>NC_140594.1:84338736-84775545 GCF_964204655.1 Triturus cristatus
TAAGATTCACCAGCAAACACAGACAAGGCACAGCAGGGATTCAGCACTGCAAGCTTCTCTCGCACACATAGACAGGGACCACATGAATATACCAGCTTAAGCTTCACCTGCAAACACAAAAAAGGTACAACAGGGATTCAGCAGTGAAAGCTTCTCTCGCACACACAGACAGGGACCACATGAATATACCAGCTTAAGCTTCACCTGCAAACACAGACAAGGCACAACAGGGATTCAGCAGCACAAGCTTCACTCGCAAGCATAGTCAGGGATCACATGATAACACCAGTTTAAGCTTCACCTGGCAAACACAAACAAGGCACACCAGGAATACACCAGCGCAAGCTTCACTCGCAAGCATAGACAGGGACCACATGAATATACCAGCTGAAGTTTCTCATGGCAAACACAAATAAGGCACAACGGGGAGTCAGCAGTACAAGCTTCTCTCACGCACAAAGACAGAAGACACATGAATACACCAGTTTGCGCTTCACCTAGCAAAAACAAACAAGGCACAACAGGGAATCAGTTGTGCAAGCTTCTCTCGCACACACAGACCGGGACCACGAGAATATATCAGTTTAAGCTTCACCTACAAACACAAACAAGGCACAACAGGGATTCAGCAGTGCAAGCTTCTCTCCCATGCATAGGCTGGGGCCACATGAATATACCAGCTTAAGCTTCACCTGCAAACACAGACAAGGTACAACAGGGATTTAGCAGTGCAAGCTTCTCTCGCACACATAGACAAGGACCACATAAATATACCAGCTTAAGCTTCACCTGCTACCACCAACAAGGCACAACATGGATTAAATAGTGCAAGTTTCTCTCGCACCCATAGACAGGGGCCACGTGAATATACCAGTTTAAGCTTCACCTGTAAACACAAACAAGGCACAACAGGGATTCAGCAGCGCAAGCTTCTCTCGCACCCAAAGACAGGCGCCACGTGAATATACCAGCTAAAGCTTAATCTGCAAACACAAACAAGGCAAACCAGGGATTCAGCAGCGCAAGCTTCTCTCGCACCCACAGACAAGGGCCACTTGAATATACCAGCTTAAGCTTCACCTGCAAACCCCAACAAGGCACAACATGGATTAAATAGTGCAAGCTTCTCTCGCATGCATAGACAGGGACCACGTGAATATACCAGCTAAAGCTTCACCTGCAAACACAAACAAGGCAAACCAGGGATTCAGCAATGCAAGCTTCTCTCGCACACATAGACAAGGACCACATAAATATACCAGTTTAAGCTTCACCTGCAAACACCAACAAGGCACAACATGGATTAAATAGTGCAAGCTTCTCTCGCACCCATAGACAGGGACCACGTGAATATACCAGTTTAAGCTTCACCTGAAAATACAAACGAGGCACAACAGGGATTCAGCAGTGCAAGCTTCTCTCACACGCATAGACAGTGGCCACGTGAATATACCAGTTTAAGATTCACCTGCAAACACAAACAAGGCACAACAGGGATTAAACAGTGTAAGCTTCTCTTGCATGCAATAGACACGGACCACGTGAATATACCAGTTTAAGCTTCACCTGCAAACACAAACAAGGCATAACAGGGATTCAGCAGCGCAAGCTTCTCTCGCCCGCATAGATAGGGACCACGTGAATATATCAGTTTAAGTTTCACCTGCAAACACAACAGAGATTGTGCAGCGCAAGCTTCTCTCCTTTGCATAGACAGGGGCCACGTGAATATACCAGTTTAAGATTCACCGGTAAACACAAACAAGGCACATTAGGGATTCAGCAGCGCAAGCTTCTCTCGCACACAAAGACATGGGCCACATGAATAAACCAGTTTAAGCTTTACCTGGCAAACACAAGCAAGACACAACAGGGATTCAGCAGTGCAAGCTTCACTCGCAAGCATAAAGAGGGACCACATGAATATACCCGTTTCACTCTTCCCTCGCAAACAAAAAAATGTCACAACAGGGATTCAGCAGTGTAAGCTTCCCTTGCATAAACACAACAGGTACTGCTTAGCATATCAGTGTAAGCCCTCCTTACACACGCAGAAGAGTTACCACCTGGGTATCACCACACAAATATACCAGTTAAAGCTTAACCTGGCAAACACAAACGAGGCACAACAGGGATTCAGCAGTGCAAGCTGCTCTCGCACGCATAAACAGGGGCCCCGTAAATATAACAGTTTAGGCTACACCTGGAAAACACAAACAAGGCACAACAGGGATTCAGCAGTGCAAGCTTCTCTCGCAAGCATAGAGAGGGACCACATGAATATACCAGTTTAAGCTTCACCGGCAAACACAAACAAGGCACAACAGGGATTCAACAGTGCAAGCTTCACTCGCACACATAGACAGGGACCACATGAGTATACCAGTTTAAGCTTCACCTGCAAACACAAACAAGGCACAACAGGGATTCAGCAGTGCAAGCTTCTCTCGCTCGCATAAACAGGGGCCACATGAATATATCAGTTCAAGCTTCACCTGAAAACACAAACAAGGCACAACAGGGATTCAGCAGTGCAGGCTTCTCTCACTCGCATAGACGGGGCCAAGTGAATATTCCAGTTCAAGCTTCACCTGCAAACACAAACAAGGCACAACAGGGATTCAGCAGCGCAAGCTTCTCTCGCACACATAGAGAGGGACCACATGAATATACCAGTTTAAACTTCACCGGTAAACACAAACAAGGCACAATAGGGATTCAGCAGCACAAGCTTCTCTCTCACACAAAGACAGGGGCCACATGAATATACCAGTTTAACTTTCAGCTGGCAAACACAAACCAGGCACAGCAGGGATTTAGCAGCGCAAGCTTCTCTCACACACACAGACAGGGACCACATGAATATACCAGCTTAAGCTTCACCGGTAAACACAAACAAGGCACAATAGGGATTCAGCCGTTCAAGCGTCTCTCGCACACATAGACAGGGTCTACATGAATATACCAGTTTAAGTTTCCCTTACAAACAGAAAAATAAAAAGCAATTTTTCAGACCAGACTGTTTAGATCTTCTGGACTCTGACAAAAACGTAACGTTTGAATGAGTATCAGTATTGGCATTTGTTGTGCTTGTTCATCCCTCACAAACAAGGCACAGTGGGGATTCAGCAGTGCAAGCTTCTCACGCACACATAGACAGGGGCCACATGAATGTACCAGTTTAAGATTCACCTAGCAAACCCAAACCAGCCACAGCAGGGATTCAGCAGAGCAAGCTTCTCTTGCACCCATAGACAGGGGCCACATGAATATACCAGTTCAAGATTTACCTAGCAAACACAAACCAGGCACAGCAGGGATTCAGCAGAGCAAGCTTCTCTCGCACCCATAGACAGGGGCCACATGAATATATCAGTTTAAGCTTCACCTGCAAACACAAACAAGGCACAACTGGGATTCAGCAGTGCAAGCTTCTCTCGCACCCATAGACAGGGGCCACATGAATATACCAGTTCAAGAATCACCTAGCAAACACAAACCAGGCACAGCAGGGATTCAGCAGCGCAAGCTTCTCTCGCATGCATCGACAGGGACCACACTAACATACCAGGTAATGCTTCCCTTGCTCACACAGAACAGTTACCAATTTGGTATCACCAGTGGAAGCTTCCCTCATGTGCACAGAACAGGCAGTACATTAACAATGGCAGACTAAGCTTCCTCACAGTTGCCACCAGAGTATCAGCAGTGTGCACACAGAACAGGTGCTATGTTAACATGGCTGTTTAAACTTCCCTTGTGCACACACAACAGTTTCCACATTAGAAGTTCAAGCTTCCTTTGCAAACACAAAAAAAACACAAAAAAGACACAACAGCGAAATCAGAAGTGGAAGCTTCCCTTGCACACACCAAGGTTGCATATGAATACACCAATTGTCCACGCACACACAGAACAGTTACCACCTGGGTATCGTACGTGTAAGCTTCCCACGTGCACACATAACAAATACTACATGTATGTACTTGTTTAAACTGCCCTCGTGCACTCATGTCAGATGCCACGTTTACATGCCAGGGACGACAGCAGTGCAAGCTTCCCTTGCACAGGCAGTTCAGGTATACTGGGGGTCAAGGTAGCGCCCTCCAGCGCCAGGCCAAGAAGGGCCCTCCACGAAGTAGTGCAATATTCACAGACAGAGATAGGAAAAAGGCACAACATGGGCCACAGCAGTACACAAACAGATTTTGGCAATAAGACATTTTGAGACTAAGCCAACATGCAAACATACAAAGAGGCTCACAACAAATGAAGGGTGCAAATAATATTGTTTATTAAAATACATTAGAAATTGTTACTTTCGATCAACCATATCACTCCGTACAAAGACATCCGGTTTGCTTCTGTCTCGGTTCTCAGGAAAGCAGAGACAACCAATGCTTAATTTGTACCGGTGGCTGTAAGCAGTGGGTTCTGGAAGTCAAACTCGAGCTTTGTTTGACTGGTCTGCTTTCAGCTCTTACAATAAACAGCTCCTTACCCTTTAACAACTAGAGGTGAACTGACCTATACGAACCACATCCAATTTCTCAACAGGCTTTTGAGGGTTTAATATAAGATATAGTCAGTAACATGTTAGACACACTCTGCATGGATGTGCCTGAGTCCTGATGGTCTCCCCGAGGCACCAGCCTCTTGGGGTGGGTTGGGAAGATCCTCTCTAGGCCAGTTCACCTCTGGCACACAGACTCTTTTTTTCGCAGTCATGCCAAACAAGAGTGGTGGATCCAGGCCACATCTTTCAGATAACCACGATCTCTATAAATGAAACCCATTTGGATGCATTGTCTGTAACTCTGCCTTGTCTGGGTTTCCTGAAAACCTGGCATGGAAGCAGTGTTCATGTAACCATAGACATCCCTTCTTTACAGAGCGTTGGCATTTCTTTGAAAAGCAATAAACAGTTTACAGGTGCGTACTATGTGTTAAGTGCCCTGCCCCAAGGGCCATGTGCTTATAAGAAGGGTTCTGGTCAAATATTGTCGATAAACCAGGACAAAAATAGGCTTTGTAGGTCCCCTGTAATTAACATATTTTACCATGATATATATGTATATCAATACAGAGCGGCAATCTCCCATTGCAGGGAGTATTCTGACCTCCAGGGGGCGCAGCGTCTTCAAACATAATATTTAATTCGCTTCCTATAAACTCGTTCTCAACCTTGTTACAGTGACTATGACAGACAGCAGAGTGCAGAAGCACAACAGGTCTCTCGTTAGCCTCGAGCCTCTTCGTGGGTTGATCTCTTTTCAGGGAAGCAGTTTCTGGTTTTGAGTTTTTGCACAGGGCTCTCGGTCAGACATCTGTCAACGTAGAGGTGATTTCTGTTCCTCAATCTTTGCGTTAAGGTAATGAAATAGCAAAATACAACAGCGGAAGGGGAGTCCCCCGGGAGTCACGTGACTGGGATGGTTTTCACGTCAGACGCCCTTGCTGCAGCTGGCAGGACTGTCCCTGGTTCCACTCAGTTTTTTGTATATTAGCATTTCTTTTTTTCTCGAAATAAACATTAATTTAGTGACTGAATATATACTGCCTCGTTACTCTACTGGTTACGCCTACACCAGTTTATACTTTTTTATATGTAACTGCATGATTCAATAACTAGTCTATTGCCGAAAAAAATAAACAAGCATTTGCAATGCAATATGACTTGGTGAGAAGGCACGCACAAGGGGAGTGCGGGGGGAGGGGCTAGAAGGCACGGACTGGGGGGAAGAAGACCTTATTAAAGAAAATAGTGCTCCCAATCACATTAACACATACCGTGCAACACTCGAAGTAAAGGGGCCAGTGGCCATGGAAGGATACAAATGACGACATGGCCGTCATAAGGAGGGACTAACAAGCCTATACACCAATCAGAAGGCAGCATTTAGTAAGGACAAAGACAAGAGCCAATGAAAAGGATGGGTGGGGGAGTGGGCGTGGCTTCTCTCCCGTACTCTACTACCCCAGATCAACCCCAGAGCGGCGCATGCGCGCTGGCTCAGGGCTTGACCCAAAAAATTTAAAGTGGATGGCGGAGTGGGTGCTTGGAAGAGACAGCGGGAAACAAGAAGGGGAGCGAGTGTGGAAGGTGAGGGAGGTGTGTGTCAGTGCTTGCAGGGGGTTGGCACCAGTATTCATTTTTGGGGACGTTAACTTATTTTTCGTCATCAGACTTTGGGCAAGAGCAACAACAAATATTCAGGTAAAGCAAAAAGAAGAAAAAAGAGGGTTGAAAACTGTGACAAAGGGAGAAAAGTAGCAGAGAATATTGGGTAGAGTTCTTCCAGAAGTGAAAGAAAGTGTTGTGGGAGGGAGAGAGTGTGCCTGGGAGATCCGTAGTGGCACTACGGTAGTGTATGCACTATCCTGTTCAACTCCTATTCTCATGACCCGCAAATCTGCCTACGAGTCACCCACATGCAAGGCTAGTAGCAGGCCCTAAGTCCCTTCCTGACTGCCATCCAGGCAGGGGCTCCATGAAACTCAACAGAAGCGAAACTGAACTACCTTTCCTCACCAGGCAGTGTGCCACCAGCTCCCCAACTGCCTCAAGCCAGAAGATGCAAGATTATGCAACTGAAAACGACCCCTCCCTGTCACTCACAAGAGACCAGACTCAAGGGCATCAGAGATTCTCAGAGTAATCAGAGAGCAGCGATAGCCTTCCCGCTTCTGAGAACCACCCGCAGCAGACCCCAAGACGCAGGGATAGTCTCCCTCAGAGGAGAACCCATGGTCCCCACTTCACCATCCACAATGCCTTCTCCTGACTCTCCTTCACCTCCCCTTCTCCTGAAACCCACCCATATCTGGACCCCTTCTTGATGTATACAAAAAAATCTGGCTTATGCACTGGACCTATGCACTTATGTAATTCTCCCAATGCATAAGTAAGGCCTATTTCGCTTTATGAACATCCATGCATGCAGCTGTGACCCACAGGACTCAGTACCTTTGTCCCTGAAATGTATAAAGCGCTATACTTCCCTCTGTACCTAGGAATGCATTATGTGAGTGCCCCCAACAACATAAGAAAATGCATAAAATAAATTCCACCACTATTTAGGGTCAATGGATCACCCCAACACCATACTCAAAGCCTAGGGGTGACTGCTGTTTAAAAGTGAGTGTTAGAGCCCAGATTAGATGTGTGATTAGTATATCATACGACTACTTCCACCTGCACAGGCGTATCGTTTATTTCACTTTCCCACTCCCTCATAGGGAAGGAACCTTTGGTGGTAGGGAAGATCCAAAAGTAAGAACTCTCTCTTCCTCAGACATACTAACACCAAATTCTCCTTTCTGCCCAGTGCAGAATTTACTTTGTCTCTGAAACAACTGCTTTGGTCTCCTTTCAATGTATAGGGTAGTGACAAGAAAGCTCACCCTCATTTACAAATGCATAGGAGGACCCCAGAATCCAATGGCAGCAAAATCCAACAATAAACCCAGGATGTGCCATCGAAGCCCTCTAGAGGTATGAGCCAGTCTGGGCTCTGCAGCACAAACATGCAGCTTCTTCATTAGGAAATCAAGATGGCATCAGCGATCTTCAGGTTCAGGTTGCAAATTTAAAGGCAGGGCCACTGGGATTATGCGGCAGGAGCGGGTGAGATTATGCAGCAGGGTTGAGTAAATTATGTGGCAAGAAATGCCAAATCATGCAGCATAATGCAGCACATTTTGAAATAATATTGCTTCATTTTTTCCTCATTTTGAAACTTAGTAACACTGCCTGGGCATTAGTTGCACCTCTTTAGTATCAGTTTAATACCCAAATATAGCAATAGGCAACAGAAAGCTGACAGTTCAGCTTTGCAAAGGGTCTTTCACTGCACGGCAACATGTGTCACTGCTTTGTTAGTAACATTTGAACCATTTGAGCTAGAGATAGTTTTTTTTGTTAAAATCTGCTGATTATGTGGCAGATGGTGGATTATGTGGTAAATATATAATCATGCGAAAATCGCAGCGGCAGCCCAATTGCATAATTCCAGAGGCCGTGGCCCTGGTTATAGGATACCCCCACCAGGAGCATGTCACTTCCTGCTCAGTCTCTGGTTCCATCTGTTGTCACCGACAGACCAACCCTCCAAGTTACATAGAACATGTGATGCCGCACCAATCATGCTGGAACACGTATGACGCAGGGAAAGCAGGATGCAAGAGACGCTTCCTGCTCTCATTCAACAAAAAAAATTGCCCTAAACATGTGCATCTAGACGACATCAAGGGCTCAGTCTAGGGGCCTGGCAATCCAAGATCACACACTCTAAAGCCGCCCTCCTTGGCTTCAGAAGAAAAGCTTAAAGTTCATCTTTTCTGAGTTTTCTGCGCCACTGACTCACTCCTAGGAGGAAGACACTAGAGGTAATCTAGGCCCTTATGAATCAGCACATTTACCCGTAGGCACAGAATGGGTAAAACTCTTTGATACATCAAGCATGCAGAGCCAGGTGATAGAGACATTGAATTCATGCACTCATTCATTCACGGAAAACACTTGAGTGGGAAAGATAAGGCCACTTGTGAAAGAATGAGAGTGGTCTTGAAAGAGTGAGGGGTGTTTGGGGGTTAGAACTACTGGGAATCAGAGAGACAGAAGAGGTTAATGAGAGAGTGAAATCAGAGAGACAGAAGAGGTTAATTAAAGAGTGAAATCAGAGAGATAGAAGAGGTTAATGAGAGAGTGAAATCAGAGAGTGAAATCAGAGAGACAGAAGAGGTAAATGAGAGAGTGAAATCAGAAAGACAAAAGAGGTTAATGAGAGAGTGAAATCAGAGAGACAGAAGAGGTTAAAGAGAGAGTAAAATCAGAGAGACAGATGAGGTTAATGAGAGAGTGAAATCAGAGAGACAGAAGAGGTTAATGAGAGAGTGAACTCAGAAAGACAGAAGAGGTTAAGGAAAGAGTGAAATCAGAGAGATAGAAGAGGTTAATGAGAGAGTGAAATCAGAGAGTGAAATCAGAGAGACAGAAGAGGTAAATGAGAGAGTGAAATCAGAAAGACAAAAGAGGTTAATGAGAGAGTGAAATCAGAGAGACAGAAGAGGTTAAAGAGAGAGTGAAATCAGAGAGACAGATGAGGTTAATGAGAGAGTGAAATCAGAGAGACAGAAGAGGTTAATGAGAGAGTGAAATCAGAAAGACAGAAGAGGTTAATGAGAGAGTGAAATCAGAGAGACAGAAGAGGTTAAGGAGAGAGTGAAATCAGAGAGTGAAATCAAAGAGACAGAAGAGGTTAATGAGAGAGTGAAATCAGAGAGACAGAAGAGGTTAATGAGAGAGTGAAATCAGAGAGACATAAGAGGTGAATGAGAGAGTGTGGCACTTTGCTCAAACAAGACAGCATTTGAATAGGGACAGTGAACACTCTGTAAAGGGAGACAGATGTTGAGGAAATGGAGAACGAGCACTTGCCGGAAAAAGGGAGAACACGAGTAAGAGACAGCAATGGGGGCTGACGTCAGAGGTTAGGCGTTAAATTGTACGGGTTGGGAGAGAGCTTAAACTTGAGAGGAAAAGAAAGTTCAAGAGATTGCATGTATTGAGAGAGAGAAAACACCCTTAAAAAGTGTAAAAACAGGAACTGTGTGGTGAGGAGGATGAAAAACATAGTTATGGTAAAGGGGTAAGTCCTTAGAGGGGGAGACGTCCAGGCGACACCAGACTGCACTGAGGGCGGATTTGTTCAAAACGAGTTGGGCAAGTAAGACTGAACTAAGCATGGGCACAGTTTGTGCCACACAGGCATAATTAGCATGATTTTGATAATTTTCCATTATTTTTGTTTCATGAAATTCCCGCAATTATGCTATTATGCCACATAGCGTAAATATTCTCAATTTTAGGGAAATCTTTACTGTGAATGCGTCATTCACTGTAAACATATTCCTCAAAGGCATGGGAATAATGCAAACGACGTAGTGTGAGTGGCTGCTGCTGTGGCACTTTTTTTTGCACTTTATTTCAGGGCAGGATGCACCCTTGTGTCCAAAGTGGACTTGAGGACACACGTGGCACTAAAACACATCACCAAATGTCTGTTTTTTACTGCGCATAATTGTGTGCAATTTCATGTCATTTTGTCAAAATGTCATGTAATTATTTAAAAGCCAATTACTCAAATATCGCAGACCGCTGGATTTAACCACTGTGAAAGGTACCGTTCCGGGGTGATACCCCCTGAGGGAAGGAGACGGGGTTCTTGCTCAGTCCGGCAGGGTGGCTGATCTTACCCTCAAAGAGGCAGAGAGGGGCCACGTTTGTGTTCCAACTCCAATCAAAGCCCGGCCAGAAGGAGAAAGGAGACCCCCATAGAGGTAGAGGGGGCTTTAGCAGAGGCGATGGAGTCTCAACCTTCTAAATGGCAGGTATGCGGGGCCCCCACAAAGAAAATTAGAAGGTGGGAGCACCAGTCTGGCCCTATTTACACTCCCATTGTAGAATCGGGGTACCATAACCCCACACCATCCCTCCCAAGCAGTAAGGCAAGGGGAGTGAACAAACGTAAGCCCCTGAGTTATTGATTAAGGCTGCCCCAGCACCTAGATTCGCCAGTAGAAGATGGGGCCGGGTGCTAAGCGATTACACACCCCGTTATTGGTGGAATCTGTCCTGGGCAGTGAAGTTCTCAGGGAAAGATGAGCCAGGCTCTGAGGGAGGGGGATGGGTGGGGAGAAGGGTTGGAGGGAGAGCCAATCATATACCCTTCAGTTATAGGTGGAGATTGTCCTGGGTGGTCAATTTCTCCGGGAAAGGTGGAGTTTCGCCACTAGGGGTAATGGGGTTAGGGAGGGGTGGATTGGAGGAAGAGACAATGCTAGGTTCTTCAATTACAGAAGGAGACAGTTCGATGACAAACACGAGAGGGTTCATTAAGTGAGGAAAAGAAGCTTTGGAAAATAATGAGGTGCTTAAAAAACATGGAAAGCACACCCTAGAAAGAGTCATGAGCTGAGCACCCCTCTTCCTACAGATAGGTGGGCGCTGAAAGGTCATTAGAGGACATTTAGATGAGTGACCCTGCCCCGTCTCCCATGGCTCCGGACAATGGTAAATATAGGGGTACTACGTCACCGTTGTGTTTGAGGTCCATAGACTGGGACGCTGTGTATGAGAGGCGACATCGTCGGTGAAACAATTGCTAGGGTTCCCCGGGCACTCACCAGAGGGAGGCAGAGGAGGACTG
Organism: Triturus cristatus; assembly: GCF_964204655.1. Lineage (NCBI taxonomy): Eukaryota > Metazoa > Chordata > Amphibia > Caudata > Salamandridae > Triturus > Triturus cristatus. Next base: position 84,349,947 of record NC_140594.1, read on the forward strand.
GAAGCCGGAGATGAGGACTTTCCAGTGGCACCCAAGGGTACAAGGACTCCGGTCGGAAAATGTACGCAGTGACGTCCGCTCCAGTACGCTTCATGCCTACAGGAGATGCTACCACTGCCCTGTGTAGATCAAGTAAACCAGCTAGAGTTACATCACAGAAAGCTCTGCTCCGTGCATGCGCTCCCGTGCTCGCGTCCAGAAGCGCCACAGTTTGCACGGTTCTGACAAAACTTGAGGTCCTGGTTCCAAATATTCCTCAAGATGGCGGGAAACAAAGTCTTGCAGTCAATAATGCGTTGCTTTTTATCCTTCAAGCTTTCCTTTGGTGGGGAGAAGGCGACTCAAGGCATTGAGGTCTTTCCTCAGTGAGGTTTGGCTGCAGGAGCCCCCCCAGCATGTGGGTGGGGGGCCACAGTCTGACTGTTCATCTTCTTGCTCCACTTTCCGTTGGCTTTAGAGCTTGGGAGAGGCTCTGATGCACGTGCAGGGGGCTTCTGAATTGGTGGTGGTTGGGAGACCTTACCCGGTGGTGCTTCCAAAGGGTCAGAATATGACCGCTGCCCCATAGTAGCAGCAAGGGCATTCTTGGCCGTGATGGTAGTCATGGCTCGTAGCAGCACTTGGTTCCTGCTGGGGGCCTGCTGGCTGCCCAGCGTGGGCACCGAACGTGCTTTGAACTGCCCTTCCAGCTTTGAAGGCACTTTGACCTCCTGCTCTTCTCGCCGGCTGACCTTGCGGAAGACGCTCTTCCACTGGTCGGGCTTCTTGTCGGCTTGGCCTTGCAGGTGGTTGAGGTCTGAGGGCTTCTTGGCCTGAGGCTTGGCGCTTCGCTTCAGCTCTTCGCGGAGCGCAGCCATCTCCTCGGAGATCTCCTTCCTCATCAAGTTCAAGCTGGCTTGGACCTCTAACCTCAAGGAGGCCAGCTCCACCTGCAGCCTCCTGTCCACCTCAGCCGGGAGCCCGTTGGTGGGGGAGGGCTGGCAGTGGCATGCCGCCTGGCCCTCGTCTGCCAGGCTGCCATCCATGGACGCCACCTCCTCCAGCTCTCGGCGCCTGGCCTGCCCCACCAGCTCCATCATCCGGCTGCCGGGGCTCTGGTCCCCGCTGCCCAGCTGAGCTCGGATCTGGCTCCGCAGGTGAGCCAACCTTGGGTGGGTTTTGGTCCCGTTTGGTTTTGAGGGGTCATGACCCACCCTGGGACTTCCGGGGATGGAGTCCTCATCCGGATTGTCCACGGAGGACTCCTCGACGTGTCGCTCCTTCTGTGGACACGGCTCGCCACTGTTGGTGCTGACGGGGGACTCCGGGCGGGACCACCCTTGGAGACCCTCGCTGATGGTGTAGAGGAGCCCCATGTTGGTCTTGTCCTCGGACGCCATGTTGCTGCTGTGTTGTCGATGTGTTTATGTGACACCGAGTGTGGTGTGAGCTGCAGGATTTGTTTGCCTGGCGCGTGAGCATCTCATCAGCTGTAGCTAACAGCAGCCTCTGAGGCCTCCAGGTCCCCCCCAGGGGCCGCTGCCAACCCACTGTTGTGGCGACTGCCGAGTAATCACCTACCAACACGCGCATTAGCACGGCTTCTCCGAACTGCGAGGTCAGGGTACCTGGGAGCCAGCCTGCTTGGCAAAGATCACACAGTGTGATGAGACACGCTCGAAAACAGAGAACACAGAGTACCATCAGTTGGAACTTAACTGGTAGAGAGTGTTGTGCAACAGAAGCGCTGCCAAAGCCAACAGGTCTGGCCTTGTACTCCCCAGGTGAACATCTGTGGTCGAGAGCTGCACTAGAGGGTGAAAGGGAAGTGACTGGGGCAGTAAAGAGAGGGAAGTGGATGAGATAGAGATAGAGAGAGAGGGAGAGAGAGAGAGGAAGGTAGGGGCGGTATGAAGGAAAAGAGAGACAGAGACAAGAAAGGGTAGAAGAAAGAAAAAGAGAAGCAAAAAGAGAGGGATATAGATAGAGAAAAGGGAGACTAAAATAAAAAGTATAGGAGAGAAGCGAAGGTTGGTGAGGGAGCAATGAGAGAAAGAGAGAGCGAGAGAGACATGAAGAGGAGATAGAGGGAGAGATCAAGAAGAAGAGAGAAGAAAGGATGGGAAAGGAGTAGGAGTTAGGAAGAGGAAAGAGACAGAGCTAGAGTAGAAAGATAGAGAAAGACATAAAGGGGAGGTAGAGGGAGAGATACAGAGGAAGTGAGAAGAAAGAATGTGAGAAGGAGTGGGAGGTAGGGCGAGGAAAGAGAGAAAAGAAAGAGTAGAAAGAGAGGCAGAGAAAAAGATGGGAAAGGATGAAAGAGAGGAGATTGCTGGCTAGAAAGTCAGTATGAAACGATGGGGGAGAGAGAGGCAGACAAAGAGAGAAAAGGAAGAGAGCGGTATAGAATATATGTCCCCACATAAACACCGCTCTCCACCGTGCTGTTTGCCCCCTGGAGCTCACTCATCTGCTGCCCTCCTGCCCCCGGCCGTGCTGGTTACCATCCCCACAGCCCGCTGATCTGGTGCGGTCGGTGGGTTGGAGCGGACTCCTCACCACCCTGTGCTCTCTGGCTTCCGAGGCTTCATGATTGACCCCAGTGATCCGGCTGCAATGCTCCCGCCTGTCTACTCTGTTGTGTCCCTTTGAGCTGCCTGTGCTCCCCCTCGGCACCAAATGCTGCTGCTGTTTATCCACTTACTGATTGTTTTCAATCGGAAGCTCTTTGATCATTCCCAGCAACTGCCCACCTGTTGTCTCTCTTCTGTGTTACCGGATCACTCGAATTTATTGTCACCAAATGTCCTTTGTGTGCTAATATAGCCTTATACCCCGCCGTAGCGGGCTATACCGGCTATTAAAGGCCCGCTGCAGCGTTAAAGGCCCGAGCCGAAGGCGAGGGACTTTAACAAAAGCAGCGGGACTTTAATAGCGGTATAGCCCTGCTACGAAGGGCTATAAGGCTATTAGAACATTCTGCCACTAGAGGGCAGAATGTTCTTACATATTAAACAAAGGCTTCTCGAAGCTCGAGGGGATTTAAATCCCCTCGAGCTTCGAGAGGCTTTTGTAAAACATTGGAATGTTGCTCTGCGGGCCTTTACCGGCCCGTAGAAGCCCGGAGCACTCCATTGTCTACAATGGAGTGCTCCACATTCCAATGTTCTAATAACACAATATTACACAGCCAGTCGTTCAGAAGGCCACTGAAACCCTACGTTTTATTAATGAACTCAGCATTCCCCACTAGTCAGGGCTTTAAGTGGGATGAAAAAAGCAGGTGGGTGATGTAAGGCTTTAGAAGGGGCGTGCCCTAAATAGCATAGATAGAAATCTTATCTAAGAGCGGTGGTCTATATAATTACGGGCATGGCTTAAAACCTAAACCCTGTGCTTCCCATAAGTTTCACCAACCAGCATTTTGATGCCTGTTAGCTTTCGTCTACACCTGTTACACAGTAACAGACACATACCTAAACCAAGCCACACCTATTGGCTTTGGCATGTATCAGATCCACGGGTGACAACGATTTTGCTGTGAATATTTAAAACTGTAAAATGTTAAATTCTGCAAATATGACACTGTGAATTAAACCATACTGAGCCCTGTGGAAAGGAGTGGAAGTCTTCAGAGTCTGTAATGCTTCATCATTCTTCCTTTCAACCACTTCCCTTTGCTGTCTCTCACTCTGTTAGAACTTTCTCACCTCACCACTTTCTGAAATGCTCCATCTGCATATCTCACACCCATCTGTTTCCTCTTCAGATTCCTCTTTTCACTCTCTCATGCACACACTTCGGTGCTTCTCCCTCACTTCATCACTCCTACACACAACCCACCCACTCGGCTGAAAGCACTGCATTTCTTTTACTTTCACCCCGGTCAATATTTCAACAGTGGTCTACCCTCGTCACACACTGCCACATAGATTCACAATTGCATTTGGCAGACTGACCATTGTTTTGTGCGATCTGAAAAGAGGCCAAGGATTGGATGAGCATGTATTCTAAACACCTTTATGACCCACTAATAGGCACAGTGAGAAACTCGCACTGCCTTCCGGCTGAACTTCAGCGCTGTCAGTGGTAGCCAGAGATAAACACCCAGCCACAAACTAAACTCACAAAGACTCATAGAGATGATTCAATATAGCCTTAGAGCCTGTTGTAGCGAGCTCTACCGTCCATTAAAGACCCGCTCTAGCTTTAAAGGCCCGAGCCGAAAGCTCGGTAGAGCCCACTACAGAGAGCTTTGAGGCGTTTAGAACATTTCGCCCCTAGAGGGAAAAATATTCTAATTTGTAAAACAAAGGTTGCACGGAGCCCAAGGGGGTTGCAATCCCCTAGGGCTCTGTGAGGCCTTTGTTAAAGATTGTAATGTTGATGCTTCGGGCTTCTACTTTCCAATTGTTTTCAATGGAGCGCTCAACATTCCAATGTTCTAATTCAACATTAATACACCGAACAAAAAAGAACTACAGGAACAGAAATTCATGCAAAAAAGCAAACATTCTTAGGGAATTTAAAGTTAAGTAAAACATGTGAAATGTAAATAGGAACCACATTACTGACAAGGATTACCTTAATGATTTTAACAGTCATTGTTCAGAAATCGATCAATGTTTTTGACTGTAAATCTAAGGACATCAATAGTGGGCCCACCAAGGAACCCTTTCAATGTCTGTTTTTAATAACTGCAATGCTTAAGACCCAGTGGGACCCATCCCAGACAAAGCCATACCCCAAGCGTCATCAAGAATAGTGCCAAGGAGATCTAGGGCCAGATGTACAACCCTTTTTTGCGGCCGCAAACAGGAGATCGGCCCGTTTGCGACCGCCAAACATGTTCCAGGCATGTACAAATGCTATTTTGCTAGTCACTGACTGGCAAAATAGCAGTTGTGAATCTCGCTATTAGGAAAGGGTGTCCCTTCCTAATAGTGAGTCACCATGCCATGTACTGTTGTTTTGTAACCACATTTGCGGACGCAAAACACTCGCAGTTTACCACCTACTTCAAGTAGGTGATAAACCACTCGCAAACGGGAAGAGGTAAATTTGTGACTTGCTAAATGCAAGCATCGTACATCTGGCCCCTAGCGCCTCGAGCTGAGTTTCAGCACCATGGACAGTCCCCGACTGTCCTCGTTGCTGATATTTTAAAAATTAGAAATCTATTTGTAGACAAGGGGGGCTAAAAGGTTTACTGATTGTCTAGTTCAAGGATAGTTTTCACTGTCTACCTGGTTTGGTGCTTTTTAAGTCTTGCGGTAGCCGACACCTTTTGACTTTACTGAAATGCTGTGTATGCATAAATACATATAATGTACTTACTTATAGGGCTCTTAGCCAGCCCGCTTCCGTCACTGGTCTGTTGATGTGTCATTCACAGATTTCTTCCGCCCACTACAGCATACATCATGTAGCAAAAGGTCGGCTCACTCCTTCCATTGGCTAACTTTGAGTGACGGCATCTCACAACTTCTGTTGTCTAACTTTGAGTGACAGCACCTCACTCCTTCCATTGGCTAACTTTGAGTGACAGCATCTCACTCCTTCCATGACAGCATCTCACTCCTTCCATTGGCTGAGTGATAGTATCTCACTCCTTCCGTTGGTTGAGTGACAGCATCTCACTCCTTCCGTTGGCAAGCTTCCAGTGACAGCAACTCACTCTTTCCATTGGCTAACTTCCAGTGACAGCATCTCACTCTTTCCATTGGCTAACTTCCAGTGACAGCATCTCACTTCTTCGATGACAGCATCTCACTCCTTCCATTGGCTGAGTGATAGCATCTCACTCCTTCCGTTGGTTGAGTGACAGCATCTCACTCCTTCCGTTGGCAAGCTTCCAGTGACAGCATCTCTCTCCCGTTGGCTAGCTTCCAGTGACAGCATCTCACTCCTTCCATTGGCAAGCTTCCAGTGATAGCATCTCACTCTTTCCATTGGCTAACTTCCAGTGACAGCATCTCACTTCTTCCATGACAGCATCTCACTCCTTCCATTGGCCAGCTTCCAGTGACAGCATCTCACTCCTTCCATGACAGCATCTCACTCCTTCCATTGGCTAGCTTCCAGTGACAGCATATCACTCCTTCCATTGACCAGCTTCCAGTGACAGCATCACACTCCTTCCATGACAGCATCTCACTCCTTCCATTGGCTAGCTTCCAGTGACAGCATCTCACTCCTTTCATGACAGCATCCCACTCCTTCCGTTGGTTGAGTAACAGCATCTCACTCCTTCCATGACAGCATCTCACTCCTTCCATTGGCTAACTTCCAGTGACCGCATCTCACCCTTCCATGACAGCATCTCACTCCTTCCGTTGGCTAACTTCCAGTGACAGCATCTCACTCCTTCCATTGGCTAGCTTCCAGTGACAGCATCTCACTCCTTCCAGTGACAGCATCTCACTCCTTCCATTGGCTAGCTTCCAGTGACAGCATCTCACTCCTTCCGTTGTCTAACTTCCAGTGACAGCATCTCACTCCTTCCGTTGGCTAGCTTCCAGTGACAGCATCTCAATCCTTCCATGACAGCATCTCACTCCTTCCGTTGGCTAACTTCCAGTGACCGCATCTCACTCCTTCCAGTGACATCATCTCACTCCTTCCAGTGACAGCATCTCACTCCTTCCGTTGGCTAACTTCCAGTGACAGCATCTCACTCCTTCCAGTGACAGCATCTCACTCCTTTCATGACAGCATCTCACTCCTTCCATTGGCTAACTTCCAGTGACAGCATCTCACTCCTTCCAGTGACAGCATCTCACTCCTTCCGTTGGCTAACTTCCAGTGACCGCATCTCACTTCTTCCAGTGACAGCATCTCACTCCTTCCGTTGGCTAACTTCCAGTGACCGCATCTCACTCCTTCCAGTGACAGCATCTCACTCCTTTCATGACAGCATCTCACTCCTTCCAGTGACAGCATCTCACTCCTTTCATGACAGCATCTCACTCCTTCTGTTGGCTAACTTCCAGTGACAGCATCTCACTCCTTCCAGTGACAGCATCTCACTCCTTCCAGTGACAGCATCTCACTCCTTTCATGACAGCATCTCACTCCTTCCGTTGGCTAACTTCCAGTGACCACATTTCACTCCTTCCAGTGACAGCATCTCACTCCTTTCATGACAGCATCTCACTCCTTCCATGACAGCATCTCACTCCTTCCAGTGACAGCATATCACTCCTTCCATGACAGCATCTCACTCCTTCCATGACAGCATCTCACTCCTTCCATGACAGCATCTCACTCCTTTCATGACAGCATATCACTCCTTCCGTTGGCTAACTTCCAGTGACCGCATCTCACTCCTTCCAGTGACAACATCTCACTCCTTTCATGACAGCATCTCACTCCTTCCATTGGCTAGCTTCCAGTGACCGCATCTCACTCCTTCCAGTGACAGCATCTCACTCCTTCCATTGGCTAACTTTGAGAGACATCATTCTGCTCTTTCACGAGGATCGCCCACACATAAAGTAGTTCCCTGCTGTGTAAGGGACTACTGAGACAATGTGTTTTTTTATTATATTGTCAAGCGTCCAGCAGTTTTTCAGAACCAAAAACCATGACAAAACAAAGCAAGCAGTAACAGAAATAAAAGACTGTCAGTCACTGCCAAACCTACTGGCTTTTCCAATGCTCGTTTAACAGGTTTTCGCCAAATAATATTCGTTCAGTAAAATAAAGAATTAGGCCTTTGTTTACCATAAAAACGCTGGGCCCGGATTCCATTTTTTTCAGTGCCCCCTTTGTGTATGCACATGACTTAATTAGAGCTAATAGTTTGCCATTGTTGGAAGCCAACACAAGCAAACACCTCGGTGCAGGATGGCCGCAGCTGAGAAGTTGGAGTCCATCCGGGGCATCGTGTCCAGGTCAGATGCCCGTTCACTCGTGCACCGCAGTGTTTTCACGGGTGTGCATCTGAGTGCACTTCTGAACACCACTGATGTAAGGTTGAGCAATCTAGCCAAGGCATGGTGCACCTAGGCGAGTGAGCTGGGGCAGACTGCTAGGTGACTGTTTGGCATGTGTGAGGGTGCAGGGGATGTAAGAGTTAAATCCTGCCCTGCAGAGCACCTCTACTTCTCGAGGTAGGGAATGAACCCTGGGGTGGACAGGTAGAGTCCTGGTTCATTTCTAATTCTCAGGGCAGAGGCCTAGAGCTATCATAAGATCACCCAGTAGGACATTGTGGCAAGTGGCAAGAGGGCTCAGAGTGTAAAAGTGTCTCGGGTGATAGTCCCCACCCAAGAAAGGGGTGCAGACGAAACTCAGATGGAGCAACAAGGTGTCATATACAGTGCTTAATTTGTAAAAAAACATAAGTGTCAGGGCTCTCATCAGGAGACCATTGCAGCTTGCACCACACACTGCCCCTGCCAGCACTGCCAACGATAGGAATAACACAACTGCGCACCATCACACTCCGACAAGTGTGACAATTTAGACTATTCCAGGGGCCAAAGCTATAAGAATGGCTTAGGTAAAAGTCATTTTTAATGTATATTGAATTAATAATTAACTGTTGTTGTGGTAATCTCTAAATTAGGTCTACAATGCCACCTTGTGTCAGACTGTTGCAAGCGCTGGGGTTGACAATTAAGTGCAAGTGCTGAACACCGGAAACCACCAGCTCAAATTAGGCACTAGTCATATATGAATAGCAAAGGTTGGGAGTGGCAAAGAAACAGAATGTCGAAAAGTCTTGGACTCAGAAATGGCATTACGATTATGTGGGGGAGCTGGGGTGAAGCTGGCGACTGGGCTAGAGTTTATGGCAGCAACATGTCCACCTACCCCGCCAATGTAGAAGTAGAAGGAGACTACTGTGGTTTCGTCTCTAAAGTGTCATAGCTCACCATGCGAGGAGCCTATTGGAGATTGACAACTCTTCAGCAAAAAAAGCCAATCCCTGTCTCTACGGGTGGATATTTTGCCAGCTTTGGGACTCTGGAATTGTATCTCAAAAGTGAGGCTGGTTAATGCCACAAGGCCTAATCTCCTTCCTGGAGTTGTTTCCAAGCAAGCTCAAAACTAAGCCTGGGCAAAGCACTACGCTACGCTCGCGTAGTTTGCAAAGTTTACCCTACTTCGCAGTACGCGAATTGCACGTAGCACAGTTTAAACATGCGTAGCGTAGCGTTGCGTAGTGCAGCGGTCATTTTTTGCTTGCTCGCGGTCCTCAACATCAAGTTGGCGACCGCGAGCAAGCAAAATGACATCCCGGCGAGACTTTTTCCTTGTACGCGATCAGCAACATCAAGTTGCCGATCGCGAGCGTGGAAAATAAACATCCCGACGAGATTCTCAACGTGGGGAGGTCAGGTTTCTCATTGCGAGTGGTCGCGTATGCTCGCGACCGCTCGCGATGAGAAACTACCAGTCCGCGTTGAGAAAGCTGCCGCTCGAGTAAAAATCTACTCGAGCGGCAGAAAACTACAGCTCGCACTGTGCAAGATGCCGTTTTCAATGATTGCACAGTGCCGGATGCTTGTCCGCACTGTGCAATCATTGAAATCGGCATCTTGCACAGTGCGAACAGGGTACTACGCACTGCGAAGTGCACTTTGCGTAGCTTCGCGTAGTGCTACTTTGCGAACTACGCCCAGGGTTACTCAAAACACTATAAAAGTTTGGAACCTACTCTGTGGCAGTGCTGCGTGGAGTCACTGTTGGCTCTGGTGGTCGAACTCTCCATCAGGCGGTAGATGTGCCAATGTGTATAAGTTCTGGACTATTTAAAGCCCCTATCCGGGGAGCCACTAAGCACTGTACCTTAGGAGGAGAAATTAGTACAAGATCATAACATAAAATGTGTATTTGTAAGGCGCATATTCACCCAAGGGTATCTTGGCGCTAAATAACAGGTGTTTATTGTTACCCAACGGTACTCGTTTTATCAACCTCATGGGGATGAAAGGCTGAGTGGAGCTGCTGGGATTTGAACCTGTGACAATGAGGTCAAGCAAAGACCCCTACAGTGGACGCATTAGTCCACTAAACCACCAGCCCCGGCAAGCACCTCAAGTGGGCAGTCACATCATAAAATAAGCAATTATATGACATTTTACACAGTTAGAATTTCAGGCACAGAGAGATTAACTGATTTACACAGAATCTCATGATATGCAGTACATTCTCACCAGGTCAGGATGAGAAGCCACTAACCCGGGTTCAAGTGAAATCTGCTTTACCACTAGTTCATAGTCATCCCATGTCACATTTCTGGCAGAGGTACGTACCTCCACATTTTGGCATCTCACACATTGCTTACGATTCTGGAATAGTTACTTACCTCCACACCTTGGCAGAGCTGCTGTTGGTCTGGTTTCGAGCCTTACCTCCAAACCTTGGCAGAGCTGCTGTTGTTCTGGTTTAGAACCTTACCTCCACACCTTGGCAGAGCTGCTGTTGTTCTGGTTTCGAGCCTTACCTCCACACCCTGGCAGAGCTGCTGTTGTTCTGGTTTCGAGCCTTACCTCCACACCTTGGCAGAGCTGCTGTTGTTCTGGTTTCAAGCCTTACCTCCACACCTTGGCAGAGCTGCTGTTCTGGTTTAGAACCTTACCTCCACACCTTGGAAGAGCTGCTGTTGTTCTGGTTTAGAGCCTTACCTCCACACCTTGGCGTTGCTCCTGTTCTGGTTTAGAACCTTATCTCAACACCTTGGCAGAGCTGCTGTTGTTCTGGTTTAGAACCTTACCTCCACACCTTGGCAGAGCTGCTGTTGTTCTGGTTTAGAACCTTACCTCCACACCTTGGCAGAGCTGCTGTTGTTCTGGTTTAGAACCTTACCTCCACACCTTGGCAGAGCTGCTGTTGTTCTGGTTTAGAGCCTTACCTCCACACCTTGGCAGAGCTGCTGTTGTTCTGGTTTATAACCTTACCTCCACACCTTGGCAGAGCTGCTGTTGTTCTGGTTTATAACCTTACCTCCACACCTTGGCATTGCTCCTGTTGTTCTGGTTTAGAGCCTTACCTCCACACCTTGGCAGAGCTGCTGTTCTGGTTTAGAACCTTACCCCCACACCTTGGCAGAGCTGCTGTTGTTCTGGTTTAGAACCTTACCTCCACACCTTGGCAGAGCTGCTGTTGTTCTGGTTTAGAACCTTACCTCCACACCTTGGCAGAGCTGCTGTTGTTCTGATTTAGAGCCTTACCTCCACACCTTGGCAGAGCTGCTGTTGTTCTGGTTTATAACCTTACCTCCACACCTTGGCAGAGCTGCTGTTGTTCTGGTTTATAACCTTACCTCCACACCTTGGCATTGCCCTGTTGTTCTGGTTTATAACCTTACCTCCACACCTTGGCATTGCTTCTGTTGTTCTGGTTTAGAGCCTTACCTCCACACCTTGGCAGAGCTGCTGTTGTTCTGGTTCAGAACCTTACCTCCACACCTTGGTAGAGCTCCTGTTCTGGTTTAGAACCTTACCTCCACACCTTGGCAGAGCTGCTGTTGTTCTGGTTTAGAGCCTTACCTCCACCCCTTGGCATTGCTCCGGTTGTTCTTGTTTAGAACCTTACCTCCACACCTTGGCAGAGCTGCTGTTGTTCTGGTTTAGAGCCTTACCCCCACACCTTGGCAGAGCTGCTGTTGTTCTTGTTTAGAGCCTTACCTACACACCTTGGCAGAGCTGCTGTTGTTCTGGTTTAGAGCCTTACCTCCACACCTTGGCAGAGCTGCTGTTGTTCTGGTTTAGAGCCTTACCCCCACACCTTGGCAGAGCTGCTGTTGTTCAGGTTTAGAACCTTACCTCCACACCTTGGCATTGCTCCTGTTGTTCTTGTTTAGAACCTTACCTCCACACCTTGGCAGAGCTGCTGTTGTTCTGGTTTAGAACCTTACCTCCACACCTTGGCATTGCTCCTGTTGTCCTTGTTTAGAACCTTACCTCCACACCTTGGCATTGCTCCGGTTGTTCTTGTTTAGAACCTTACCTCCACACCTTGGCAGAGCTGCTGTTGTTCTGGTTTAGAACCTTACCTCCACACCTTGGCAGAGCTGCTGTTGTTCTGGTTTAGACCCTTACCTCCACACCTTGGCAGAGCTGCTGTTCTGGTTTAGAACCTTACCTCCACAACTTGGCAGAGCTGCTGTTGTTCTGGTTTAGAACCTTACCTCCACACCTTGGCAGAGCTGCTGTTGTTCTGGTTTAGAGCCTTACCTCCACACCTTGGCAGAGCTACTGTTGTTCTGGTTTAGAGCCTTACCTCCACACCTTGGCAGAGCTACTGTTGTTCTGGTTTAGAGCCTTACCTCCACACCTTGGCATTGCCCTGTTGCTCTGGTTTATAACCTTAGCTCCACACCTTGGCAGAGCTGCTGTTGTTCTGGTTTAGAACCTTACCTCCACACCTTGGCAGAGCTGCTGTTGTTCTGGTTTAGAGCCTTACCTCCACACCTTGGCAGAGTGCTGTTGTTCTGGTTTAGAGCCTTACCTCCACACCTTGGCAGAGCTGCTGCTGTGATGTGCCCAACACTCATATGTCAGTTGTAGTTACTTACCTCCACACCACGGTGGAGTGGAGGCGTGTTGGGCCCATTGCTCTTCTCCAATCATAGCTTTTGTTGCCTCTAGCCATGAAAACCACATCACCTAGTCTCCCAGTCACTGATATCCCCTATGGATGAATTCAGCAAGCACCTGTGGTGTCAACATGCAAACAGGGTCTGAGGAAAGGTTTGGAGACGCCTGGCATTAGGATGGGGAAAGTTCCTGAGAGATGAAAGAAAGAGGGATTCCTGAGGGAGACCTTGACAGCAGGACTCACAAATTACTTATGAAGAGGGGTGTGGGTGCAGCAGCGGCCCCTGCAGGTAAGAGTGGTGGGGCCGGGTGGGGGGATTTCAACAGATGATGACAAGGAAAGATTAATTATTTATTTGATTTCCCCTCGTGGCCGTCTGTCAAATCCCACCCCAACCCTACCCCACCGCCCCACCGTTCTTACCTGCACGGGCTGCTCCTCAGTGGTTGAAGGGTAATGCATCATACATTACAATTAGCTTGCTGTCTAAAAATCCAGGATTTTGAAAGTAAACACATTTAGTCGACCTATGCAACATGTCCTATGCACATGCAAAAGTGTAAATAAACAGTACAACACAGTTTCTGTTGTTCACGAATGAAGATGATGATGTCCTTAGTTTGTAATGTTCGCTTTTAATGAAGTGTGCCCCAACAAGTCAGCCAACACGTGTTTCGTCAATGGGTTGTTAAAACCCTAGACTTCTTCAGGGCTGCTGCAAGCGAAGTGGATGCTTAGACCTTAGAACCGGTGATAATTCCGACCAGGTAGGTCATAACTATTCAGTTGTGCCAGTACAACTGTAATTCTTGATTCCTCCTGTGCCGTGAGTCTCAGATCCAAATATCAATAGATGATCTGAGCCAAAATGCTACGTAATTGCAGTGTTCAGCACTTCGATCTTCCAATCCAAAACAATGAATGCGGCAACATAAGCCAAGAGATTGTCCGTGGCGAGTACGCCAGACTTTCCTCATATTCTCGGGATCTCCTATGAACCGGAGCAATTACGGAGCATTTTGGCTCAGATCATCTACTGATATTTGGATCTGAGACTCACAGCACAGGAGGAATCAAGAATTACAGTCATACTGGCACAACTGAATAGTTATGAGCTACCGAGACACCCGCTTAGCCTTGCTGGAGGATGGCAGACCAGAAAGGAGACCTTGTGGCCTCCGTGTGGGGAGCATCAGGCCGCACAAGAATGAAGGCATGCACCGGAGGGCTGCTTTTATCGGATGAAGACACTTGTGTGGGTGCCTCTAGTCCATTCCCTAAGCGTGGAATGGCTGGCCCATTGGTAGCAGTGAGGACACAGGGCCTTTTGTCTTCATTGGGGGTGGTTTCTTGTCTGCATGGTCCGACTCAGGGGCCAAATGGGGCACGCTTGCTACCACGGGCCGTCAGGGCTCAGAACCATGCGTGGATGGCCTGAAAGGGACCTCCAGGCTGCTGGGTGTGGACTACAGGTGCTGCCCTAGGATCGCAGACACAGTCAGCACAGCATGGCTTTAGGAGAACAGTGGTCCAAGCTTTGATCCTTTCCTTTCTAGACTATGGGAACTCCTTGTATATTGGCTCTCCCAAATGCATTACTAAAAGACTGCAGCTAATCCAAAACATGACAGTAAGGTTGATCCTGAAACTGACCAGACACTCCTCAGCAAATAGTGTGCTGTCCTCCTTGCACTGGCTGCCAATAAAGGAGAGGCTTTAAAACATGGCAGCCAGGTTGATCCTGACACTGTCCAGCACTCCTCAGTAAAAAGTGCGCTGGCCTCTTTGCACTGGCTGCCAATAAAGGAGAGGACTCATTTCAAGGAGCTCTACCTGGCTCACAGAGAAATAAACCGGAAAGGTCCCTCACTAATTAGGGACCTCCTTGTACTATACACTCTTACGAGGACCTTAAGATCCTCTAAGGCTCTACTACTAGAGGCCCCACAAATCCAAAGGACCAGATGGGGTGGCAGCTCCTTCTCGTATCTTGCTCCGAAGCTCTGGAACTCAAAGCCAGCTGATTTGGGAAATGAAATGAATGAGGCCCATTTTAGGAAAATGCTTAAAACCTGGCTGTATCCAAACTAGCCTCTAGTTTAGGTTAAGTCCGCTAGTGCATACTATGACTCACTGAACGCTGGGAAGCTTCCAGGTAGTCACGCGCTTTACAAATCAGTATAGTATAGTATGGAGGAAGGTGAGGGTGTTGTGCCCTGTACCAGCCCTGAACTTAGGGACTGTTCCGCTGCCCCACAGAACATGAGGCAAGATGTTAGGGGTGGCTCCTGTCATGGCACGGGGCCTCAGGTCCCCTAGGACGCTGAGACAAGCGTAGACAAGAATTGGCCAGGTGCAGCCTCTCAGGTGCATGGGGCTCACTGGGACCATCAACATGCCAGTTCACCTCCTTTCTTCGCATCATCGGACATCAACTGACGGGGGGCCATCGGATCACCTCTTCACCGATGGGGAGTCAGAACTAGGGAACTCTCTTCAGTGGTGCTGACAGTGTGCAGACTCATCTGTGACTCATTTTCTCTGGCCATCGCCCCACTGCTATCGTCCGACTTCTCTGATACATTGTGGTTTCTGGTGGGACACCCGTGGTGGGCGGTGCAATTGAACTGCTGGGTGCCTGCAGCCCGCCTTGACTTGTGCCGGGGGCCCAGTGAGTGGGCTGTGCCCTGATTTCAGAGTGGTGTGCATGACAATTGTTTTTTATCTCCCCCCCTCCCCGGGGAAAGTCTCATTGACAGGGGGACCTGGACTGTGCTTTGGCTGGGGTAACCACCCAGGGTGTCACTTGAGTGCCACAGAGACAGCAATTGCAATTTCAGTGATTGAGAGTGAGCCCTGGAGAGTGGCGCCATTGCGGTGAGATGGACAGACTCCAGCAGAGGGTGGCATTACTCGCTTGGTCTGGGGTGGTACTCCATATCCTCAGCTACACTCCCAGCCACCGCGGCTCAGAGAAAGATTGACAACTATACTAAGCACACAGTGTTGCCGGACGAGGCTAGTGCTGCTGGTGGAGGAGAAGTTCGGCCAGAGGGGCTCCAAATGACCTCTATATACTGCAAGCTATCCGAGACCTCAAGGAAACGATGGAGGGCAAAATGGGAGAATGGAAAGTTGAATTAACTTTGATTCTACAGGACTTGCGAAATACAGTAGACAGAGTCACGGAGGTAAAAGGCAGATTCTCCAAAACTGAAGGCAGTGTCAAGTCACAGGAATCCTGATTAGTCGCACTGCAAACAATCGCCAGTCAACTAGAAGCCCGAGCAGAAGATGCAGAGGGACGCCATAAAAACCTGGCATCGTGGGCATCCCAGAGTGGGCAGAAGGGACCATGCCAGCCATGTTCATCTCACACTGGCTGAAGAGCTAGGTGCCAACCTCTGAAGTTCAACCCTGCTTTTTAATGGAGAGGGCGCGCATGGCCTCCTGTGGGTTCCTCACCCCTTCATTGCCTGCATTCTTCATTATGGTGCTTGTGATGTCATCCTCCGGGCAGCGCGTAAGCTTGGGGCTCTAACCTTTCAATCCTCCTCGGTGATGATCTTCCCAGATTACACCTTAAAGGTCCAGCAGCAACAGAGGTCCTCTCAAGAGGTAAAAGAGAAAGTGAGGGCTTTGAACATTCACTATATGCTCCTCTTCCCTGCTCATTCAAAAGTCATCTTCCAAGGCAAGAATCTGTTCTTTGATACCCCAGAGGCAGCCTGGGACTGGGCGAAGGATCTGACTAACCTAAGGGCCGTGGTTCACTTCAAGTGGGGGGAGTCGGAGGGAAGAGAGGCAAAAGAGATGGCAGGGTCAGAGGTTGTCGCGGAGAATGGAGCACAGTTCCAAGACGCAGAAGTCGGTGCCGGAAGTGGAGAGCCATTTCTCTTGCTTCAGATGGTTCTCTGGTGGGGCGGTCGACCTCCAAGACAGGGACAGATCTGACACAGGACGCTACCGCTTCTAACCCTCTGATGTCCTCCCAGAGGCCTCCAGCATGGCCCGTCCCATGAACACTACTGGTTGTCCAAACCAATCTTTATGAGACCGCGTCGAGGTGCTCAGGGTTTGGCTGGTAATCCATGCCCTTGACTATTTTAATTTCTGTTTTTGGTGTAGATGGGGGTAGAGTTGGGATATGTTTGGGGGTCACACGGTAAGGGAGATGCACATATCAGGTCAGCCCGGTTGGCTATTATCCCTAGTTGCACCAAAACATGTACTTCTAGTTGACCAAGTATGGGGTGGCCATTGAGGTGGGGAAGGGGAGGTTTTTTCTTTCTCTTTTAGTCTGTACCAAATTCTCACACACCCATTAACTTTCAGCTTGCTGTTGCTTTCAAACCACGTACTCGGATAATGGACATCATCATATATGCGGCCACCCCTCTGGCCCAATGTCTGACTCATACCAGCTTGCCTTTGTGGGGGGCTGAGCGCCCTCTCATGCAATATTAATGGTGTCCTGGACAAGATAAAGAGAGGGGCAGTTATGAGGGCGGCACATAAGTGCAACTTGGACATACTCTTCTTGCAAGAGATACACCTACTAGGCAAAAATTGTTCCATTTCTGGCATGTAAAGGGTTTTTGAGGGTATCTCACTCAGCGGTTCACCCCGGCTCAAAAGAAGTTGCCATACTATTTCGGAGACCAGTGCCTTTTGTGGTATCCGAGGTGAGGTATGACACTTTAGGACTATATGTGGTGGTTACCGGGACTCTACATGGGCATCCACGATCCCCGATTAGTGTATACGCTGCCCCTCCTCGGACAGCATAGTTCACCATGACACTAAACCGGCACATGCTGAAACTTCCAGGGGCTCCATGGATTCTGAGCGGAGAACTTAACGGGGTCAACAATCCTGGCCTTGACCATTCTCCCTTAACAACGACAGCAAGGAACCACCTGACTACTCTGGCCACATTTTTGCACAACATGTCCCTGACTGATGCATTGTGGGCACACCACCCAATAGAGAGCGGCTATATCTTCTTTTCTAATGCACACAGGTCCTTTTCCCACCTTGACTACTTTTTGCTCTATAAAACTGAGAGCCACAAGGTGCTCAATATCCAACTTTGGAGAGTGGGCTATTGGATCACTCACCTGTGGTGCTCGATCTTGCCTGGGGGCCTGCCTAGCCCACCTCAGGCTGGTGTCTGAGCCGCCGGTGCCTGCAAGATGGGGAAATTCACAAGTACTGCCAAAAAATGGTGGGAGATGCTCAAAAGAATATAGTGCTTGGTGGACTCCCCGAGTGTCCTTTGGAAGGCTATGAAGTCCACCCTGAGAGGAGGGGTCATTAGTTATAACAAGGGCCAGAAGTGGCGGGCTCATTAAAAGATATCTGATTTGGAGTCCTGTATAGTTGAGCTAGAATTACAAAATGTATCTATAGCAGAGAATCGAATCCTAGAGGACTCCTTCCACACCCAGACACTTCTGAGATGGGAACATATGCAGGAGTCCCGGAAGGCGTGTTTGGCTACATGCAGCCGGATCCAACAGTGGGGAGCTAAGGCCAGTATAACTCTCCATTGGCTATGCACACCTTGCACAGCTGAGGACCCCATATCCTACATTGAAAATGACCAGGGCTTACACATCACCGGTAGAGATGGCATTGCGCGTACCTTTCCTGCATATTATCAACAGCTGTACAGCCCCGATCGGGACCTGCGCCAATTTGTTGCAGACCTTCTGGTGACCTCCTTGGGATACATGGACAGGGAAATTCTGGAGGCCGATGTTACCCCTGAAGAGTTAGGGGAGGCCATGGTGCAGTTCAAGGCATGGAAGGCACCAGGACCCAACGGGTTTCCAGCTGAGTTTTGGAGACTCCTGTGACCTCAGATGGGTCCACTCTTGCTGCAGACATTTCTTGAGCCACCGAAGGAAGGCAAACTTCCCAGGGACCTTTGGGCAGCAGACATAATAGTGATCCCGAAGTTGGCCTGAGTGGTACCCGCTGTGAGGAGACCAGTATCACTGCTGAACATAGAGGTTCAGATTTGGGCCAAGGTGCTAGTCAACAGATTGACTGGGTGATTGGTAAACTTGTTCATCCTAATCAGTCTTGCTTCATGCCCCATAGTGCTACTAGACACAATATTAGAAGAGTCCACTATGCCATTGAGATGAGTGCCAGTCTGCTGGGCCATCAAGCTTTGCTTATGGTTGATTTCCAGAAGGCGTTCAACATGGTGGAATGGGACTTTCTTGTCAGACTCTTTATGCACCTACAGTCCAGACCCAAATTCATCGCCAATATTAGGTTGCTATACACCCACCTCCAGGCCACATTATGGGTCGGTAACACAGTATCCCCTAATTCCCTATAGGAAGGGGCAACTGACAAGGGTGCCCACTCTCCCTCCTGCTCTTCACATCGGCGATAGAGCCCCCGGTGGCTTGAGTGATGGTTGACTCATTGCTCTGAGACTTCCACTGGTCTCCAACAGTGAGTGACAGAATCCCTCTGCATGCAGACAATGTCTTGCCTTGAGGACTCTACTAATTCGGGACCACGATCCCTGCAAATATTGAACACATTTGGGATCTACCCAGGCCTCCGCATGAACAGAGCAGAGTCACCCATCTACCCCATCGTCCGGCAGCCATGCCGTGGGCCCTGGCGGTGCGGGTACTTCCGCACGGGTTCAAATATCTAGGGGTGTATGTCACCGAGGACAGAGACTCTGCTTATGAGCACAATCTTCAATCTAAGCCGGTTGGATTGGCTAGAAACATTACATTTTAGAACTTCCTAATGATATCATCGCTTGGACATTCAGCCATCTGCAAAAGGGTCTTGTTGGCAAGATTTTTATATCAGCTCTAGAATTTGCTCTTCCCAGTGGGGAAAGGCTTTTTTGCCAGGGCCAATATGCTCCTGCCTGAGCTCCTGGTGGTTTTATGGTTCGAAAACCAGGCCTATGGAGTGGAGGGGTGGGTCATGGGTTACAGCTGCCTCCCACACTTGCTGTGCGTGGGTGGTCTCCTGCGATCCTTACTCACTTCCACATGAGTGATGCTGACTGCTTGGAGAGAGGCCACGAAAGTTGAAGGATGGGCTGACTGACTTATGTTGGAAACCCTTATATGGAGGGGAACTAGACTTCCCCGGGTGTCTGCACGCCACGGCTTTGTGACATTGGATGTCATAGGCATAACGACACTCGGGGGCGTGCTCACAAACGGGTCTCTCAAGTATTTTATGGAGCTGCAGGATGAAAACCAAATGCACCTCACTCAGTTTTTCTCATACCCCTAGCTTCAGCATGCACTCACCTCATACTTGTCACTGGATGCCGACATCCCAGCCAACTCACTCCTGGAGGCGAAAATCCTACTCACAGATCTTAAAACCCATACATTGTCTATTCTCTACCAAACACTGCTTTATCCAAACCCTTTAGTAAAGGTGAGGCAGGCATGGTCCAGGGACCTTGGCCAGCTTGAGGATGAGGATAGGAGGGAGGCAGCGGCTGCCCAAAGGGAAGCGATGGTGGCCTTTCAGTTCCGTCTTATCAAATTAAAACTACTGCATTGCGCGTATCTTATAGGGAAATGGCTATTCAGAATGGGGCTGATTGGCTTGGGGTGCTGTCTAAGCTGCAGCGATGCCACTGGGGATTTACTGCACACCTTCTGGAGCTGGGCAGTCCTATTGTGTTTCTGAGAGGGGGTGCTGGGGACTCTGGGGACAGTGTTGGGTTAGAGGGTTCCCAGAGAGCCGAAACTGATTTTACATGCACATTGCGGACGATGTGGGGGGTAATAGATGTCAGAGAGCACTGCTCTGGTTAGGGCTGCTCAGAGCCGAACAAGACATTGCTAAATCATGGAAGGAGACACAGGCCCCTTCCTAGGATGGATGGGCAAAGGGCACGGACTACTACATCGGGCTGGAGCGCCTGATATGTTAGAATCCTTTTAAAATCTGGAAAGATTGGGCTGACCACCGAGGGATACACACTGAACCCTGTCCCTCTAGGCCCTGGCCCATGGATAATCAGATATGCTCCTTTGAGACCATACCGCGTTGTGCTCCAAAAGGTGGGGCTTAAATGTTTACAGGTTAAACTGTATCAATGCTTGTTGCATTTCCGGTGCATATGCAAAACATTCACAGTGTAATTGTATCCTGACTGCAAGAATCTGTCTGCATCACTTTGCATGCTCTGTGCCAGTCCTGGCTCTTGCTTCTGCTGAAACTTCAATAGAACATATTTAAAAAAGAAATCAACTGCTCTGAAAACCGAGGGAAGACTAGGACCAGCCGGCTCACCGATCCAGCCAAGTTGCATCGCCGGTAGGTCTGACTTCACAGCTGCCCCTGCTACATTCTTCTGCACAGCAGCAAATCTTGTACAGGGTCCTTCACCAAAGGGATATCCGACCTTGTGAGACTGTCTTTGGCTACAGTCTCCTGACTCATTCCGCTAGAGATTTTTGACTTGCAAAAAAGTGTCCAAACATAGAAATCTTCATTGCGACTTCGTCCAGCGGCTCCCTGAGGACAATGCTACCTCCTCGGACCACGCCTGGAGCCTTGTCCCTTTAAACTTTACCTTTTTAGAACATTTTTCTTGAAAATTCTTCTACGTACGAAGCTAAGCACAGACTGTGCCCAATTCACTTTGTGCATCCGACTTGCGCTGCATTGTGGTTGGCCATGCTTTTAACCTAGTATTGTGCTACTAAATACAAAAAATTATAACTCCAGTTCTACTGATTTAATTTTTGTCATTTTGGTGTAAATTAATTTATTAAAATGTACTCTATTTTTCAGAATTGGTTTGGGATTTTTCTTGTGTTGTGTTTTTACTTCATTACTGTTTGTGTGCTGCATAAATACTTTACACATTGCCTCCAAGTTAAGCTTGACTGCTTTTTATACCAAGTTGCCCAGGGTTAAGCACAGTTTAATGTAATTACTTTTTGTGGTTCAACCTACCAGAGATTATGGCTGTTACTTGACCAGGGCTCACATTCCAGTCAACCAACAACCCAATTCTCTTGATCATGCAGCCAAATTATAACTTGTACTGCTTTTGTAAGGTGAAACAGTCTCACTGGGGACCTATTGCCGTAGGTGGCAGCAGCAGCTGGGCTGTATTTCTTGTTTCAATGACTTACCGGTGATTCCATTACCTGAGCCTTCTCTTCCTCGTCTATTCCAGTCATTACTTTGGGAGGAGGTTCATCTCTCCCTACAGTCCCTTCTTATCCTATATTTATTTTTAAGAAAGACTGAAGCCAGTGACCCTTGTGTATAAAAGACCCGCCCACAAACAGAACTTCCTGTAAATAGCAAGCTAAAAGAATTGATCTCCCCAGACACAGTGGCATAACGAAAGTTGAGGGGGCTCTCCTGCAAGGTACACGGAGGGGACCCCTCTCCAGATTTAATCCGGAGATCTCAGGCCTGAGTACTGTGCTGAGGGGGCCCCCTGCAGCTTGGGGCCCCCCCAAACCGTGGGGGCTGCGGAGGACTGTGTTACGCCCCTGCCCAGACAGGGAGGGAGGGCAGGACTTAATGGCTGGAACGAGAGGGAGATCTGGTATAATAGGAATTACAGGCAAGTAACTGAAACTTCACCTCTTTGTCCACTTCCTCACCCCAATTACTTAGTGAGGAATACCAAACATTAATGTAATTTGGGCTACTCTGATCAAAAAGAAGACAGACGCTTAGATGATGCTCAACACATGATTTGTTTTTTGATCAACTGAACAACTTAAACCATCATACAGCAGCAGAAAGCAATTTGCCCCGAACATACCCATAAATCATGCCACAACACTGGATTAAGTAGTATCTCACAAATATTGAAGGATTGGTCCATGTGGCTGCCCTGCAAAACTACAAAATAGAAACTTTTTGGACCTCTGTCCAAGTCTAACACATGATCAATTCTGAACCCCACTGGGACAAGAAAACCCCCAAACCGGTCCCAGAATGCCTGTTTCTGGTCTAGGGAGGACCTGGCCTGGCAGTTCAGGCTAGACTGTTCCCGTGGGGAGCAGGGTCAAGACTGATTTGCATTTGTCGCCCTAAGTGGGAAGGGTATGCCCAGACGTTGGTCCCTTCCTCGCTATGCCACCAGGTTGAAGCTAGCCTGGCTGATGAGGACTGAAATCCAAAATTCGGTCCCAGGGTGCTTGTGTCTGGTCCAGGGAGGACCTGGCCAGACAGTTCGGCCTGGACTGTTCCCATGGGGAGCAGGATCAAGACTGATTTGAATATAGCTGGGTCTAAAGGGGAACGGCTTGGCGTGCAAACAAACAATGAATTTAATCTATCAATCAATCAATCAGGGGTTTATAAAGTGTGCTACTCACACATGAGGGTCTCAAGGCACTGGGGGGGGGGGGCGAGAAGGGTTGGGGGCAGCTCCGGATCAGTCAAAGAGCCAGATCTTGAGGTCCTTCCTGAACGTGTGCAGGGTCGGGGAGCGTCTGATGTTCACGGGGAGCTTGTTCCAGGTCTTGGCTGCGATGTAGGAGAATGCTCTCCCGCCTGTTCTGTTTCTACGGATGCGGGGGACCTCTGCCAGGGCGAGGTCGGCGGAGCGGAGCTTCCTCTTGGGTGAGTGGAAGGATGCTCTATCGTTGAGGTATTTGGGTCCCATGTTGTTGAGTTGACTGGGGGTGATTGTTTGATTGATCCAGCATTCTGGCCATCATCTGTTCTTTTTGGGCGTGATAGGGAGAGAGCAGGAGAGCACCATAATCACAAATATATGGCTGTCTCCTCCCCTCTCCCTAGTGCTGGAGCTGATTTCAGCTGCCAAGCGCCACGCACACACCTTAGTGACATAGCCCTAGGGTGAATGTGTGAGTCTAGCATAGGTTTTGTACAAGAAGAGTATCCTTCCTGTACAAAATACTATGCTTAGACAAGTGAAAACAGTGCAGCATGCATGCAAAGCCAGAAAAGCATGGAGAAATGAAAACATTTCTCTGTTTAACGTCTGCTTTTCAGCAACATTTATTTTTGGCACAAAACCATTTCTATTGATGTTTGAGAATAGGGTTTAATGTAAAAAAACATGGGTGGTAGCAAGGGTACGCATTTGTACCACCCATGTAATGCCCCCTTGATGCAAAGTAATGCAAAGCAGCATCTTGCACTGCTTTTCGGTACTTTTTCATACAAACCAACACAAATACCAATTTGCGTTGGTTAGTGAATCCCAAAAGGTTTACAAAAGTAATGCTAACCCGATGCTAAACCTCTGAGAATCTGGACCGTAGTCTGTTATAAAGTTTGACATTTGTTGGCCGGATGACCTCACACCTCCACTACGGTGGTGAGGAATCTGGGGGTAAAATTAAACAACAACCTATCCTTTCTTCCTCAAATCCTTTCTTTGGGTGGTGTCTTGCAAAAGGATGTATGACGTTACAACGCATACTTTTACAACGCATGCACTTACAACGCAATTTTTACAACGCAACATCCACTACAACGCATTCCATTACATCGCATGACACTACAACGCATTTTTAAAAACTACCTTTACAACGCATTCCATTACATCGCATACTACCTTTACAACGCATACCATTACAACGCATAATGTTAAATTGCATTTAAGGTAAGTATTGGATAGTATAGGGGTAAAAATTACTATTCTAACTCCAGGGGGTGCAACAGTAGGGTAAGTGTTGGATAGTATAGGGGTAAAAATTACTATTCTAACTCCAGGGGGTGCAACAGTAGGGTAAGTGTTGGATAGTATAGGGGTAAAAATTACTATTCTAACTCCAGGGGGTACAACAGTAGGGTAAGTGTTGGATAGTATAGGGGTAAAAATTACTATTCTAACTCCATGGGGTGCAACAGTAGGGTAAGTGTTGGATAGTGTAGGGGTTAAAAATTACTATTCTAACTCTAATGGTATGCATTGTAATGGTATGCGTTGTAATGGTATGCGTTGTAATGCCTGCGTTGTAGTGACATGCGATGTAGTGTCTGCGTTGTAATGGTATGCGTTGTAATGGTATGAGTTGTAGTGTCATGCGTTGTAAAGGATGTTGCGGTGTAATGCCTGCGTTGTAAGTGTAGTGCGATGTAATAGTTGCGTTGTAAAGGTTGTTTCCCCTTGCAAAACAGTGGTCTAGTACTTGATTACAGCAAGGCTGGACTATGCAAATATTCTCTTACCGGGACATACCCAATAACCTGATCAACCTCCTGCAGACACTGCAAATAGTGACTCAATTTATCTGCAGACAGTACACATATGCCAAAATGATGGTGCAAAATGCCCGAGCAAAGGCTTGACTTATCTGAAAGATTCCCAGATGTGCATCTGTCTCGCACCGCCTGAAATCTGTACGCTGGCTTCCAGCAAAAACAATTTTTATTTAAAGCTCTTTTGTTGGCTAATCGAGCGTTTTACAAGTCTGGGCCTAATTTTCTTTTGGATTGTTACCTTCACTATATTCCAGCTAGAACTTTGTGATCATCCAATTCTTTTCCGGTCCAAAATCCCCGGTTTAGGCACTTTTCAAAGGGAGATCTTTCATTTTCTGTGCCTCTCACTAATGCCTGGAATCACCTGCAAGGAGCTGCTCTTCAAATGACTCTTAACACTAGGCTATTTGCTATGGGTTAGTCCTGGATTACTGTTGGATGCACTTGGTCTTCTTTCAACAGGGCTGGGTTGCTCCGTCAGGAGCAGCTGTAGCGCTTCATAAGTCCGCCATTCATGCTTTCATTAACTCCAGATCTAGTGGTGGAGGCAAACTCAATTTCTTCAAATTTATGCCAACAACATGATTCAGGAGATTACCATCTACAGACGAATTTGGTTCTGATGGAGAATCAATCATTGTTGGAAATCAGAACCTGTTTACAGTGTCCCCCCACCTTTTGCCCCGTTTGAGACCCCTGGATGCTGGTTTTCTGATTCTAAGGATGCCATGGGCTCTGCCAACCAGGCTCAGGGCCAGTGCTAGGTGAAAAAAACACACTTAGAATACAATAAAACACCTACACACACTAGGGTACACTATGGGTTAGGGTACCCCTATGATTGGCATGACCTCCCTATTACATAATAGAGCAGGGGATTAAAACTGCCTTTAAGTCCCTATAATATAATAGGACATGACAGTTTAGAGGCCAGCAGACTTTTCTGCACTTGCATCTGTGTACTGCTGAAGCCTGAGGTCAGTTTAAAAGCAGCCATGTGTTGCTTTTAACATGTAAATTATGCCCAAACTCGACTTTGGTGTTTGGGGCACTTAAAGGGTAATACTCTACAATAATTTGGCTTATTAGGTACCCCCAAGGTTTCCATTTGTGTCCCAGGTGATGAGGTCAGGTATTTTTAAGGAGGGCCTTTATAAAATAGGTTTTATATGCCCTGGGGATAGAGAAATTGCATATTTCACTTCTCTAAATGTAGCAAAGTGTTTCCTAGAATTGAATATTGAGCTAGGCACACTGTGGAGTGAGGATCTGCAATATGTTTACATATTCAGAACCCCTAAAGTCTCCCTTAGGTGTTCCAGGGTTGGGGTTAGGTGCTATAGGTTTCTATGTGCTATATAGTGCTACATTTTTGAAAACTCATGTCTCCTGTTTCCTACATTGGATGTTTTTCATTTTGGTGTCATTTCAAAAATAAAAATATTTCCTAGTGTTATAAATTAGTGTTGGGTTTGTATTGTGTGTTGTGTCTTAGTTATTTACTGAATTGGTGTTTTTAAATGCTTTACATACATGTCTCTGAAGTTAAGCTTACCTGCTCGCAGCCAAGCTACACAGGGTTGAGCAAGGGAATAATGTTCTGAGACCCATTCTGAGCCCTAGACTGTGTTAGTGGCCTTATTGGCAAGGGTAGATATATATTTACCACAACTAATATTCCACTTTCCAACCCATCCTCCAGTGGTCTAAATCTGGATGGAGGAGCTAGGACATTCATTAAACCTCTTGGTGATGATATCAGCCGGAAAGGGAGAACACAATACTGGAAGTAGTAATTCTGAATTGCAAACCAAAGGAATTTCAGCTGATTCTGACAAATCAGAATATGCAGGTGTAATTTCACTATAAACATTTTGGTTGAACCAATGGTATCATTTTTGGCAGGCAGTCCATCTTGAATTGAACTGTCGATACCCATTTGTTCATCAACTTTAGGTCGAAGACTGGCTAAAATGCACATGCTTTTGTCCACCAGAAAAGAATAATGTAAATCCCTTGAACTTGTTCCTTCTTTGGTACTGGAAGAACAGCTTTTTTTGTTTATCTTTTTCTCTTTCCCATACATTGCTTTTGCTTTCAGAATGGTCTTTGGTCCTAGCGTATGGAAGCACACCAGTTCTGGAGACATTGGGAAGTCTCTATTGTGGCCGTGTCAAACAATGTTCAAGATGCAAAGAAATCCAAAATGGTTATCTCCAACATCTCCACAAAATCCTGGACAGGACCTCCCACTTGACCTTTAGAATCCCTCGTTCCCCATCCGTCAAGGGCGTGTAGACGTCTGATTTGTTGTATTTAGGATAATTGCAGAACTCTTGGAGTGGCAAGAACGCTGGAGGCTCTTGGGATATCCATTATCACTCTTATTCATAAGAAAAAGGAAACTACGTGATGTGAATCCTACAAACAGATTTCATTCATTGATTGTGAAACTAAGGTTCTTGCTATACGTTTGACTTTGTGGTGGTGATAAGGACCCTGGTAAACACAAATCCGACTTACATTATTATCTCAATGTGGCAAGGTGAGTTCCTGTGCCAATGTCAATATTGGTATTGGATGCTGAGCAGGTGTTTGACTCTGTGAAACGGTTTTACGTGTTTATAGAAGGTTTGGGCCTTCACATGGTGGAATTGATCAAGTTGTTGAATGATTGAATGAATGAATGAATGAGTACTTGTAAAGCGCATGGCTACGAAAGGCCTTCCCTTTCCCTGCTAGCTAGATTTAGGGCAAAGGGGGTTCTGTTGCAACCCCTCACCCTGAGGATAGGCACCCAACAGGGATGGCTCTTGAATCCTTTGCATGCTGGATTTGCAGACATTCATTGCGGGGTCATATGGTATCCAGTATGGACAACAGAATCTCATGATATGCTGATCAATCTCTGCTAAGCATAATAATACCTGAAGGTTGTTGGAGGCTTTTCCTACATTCTATGAATTTTCTGGTTTTAGCATCAATTGGGAAAAATCCATATTGTTCCTAGTGGCTGAATAGCAATTGGCTCCAGGGTTGACATTCCCATTGATGTTGATTGGTGTACATTGCAAGAGATGAAAGTATATTTTATGAACATGATCTTGGTTGACCACTTCTGGAATGAAGATCTAGTTAGAGGCCACCAGCATAGTCCATAATTGGAAAAGTTGAATCCTTTAAAATGATTAAACTTCCCATGTTCCTTTATATGATACACAATGCAACCCTCTGGGTCCCAGCGATATTTTTAAAATCTGTTGTTTGAATTCTGTGCAGCTTCTTGTGGAAAGAAGTTGCATATAGTAATTTAATTGACTATATTGTATAAGGGCGCAATCTATCTGCTAAAGATACATAATTATTACTAGTGATTTCAATTAGCATCAAGTTAGTGGGTTTAGAGATTATTTTCAACCAGAATCAAAGTGCCAGGATACCTCTCCTGAAGCAGTAGTCGCGCTTTATAAGTATTTCTTCATTCATTCATTCATAGTTCTTTTTGATATTTTAGGGGTTATTATCATCAATTCACTGGTCACTCTCTTAGTCTATACTCCATATAAAACTCATTATTAACAGAGTACAGCAGGTTTTACAGTCAGTAACGTAATAAATTAACATACCTATACAGACATATGTTGTCCATTGACACACATTGAAAACACAATAATTCATACATTTACAGACATTTGTTATACTTTGACATAAGGATTTGTGACATAATTTGAGACAGTACAGCTGATGTGTTTCACAACATTTTGTCTCTTTTCAAGGCTGCAAGACAGGCATCAAAGAGAGAAAACAAAGAACATAGGAAAACACATATAGCGGGAAACAACCATTACAACACAGTCATTACAACGCACTACCTTTACAACACAGTCATTACAACGCAACATCCTTTACATCGCATGCCATTACAACGCAGCCATTACAACGCATGTCACTACAATGCATGCCATTACAACGCATGCCACTACAACGCATGCCATTACAACACATTATAAGGTAAGTAATGGGAAATAGTAATTTTTACCCCTAGACTATCCAACACTTACCCTACTGTTGCACTCACTGGAGTGGAAATAGTAATTTTTACCCCTACACTATCCAACACTTACCCTACTGTTGCACTCACTGGAGTTGGAATAGTAATTTTTATCCCTACGCTATCCAACACTTACACTACTGTTTCAAAAAAAGTATTATGCGTTGTAATGGTATGCATTGTAATGGAATGCATTGTCAGTGTAGTTTCTAAAAATGCGTTGTAAAACCATGCATTGTAATGGGTGTTGCGATGTAAAAACCGCGTTGTAAATGCATGCATTATAAAAGTTTGCATTGTAACGTGTCCTATTCTATAAAACAACAGAAAATGCACTTGTAGTCACAAGGTCTCTTCCTAACTACTCGTAATGGCCACCATTTGTGGACTTCAATGAATAGATGTTAGAGTTCTTTGTTCTTTACAACATACTTCTGGGTATAAGTTGTTAACAGAAGAGATAGAAACAATGTTCTATCATTAAGTGTACTCATATATTGGTCTGGATGGTAGATTCATTATATACTTTCATGCATGATTATGATCCTGCAGTGCATTTAATGGTAAATAGTGAATGGGTCTCCAGGGGTCAGGATCACCTGTCTCTTAAGAAGAAATAGGTACAATAATGATATTGAATGGAAATGGAAAATAACTGGGAAAACACCAGTGTGGGCAGAGAAGTATAGGAAATAGGTCAACAGGTTGCAGGGTTTCAAAGAATGGAGCGTGGTGGTTCTATCTTGTGTGAGAGAGATGTGGAGCATGGATGCTGTTATCCCAGCTGAGTATAAAATATGGGATGTCCAAGGCACACTTTTGTGAGTGTCTAAAACTGTGCTATGTCCTGATATAAGAAAGTGGATTATTACTTGGGGTGGGTGGTCACCCCCCTGAAGAAATAATACCACAATCCCATTATGGTGAATCCCAAAAAACACTAAATTAATCTGAGCTTAACCCCTCAGTATCTATAGGACAGAAGGGGCAGATTCCTTTTTGCAGTTCCAAAACAGTAATAACGTGAAAACAGCAAACAATCAAAATTCCAAAATAAATTAGAATATGTAATAAACAAAAAGACACCACATTTACAAAATTCCGGTAAAGAGAACAGGAGTAAAAATAATGCTAAAAAGCAATAAGCACCAATTACAGTCTATGGAAGCATTAGAGATGGACTTTGCAACGATTTCAATCCTACCGTGTTGGAGCATGGATCGGATACACTAATCAGGTTTGTCCCAGTCAAAGATTTGACCTTATGACCTATCATTTTTTATTGAGCTCAAAATCTCCCAGCGGGCCAACCCAGAAGCTATATCTGAGGAAGACACATCAAAATTGGCCACTTTTACGGCAAGTTCTCCCATGACTTCAGGGACAGCACTAAAGGCCTTGGTTTCACTCCAGCAGAGACTACTAGCAATTTTCAGTCCACATCCAGTTGGTATTGGCCAACTGGTCACTTCAGCAAAAAGGCTTCCTGCAGCTTGTTGTATTGCTGTAGCCTCACAGTAGGACAGCCTTCTGACCCTTGGGGTTTTCATCTTTATGCTGGCTATGAGAGGAAGCACGTCCAGTCCTTAAGGGCTCCTATCAGGCCAAAGAAAGCAGGACCAAACCTCCTCCGATCTTCCACAGGTCCCGAAAGTGTTCTGATGAGGTTTCCTTAGGATGTCATAATTATGGTTGGCACTAGCCAGTGAGTGGAAGTGACTCCTGGACTATTCGTAACTGTGAGAAGTTGGCCTGGTATATGCTGTCCACTAGTTATATTGGGCACCTTGCACCAGTTCAAACAACCCCTTATTGATGATAGGTTAAAGACAACCTTATTTGAAAGCTATCCTAGTGGTAGCTATGGAGAGCAGCCTTCAGGCTAAGTCTTGGAGGAATGTAAAGCAGCTTGTTTTACCAGTCTATAATCTCTTGAAT
Organism: Triturus cristatus; assembly: GCF_964204655.1. Classification (NCBI taxonomy): domain Eukaryota; kingdom Metazoa; phylum Chordata; class Amphibia; order Caudata; family Salamandridae; genus Triturus; species Triturus cristatus. The sequence continues at coordinate 84,380,689 of NC_140594.1, forward strand.
GACCAAATGAAAGGAGAACCACACCAGGTATATATATAAAATATATGCATTTATTACTAAAAACACCCTACTAGTCTCTTTATGAGGCTAGAGGTCAAATCACATATGTTACACTTAATATATCACAGTAAATTAGCACAATATACGATAGGCCCTAGGGGTGAACCAAACCATATATTAAGAAAGTGGTATAAGAACCACAACTTGACTAGACACAAGGCCTAGAGCCTGTAGAATCACTGGAACCCCAAGGAACCACTCGAGGTAGTGACACAGGGGACCCATGGGGGACGTGTGCAGTGTGAGAACACAGCAGCGAGCTCCATTAGCTTCTATGGGGAAAGTCGCGGTTGGAATTTTAAAGTTTAAGGACACTTAGAGGTGGACTAGGAACAAACCCTTTTGGACTTAGATGGTTCTAAGGCCAACACCCACGGGAACACTGGTGTACTTGTGTTACCTCACCCAGGGAAGCTGGGTGCATAGGTGTCAAATGGTGCGGGGTCGCATTGTCGTTTGCAATGGCAGGATGCTGAAAAGTGCTGCTGCCGGGAAGAGGAGAAGTGTCCGAAGAGATACAAGCCTGGATTGAAGGTGTGAAGAACCTGAAAGCAGAGGGGACAGAGTCTGAGTCACTTGCCAGGGACTAGGGGCACGATAGACGAATGCCCTCCGATGTCGGGTGCTTGAGGTGCGAGGAGGGGAAGCTTGACTCTTCAGCCACGAGGACCAGGAGGCGTCGAGGACAACCAGGAGCTGGATTTGAGCTGTTCCACAAAGGATATTGAGTGCTGCAGCATCGGTGCCCGGATTGGACACAACAAGCCTTGGCAACAGTAACCCATGCAGGAAGAGGGAAGATGCTTCAGTGTGGACCAGTAAGGTCCTGTGGACTCACCAAGCAATGGAGAGTCAGGGCACATCTGGAGCAACCAGGAAAGCCCAATTAAAGTTAGAGTTGCCTTCACAGGGACCCACCAGTCAACGGACCAGGGATCGCAAAGGTACCACTAGAAAAAATACAAAGGGCCAGCTCACGGAACACTCGTGGAGTGTAGGCCAGCAGTCTTCAGTGGGAAAGGTGCTCGGGGTGTGGGCTACAAGTAACCCAATGCACAGCCTCAAGGGACGTCGTGAAGCTAATGCACTTGCAATTGTGCACAGTGTCCAGGGGTTCCGGTTCCACGGTACCCACGAGGGCTATGGGTCTCAGCTTCGCTGGGACGCAGGTCAGCCTCTGGGAAGTCTGGACACCAACCTTCTGTGTTGCAAATACTTTGGAGTTCGGCAGGAGCTTCAGAGATGCAAACTGGTCAGACGCGTCTTTGGTGCCTGCCTTGCAGGGGAGTAACTCCTTTTTTCCAAGGGAGATTCTTCAGTCATCTAGTCGTGTAGATCGTCGAAGTTCCGGGATTTCTGTATCAGAGTTTCGTCCAGGTGTAATCTAAAGTCCTGTAGTCAGGGGTTCCTTCTTTATACCCAAGGAAGGGTTTTGGACATACTCTGGGGACCCACCTATGGGAGGGTCAGGAAAGAGGAGTGGCTACACCCATTTCCTTTGTCCAGTTTTGTGCCAGAGCAGGGGCTGGTAGCTCCTGCAACCGGTTTGAGCTAGACTATGCACAGGGACTCCAAATGTGCTCCCAGTGCAGACTTCAAAGCACTCCTGGAGTGCACCCACCCAACCCTAATCCACTAAAGCCTGTCTGGGAGGTAGTCACACCTCCCTGTGACAGGAAACCTATTGTCCAGGTCTTCCCTGCCAGAGTTTCGGTCAGCAGCAGGAGGCCAGACTTGAGTCTGTGGCTGGCAACATCCATTTTGTGATGCCAGGGCTTTGTTAGCTGGTACCGGGTATACCGGTGCTGTCATGTCTCTCCCTCTAGAAGGATGGGACCATACTCCCACACCAAACTCCCAAACCAGTTACTGGTGTGGGGGTATGATTCCAAGATGTTTGACACCAAACACAACATGTTTCCATGCAGCCATCCCAAAGTTAGCATTTACCGCGAGGTTATAATGCACTTAAGAGTATATGGTCAGGCTGCATCACAGACAACCCCGGAGAATAGATTCCGAAGGCTGCAGAGGGGCTCTGCTCCTGCATGGGCACCCTCTCACATAAAACCAAGCACCCTGCCTTCAGGATTGATAAGGCCATCCATATAGGTTTTTTGTATGTGCAGTGATAGGGTGAGATATAGTGAACCTATGTCTCAGTAAGAGGTGCATGCACCACCTTACTCAGGCTTCAGTAGCAGACCTGTGGTGTTATTTTGGAAGGCTTCCCAGGGGTGGCATAATACATGCTGCAACCCCTGGTAGGCCTCTGGGGTACCTATGCTCTGGGTACACACTATACCATATACTAGGGACTTAGAAGGGTACCCCAGAATCCAATCTGGAGTGTACCTAAAGTATTTTGAATCAATTTAAGGGAGAACGCAGATAGGCTGGGGTCCTGAATAGCAGGATCCCAGCCAAACTAAGTCGAAAACCAGCAAAACACCAGGAAAAGGTGGGGGCAACCATGCAGTCAGATTCCACCTTCCTACAGTAACCAATGGGGAAAAGTTCCCGTGTGCAACCATATCCACTTTTGCAGCAGTTCCTATTTGCCCTATTGGGAACAATCCAACAGTGCCCCTCACTCCTAAAATCCAAGGTTTGGAAACCCTTTATACCTTCTGCAGTGCTCTTATGTTCGGCCAGATGTGTCTGACCAGGGAACTAAACTGTCCCCTCCCCAAATCCAGTCCAAACAGTACAGGTGGTGGAGTCCCTCCCACTGGGTTTGGAGCCAGTCCAGCTTGCGTGGGCCTTGGGGGAAAATTGTTTCCCTTCTTTAAGCCTCCTCTTACACTAAACTATGAATGGGCATTTCTGTCCATTTTGCTCATAAAGTTCCTAGGCCTACCCCAACTGTCCTCCATGAGCTGAGAGAGGTCAAATGCTGCATACCCAGTCCATTCTGTCATGAGGTCTAAGCCATTGTCTTAAGGCCGATCCCTGGCAGACCAGCTATCAGTAGACTAATGCTAATTTGCCTATCGGAGGGTCACCTGATCTTATCATTAGATTGGATTATTAATAAATAATAAAAAATAGCCTTTAAATGACTTTTGTACCTGTTTCCTGTCAAAAGTTACAGCTGAATTTGTCATTTTCTATGATTCAGCTACAGCCCTGCAAGTGAAAATAGCTTTCAGGACCTAGTTGCGGGAGGACCTTGCCAATTTTAATTTCTCACATGTTCACTTTTCAGTTTCAGCTATCCTGTCTTATGAGCAACAAGGATAATGTTGAGGTTCCTTAGCAATATTTTAAAGCAGGGTTACCCTCCTGTGAAAAAAGGTTATTTTGATAAGTCTGACTGCAGCTTTTTAGGCTGCTGTGTCAGGCTACACATGGTAGGCCTATAGCCACGTTTTTCAGGCCCACTCTGAGAATGGCACATAAGGTGCTGCACTCCTCAAGGGGCATTTGACGTCCTGGCCCTGGGTACATTTTCTATGGCATATAGTAGGGACGTACAGGCAAATTATATACGTCAATCAAGGATGGACTAATTTAACCATGTTTAAAGGAGGAGCACAAGCACTTTACTCCTGGTTAGTCGGGGTAACAGAGCACAAAGTTCTAGCTGCAGCAAAAATAGGGCCCAGAAAAAGGGGAAAAACCTGGAGTGACCGTGCAGAAAAGGCAGATTTCCTTCACCCTAGTAACCATATCAAGCTATATTATCCTCAAGGGTCAATTTGGCAGAAGCATGTTGACAATAACACTTGTAACATTAAGGATACTAGTAGCCTAGGGACAATTCTTATTAACCATGTGCAAAGAAGACAGTTGACACAATTGTACTTTTCATTCTAGCCCCTTATAGTTTATTATAACCCTATTTAAATTACCTTTTGAGTATAACATTGAGTGGAGAGATAGGGTTCTCACACACACAAAACTGTCAAACAACTTGTGTAGAGTCTGCCAGCAACATCTGTCGCAGGCGAGGTGCGACCCTGGTGATGAAACATGCCGCCTAGGCGTGGGAGAGGTCGCAGAGCCTTTTAATAGAAGCCAGGATTACAGTAAAACACAAATAAGTGTCAGGACCCAGTGAGGCAGAGAAATTCAGAGTCCCTGGGGCAGGACCGCAGCGCCATTTGTTGATCAAGATCCTATTGTGCAGAGGTGCAATGAGCATCGTCCCCCCAAGGGATGCTCTAATTGTTGTGTACGCGAAAAGAATATGTTTTCTTTTGTTGGTACCCACTGAGATGCACATCTTTATGATGATATTCCTTTTCAAATTATTACTGTCAGTGTGCGTGCAAAGGAGGGATTTATGTGTTAAATTAATTAAAAATATATATTTTTAATTATAGTGATATATGTGAGAACTTGACAAAATGATATATTGATATTTGGACACCAAAGATGTATTTACTAAAATGTAAAGCTGCTATTTTTTACCTAAAAGGGATAAGGTTGGGTATGGAATAATGGAAGGAGTCCGTCCGGCTGCAGCCTTCTTGTGGGGTTTTTCGGCAGTGAGAACGTGTCATCCCACACAGCTTGCAATGGTGTCATGTGCCTCAGATGACGAAAAGGATGGTCACAAGCAGACAACGTCTAGTAACCTCTCCTATACTCGGGCCTCCCAAGAGTCTCTGTCTTACCACTGATTACCTGCAAACCAGTGATTAACACAGGTCACATTCCACACTTGACCCACCCACTGACAGTACTTTCTTTTGGTCGATTCGCGTCATGGTACCTAAAGGAGCTGCTGACCTGAAGTAAACAAACACTGCCAAAGGCAAAGTTGCTCTAAAGTGAACAAGACTTTAAAACAGCAAACAGCTGCTGCAGATCATGATGTGGGACATCAAGTGGAAACACATCTGAGAACTCTCTGCAATCATTCTGGGCTTGTTTTCAGTTTTATACAGCGCAAACTCAACCCAAAGTTATTGGAGCGCTTTACATGAGCGCCAGTTACATTATACGGAAGGACACATTTATTTTTTTAGACACGGGGAAATTAAGGGGCAGATTTATGAGCCCCTTGCGCCACTTTTGCGTCACTTTTCCCATGTTAAAAGTGACGCAAAAGTGGCGCAAGGGGCTCATAAATCTGACCCTAAGTGTTTCGACCACACCCACAGGATGTTGAACCGAAGCTGAGAATCGAGCTCTCCAGTTTCAAAGTCGCAGCTCTGGCCGTTACGCCACATCCTCTGTTCTTGTGGTAAGAACAATATTTTGATTTTAATGCCCCTTTTTGTGTGTCTTGAAGTGATTGCTCATTACTCCAATTAGGAACGTGAAAGGTGCCCAAATCTTCACATGTGCAAAGCAGCTTTTTCCAATGCTCACAAGTGCCAAAAGTGACTGGTGTTTCTTGGAGTTGCCTGAAACTGAATGCCACACTAAAGGGCTCGTATTACTGAATCTGCGGGGGTACACCAGTGGAAACCCCTATTCTCAAACCTCTTTGTATTGTTTTCATTGTTTACAGAACTGCATGTGGCATGCTGGATGAAGCAAACATGCTTGTTGCCAGAAGAATGCCCTGGGGGCCACTTGACTTCAGAGAAGGCAAGTAAATACATGTAGTGCACCAGGCGAAGACGGAGGAGGCAAAGTGCGGTCTCTGGTGAGGCTGCAATGCCAAACCATGACCAAAATGGCCGCCAAGATCTCTGCTCCGGGGCGTAACTACCATTGGTACAGCAGGTGCAGCGGCACCGGGGCCCAGAGCCTTGAGGGGCACATTGAACCCTGATTAGTGCTGTATATTACAAGCCCAACAGAGTCAAAGGGGCCATTTTCCTACTAGCACCAGGGCCCCTAGCATCCTTGATCTCACGTGTTTTTTTCCAACTTGAACGCATCTACACCAAGATCTCAAAGGAACCACCTTAGACATCCCACAGCACATCTCAGGAGGAGAAAGGATGTGCCATTAGGAGAGGAGGGGGCTTGAGGGCCACAGGAGGACAGAAGATATGTTGGATTACACTGCAATGGAACAATAGTTGAGATGGACTCGGCTGGTGGCGATGACACTGAGCTGGTAGAATCTGCTTAGTTACGCTGGAGATTTGTGTAATGTTTTTATGTTTTCAACCATCCCCTTCCAAGTAGACAGTCAGCCATAATCAGTCAATCAGTAGATTTGTAAAGCACTGCATGAGGGCACTGGCGTAACGAAACTCGAGGGAGCCTCCCTGCAAGGCACCTGGAGGGCCCCCCCAGGCTCAATCAGGAGCCCTGCAGCCAGAGTGTCCTGCTGAGGGGGCCTCCTGGAGCTTGGGGTCCCCCCGCACCGCAGGGGTTGCGGGGGCCTGTGTTAAGCCCCTGCATGAGGGTATCCAGGTGCTGGCGGGGTCCCGTGATTACCCGAATAGCCAGGTCTACAGGGACTTTCCCAACTCTGGAAGGGCTGGGGAGGTCCGGAGATGGAAGGGTGTTCCATGTCTTCGCTGCTAGGTACGGGAAGTAGCCATAACAGACAGATATAAATTCTTAGAAGCAGCATGGTGGAAAAGGGAGAGGAACTGAAATCTAGAAGAAAGAAGCAACTTCTATGAATTGCTCGGAGTGTGGAATTGCATATTATGAACCCCTGAACCACCTTCTTCTAAAGAGATATTTTCTAAGGAAAATTGTGCTGAAAGGGTGGGACGGGCACACACACACATATGAACAAGATTGTCTTTCACACACATACACACCCAGCACATACATATTCACATACCCTTTCCAGGCATGCATGCACAAATACTTGTACATACACGCACACACATAGTGCCAATATCGGCAACACCCACCATCCCCCCCATACAGCAATCTCTCAGCGAAATAACCAGACAAGACACCTTCTTTGTGGAGAAAATTGCTGCAGGTTTATTAGCATTACACAATGCCAAGATTGGTGGGTTAGCTTACGGGCGATCCCACGGCAGGCAGCCCGTCACCGCCTGTCACCTGATGAGCCAAATTACACCGTGGCCAATCCAATCGGTGTCAGTCAGATTTGGGGGAGGGGCGACCCCTCCCACCGGTGGACCACCAGTCCACTACCTTGCTCACGCCCCAGAGGGGGGTGGAGCCTTCCAGGCAACCCCCGGTTGCGCAGGTCCACAACCGCCCTTAGGAATAACGGGGCGCCGTCGCTCCTCCAGGGTCCAACGCGAGGACCTCCCTGTGGATATCTGGCTTTAGCACCCTTACTGTGCTCGTGCAGAGGGTACCTTTCTGTACCTTACAGCCTCTGGATCGCCCTGTAACTCCGCCTGCAACACAAAAGAATACATTAGATAAACATCCCCCCCAACACCCTGCCTGAACGCCGGGTATGCAGTAGGGTGGGAAACAGCATCAGGGTAGAGGGCAAAGAGGGCGCCCAGTGGGCGGGGAGAGGTATATGTACCTGACCCCCCCACCCCCTCTACCTGGAAGTGACGCAGCACGTCAGACCCTTGAGGGTCCTAACCACTGGGAGGCTGCCTCCTGTGCCTCTTGTGGCACTAAGGCAGCCACCCTCTTAGCGGGTCTCCTTCGTGGACCCGGGGCAGCCGGCACTCTGAAAACTTACTGGGCCTCATCTCGGGCCGCAGGCATGAAGTCTCTGTCTGAAGGAAGGGGCGGAAGAAAGATCCTGCCACCTCCTCTCATTGGCTGACCTTGTTAAAGGGCAGCCAATGAGAGGAGGACCTTCCTTACCTCATCACAGAGTGGGATGGGGTCAATGAGACTTGCTGACCCCTTGCCACTCTGTGACGAGCATCACTGATGAACACTCGGCCCTGGGCACTTCAGGGCTTACAACTGAAGCACTCACATCGGAGTCTATCAGTGACGCTCCCGCTCGTCATGAGGGGGCAGGGGGGTTCGCAGGAGACTTTGCCGGGATGACGCGGTCACACCCACCGGACAGTGAAATCTTCAGCCTGGCAAATGTGTGCATAGGCAGGCGCCTGCACATTTAGTGCATCTATAATGTCTGGATTCCTGACCTAAACATTAAGAGTGTCTGTCAGGCTGACCTTTGCTCAGACTGACAGACTCTCTTCATGTGTCTGGAGGGCGGGCTACTGTCCCACGGGCTGCTGTAAGATGAGCAGCAAATTCTGTGTGGCCTCCGGGAACCTTTGTTTTATTAATTATTTCATTGTAATCATGGAGCTGTTGAGCATCTGGAATCGCATATCCGGGAGGCCTAGTCACCCTCCTCCATCCTCGCCTGCCCTGCTTTCTTGTGTTTATCCTCACCTGTCCCTTCGCCTGTTTCCCTGTCTTACCCTGGGTCGCATTGTTCCTGTTTCCGTGCCCCACTGGCTGGGCATCTCTGACCTTGTCTGTGCCAATCAGTACATCTGTGCCTGTCACACACACCCTATATCCGTCTAGGTAAACATCAGAATATTTGTCTGAAGCGAAAATGTCTGAAATACTGTCAAAACGGACTCGAATCGCAGTTGGGAGTTTATCGCACAAAACAGCACGTCACGGGTCCCCGGTGGGTACGTGTGGCTGGGGACGTAGGCACTGAGCAGGAACCGGCGGCCTCAGACCCAGCCCTCCCCGCTCCGCCTCGCCTTTGCCCAGTTTGGGCTGCTTGGAAGCGCAGCTCGGTGCACCTCCCGGGCCATGCACGGGCGCACGCACCCCGTGCCCGACCTTGCCTCAGGCGGCTCTCAAGGGGCCTCTGGCACGTACCCACTCCGGCACGGCTGCCCGGTCGCTAATGACTTCAGATGGCAGGTACTTGGCTCCGCGTGCCTACATCTCATTACACGCGCATTTATGCAGGGCATGAACTTCCCATGAGCCTACGGGGCAAAAGCGGCTTGTAATGCAGCGTAAGCTGTAATTAAAACGAGTCTACCTCAAACAAATGACCATCCGCGCCTGAAATTAGTCTGAGGTCACCGGCTCGCTGGAATGGGGCGTAACAGGGCGCGTGTGGCACTTTGTGCCCAAGAGGGCCCTCTTTAGCTCTGGCTGCTTGCCGCTTTAGCTCAAGCATGCCCTCATGTCAACTATTCTTCGAAAGGCACAGTAACAAGAAATATAGCCAGAGTGGGCTTTACTTTTTTGCTACAGTTTCTGGTTCCTTTGCCCATCAGCCAACACGACAAACTGTGCCACTTTTGCGGGGGTTTATTTCCCCTGTCTCTGTGTCTCCGGACCCTTGTGTGAGTGTGCGCCTCCTGGCTTTGGTATCTTTGTTCTCCCGGTCCACCCTCTTTCAGTCCTCCTGTCCTCGGTGCACTCTTATTTGTTCCAAAAGACCCCACACCATCAGTTCTTGAAAAACGCCCAGTAAGAAGTACAGAGACAGCGAGCAGACTTGTAGCCAATCCCCTTCAGCTGTTTATGTTCTTATGCTGCTTGCCATTGGTTGGCCTATCCTCGAAGGCCAGGGTATTTTGTGGCTGGTTCCATTGTTCCATTTCTCTCCTATTTGCTTTCGGCGAGGAGGCGTCAAATAGTCTTTTTCTTAGACTACAGATGCAACATGAAGAGTAGTATGTAATTAAGAGCCGTTTAGTTGTTTGATGTATTTTCTTTGCTCACACAATGACATTATAATTGCAGTTTAATCACTTTTTAGTTTAGGGAGTGGGCAATATTTGGAAGCCTTAGCCTGTCATAAAGCCTCAGGGGAATTCAGTTGTTGCCCTTTCACTTTTATTTGTTTTACTTTTCTGTCATGAGAAGGGGTTACAGTTTTTTTTGTTCACAAAGTAAACACAAGTGCACACTTTGTTTGGTAAAGATGTCATAAAACTACTGTTAAAAGTGTCTACTATGACATTTTTCACTCTGTATGACTTAGCATTCACTACGTACAAGCTGCGACGCAACCCCGATTACTTTTGATAACACTCTAATTTGAGGGTACGGCTTAACTTTTCTAATGCAGTTTTTTAATCAAAGGGTCCTACTCCCAGGTCTTTATTCTTGTAGCCCAAGACGTTGCTTTATTATGGGATTTTCTTTCTAGGACAGATGGGGCCAACACCCATAAGCACTTCCCCTAACTAAAAGCCAGGCCTATTGCATTTGCCAATGCTTGTTGGTATTTAGTTGACTTCCATAAGACCTAGAATGTATATGTTGTCATAACTGCTGTTGGATGCACCACATGCTGTGCCAAATACATTGTTGCCATGAATGAAAAATTCCAATTCGCATTTTTGTTTTACTCCCCTAAATTGAACTAAGACTTGTAAAACGACACCGGAAATGTTGATCCAAAATGTCATATCCTGCTTTTGAGAATTACGATTTCTATTTTTAAACAAATTTAAATTGTATGTATTATGGCAGAAAATTTCCAGTGTAGTGGATTTACCACTATCGTTGGTTTATAGTTAGGGGTGAAACGTGGATGTTCATAAACATTTGGAGTTCGCAACCCCATTTCAGCACCTAAAAATATCCCAAAAGAGGCAGAAGCAAGTATGTAAATATGGCACGAACGTTGTTCAAAGACCCCTGTGAGAAGTTGGCCTGGTATATGCTGCTCACTAGTTAAAGTGATCACCTTGTACCATGCCAAGCAACCCTTATGGTGTGGTTGTAAGTCAACCTTTTCGGACTAGCTGCCCTAGTGGTAGCGTAGGCTAAGCAGTCTTTGAGGCTAAACTCGTGATGCGTGTTAAGCCAGCTGTTTTACCAAATGTAACCCCCTTTTATACCAATGAAAGGACACCACACAGATATATATTCAAAATATATATGTATTTATTTCTCAAAGTAACCCCTAGTCTCTTTATGAGCACAGGAGCACAAATCGTCAAACAAGATTATCACAGAATACACAGAAGTTGCACGTTATATGGATAGGCCCTGGTGGCCACTCGAACCATATACTAAAATAGTGGTATAAGTACCACGAACAGAAAAGGGAAAAGGCCTAGGGCCTCTAGAATCGCTGGGCCTACAAGGAGCTAACGTCAGTTAGTGACCAGGAGGTCCACGGGTGGCGTGTGCAGAGCAAATAGTCACACGCGTGCTCCCATAGGTTTCAATGGGTGCGTAAAAAGTACAAAGTTACTGCAAAAGGAATCTTCCGGATGACCTAGGAACTTAAGACTTGGAACACAGGCACTAGAGATGTATTACTACACTTGGGCACAGGTGTGCCAGCTTTACCTCACCCACAGGAAGCGGGTGCATAGGCCTCGAAGTGCGTCGGGTTTCTTCTATCTGTTCCGTGGGGCCTGTAGACAAAAGTGCTGCAGGCGGTCGGTCGGGAAGAGATGCAGTGGATCCAAGAGTGGATCGGAGATGTTGAAGACCTGTAAGCAGAGGGGACAGTGTTCACAGTCACTAGCCAGTGACCAGCGTGGCACCAGGTGGGTACCAGGCAATGTCGGGTGCAAACAGGAAGGAAGGTGTAGCTTGACTCTGCAGCCACGTGGTCCCTGAAGGTCGACGACGTCCAGGAGTCGAGTCACGAGCTGTCCCACGCAGGCTCTCGCTGTCGGCGGTGTCGGCGACTTGATCGAAGCAAACAAGCCTTGGCAAAAGCAATTGTTGTAGGCAAGGAGTTTAAGCTGATGGTTCTGACCAGCAAGGTCAGAGGAACTGCTCCTTTGGAGGGGAGCAAGGGCCAGTCTGGAGCAACCAGACCAGCGGTGTTTGTCGTAGATTTCGTCGCCAAGATGGCCACTAGCCAGCGGGCCAGCAACCGGTTAGGCGCGTCGAGTGGCAAAATGCAGAAGGGCCCCACGCAGATCGTGGAGATGCTGGAGGGCTCACCTTTGGTGCAGATGCTGCTCGAGGGTTGGGCTTCTCAGGACCCAAAGCACAACTTGGAGGGAGCCTCGGTTGTTGCACTTGTCAGCTTGTCGTAGTCGTTCCAAGATGGCTGGCTCCACGTGTCTCGGTGCCTCCACGGGTCTCCTCTTTGCAGGGACTGTGGATCGGGCGGTGAGAGGTCTGGAGGTCCAGGTCTTGTCAGTCTCTGGGCTCGGGCTCTGGCGGGAGGCGGCGGCAAAGCAGACGTTGATTCGCTGGATGGTGCTTGCGTTAGCAAGGTGGTCACTCCCTGACCACAGGGGAGATTGGCTTCAGTCCTCTGTGCAGCAGAGCGTCGAAGTTCCCGTCTTCTTCTTAGTGTTAAGTTGATTTCAGGATGTCTGAAGTCTTAGGACACAGCTCCTACCTTTATTCGGATTCTAGGGGCCGGACTACCTGCTAGGTCCCTCCCTATGGGTGGGACCAGGAAGGGGGGTGGTTACACCCCCAATCCTTTGTCCAGCTCGCCCCAGGCCCGGGACTGGTGTGCCCCAGGACCGGTTTGAACTGGCATATGCACCGAGGCTCCTTGTGAGCCACAGGCATGTCTGGTTTCTTTCAAGCCCTACCTGACCAATACACAAAATCCTGTCTGGGGTGGTGCACGCACCTCCCCTGGCAGGAAACCCTTTGTCCACACCTCCCAAGCTGGAAGGACTCCCAGCAGCAGGAGGGCAGACTTGTGTCTGTGGTGGCAGCATCCATTTTGTGGAGCTGAGGCTATGTCTGATTTTACCCGGGTTTCAGGTACTGTACATGTCGTGTCCCTCTAGAAGGGTGGAATGCTAACCCCGTCGCCAGAATTGGCGAGGGGTTAGTATTCCAATTCGTATGACACCTTACTCGACATGTTTTGATAAAGCCAAACCAAAGATAGCATTTAACCGCGAGGTTCATAATGCACTTAAGAGTATATGGTATGACGATATCTGGAAACAGTAGAAGGAAGTTGTTCCGACCACTGCAGACAGGCTCAGCTCATGCCAGAGCACCATCTCACATGGAACCAAGCACTCTGCCTTCAGGATTGTTAAGGCCTGCTATAGGAGTGACTTATAGGTTACCAGGTGTCCCATTTAAGGTTAGGTATAGGTATACTACACCTAAGTAAGAGGTGATTACACCAACTTACCCCAGCTGAGTGATCAGCCCGTTGTGTCAGATTGTTAGGCCAAGCCTGGGGTGGCATAATACATGCTGCAGCCCTTGGCAGGCCTTGGGTACACCAATGCCCTGGCTACCTAGTGTACACTGGTACAGGGGCTGACAGGGTGATCCACTTCCAATTGGTTATGCACCTAGGGTGCATAGTTTTAATTTAGTAGAGAGAACAGCAGGCTGGGGGTCTGATTGGCAGGCCCACAGCCTCAATATGTCAAAAACCAGTGAAGCAAAAAGCAAAAATTTGGGGTGACCATAGGATAGCAGACCCTACTCTCCTACAACCCCTATTTGTTTCAGGGAGCACATAGGAAAAATCATTTTGCCCATTTAGGAAAATCCCTCATTTTTATGTTGCAAATGAGCATTTACATCATGGGCGTCCGCAGAAATTTTTCCAGGGGGGTGGGCAAAATGTTAACATCATCACCATACTCCGACATAATGTGTGCCAGGTTGGGCACAAGAAACACTGGGGCGCAGGAGCAGCCATGGGGGACATGAAGCAGGCTGCATATTGTGTTGTTTCAAACCTAAAATTACCCCCTAGCATCCCAAAACCCATACCCACCCTGAACCCTAAAATTACCCCTGCCCCCCAGACTCATACCCGTCCTGAAACCTAAAATTACCCCCTGGCAACCCAAAACCCATACCCGCCCTGAACCCTAAAATTACCCCCTAGTACCCCAAAACCCATACCCACCCTGAACCCTAAAATTACCCCAGGCCCCTCAAAACTCATACCCACCCTGAACCCTAAAATTACCCCCTGGCACCCCAAAACCCATACCCACCCTGAACCCTAAAAGTACCCCCTGGCACCCAAAAACCCATACCCGCCCTGAACCCTGAAATTACCCCCCTGGCCCCTAAAACCCATACATTCCTTGAACCCTAAAATAACCCCCCTGACCCCCCAAAACCCATACCCACCTTGAACCCTAAAATTACCCCCTAGCACCCCAAACCCCATACCCACCCTGAACCCTAAAATTACCCCCTAGCACCCCAAAACCCATACCCACCATGAACCCTAAAATTACCCCTGCCCCCCCCAAAACTCATACCCGCCCTGAAACCTAAAATTACCCCCTGGCAACCCAAAAACCATAGCCACCCTGAACCCTAAAATTACCCCCTGGCCCCTTAAAACCCATACATTCCCTGAACCCTAAAATAACCCCCCTGGCCCCCCAAAATCCATATCCATCCTGAACCCTAAAATTACCCCCTGGAACCCCAAAACCCATACCCACCCTGAACCCTAAAATTACCCCCTGGCACCCCAAAACCCATACCCACCCTGAACCATAAAATTACCCCTGGCACCCCAAAACCCATACCCACCCCGAACCCTAAAATTATACCTGGCACCCCAAAACCCATACCCACCCTGAACCCTAAAATTACCCCACTGGTACCCCAAAAGCTGAACCCTACGGGGCAGATTTACAAGCCCCTTGCGCCACTTTTGCGTCACTTTTAACATGGGAAAAGTGACGCAAAAGTGGCCCAAGGGGCTTGTAAATCTGCCCCTACAAGCTTACACTACATTTGCATATTCGGAGGGGACTGTCCTCCTTGACGTTTCCATGCATGTAAGTCTAGAACACCGTTCACTTAGAGTAACCTAGATATGCAGCCAGTAGGTAATGCTGATGCTGTAGAATGCATTAAAGTTACTGGAACTTACTTAAAAACTGCTGCCTGCTCTTTTGATACTATTCAGTGGAGTCGGGCTGATCAGCAGCACTGTCGTCCTGGCATCCAGCCCCTCCTGAAGGTCTCACTGTGTAGATAGATGTGGGTCAAGGTTTCTCCTTGCCTGGGCCTCCTCTGCTTCTTCGTCGGTGCCCTTGGATGCAAAAAGAGACAGATCCATGGCACTGTTCACCATTCATCTGGTGAGCAGTGTCGTGGATGTGTATTCCATACAAGTGCACAGACAGCAGGGGGAAAGGGATGGCAGTGCAGGTGATGCTTTTCCTTTGTAAAGTAATTCCTGCCGGCATCATAGCCCAAAGTTTGCTGTCTGTGCACTTGTATGGAATACACATCTATACAAGTGCACAGACAGCAAACCCTGGGCTATGACGCCAGCAGAAATTCCTATACAAAAGAAAAGCGTCACCTGCACTGGCCATCCCTTTCCCCCTGCTGTGCACATCTTCCTACTCCCACCCCATGACGAGTCAGCTAGAAGCCCGGCTGAGACAGCTTCCCGGGCACACACACAGCCGCACCCGAGTACTTCACAGGTCTAAAAGGCCATTTACTTGGTAATGTGGCTTTGTTGTGTTTTCGTCCCTTCTTAGAGTTGGCGTGAGATTTAAAAGAGGGGGTGAACGAGGGATTGAAGACGCCGCGTGGTGATATGGACTGGTGCTTGGATTGGATGGAAGAGATAAGCAAGTTCCTCTGGGGAGGGCCGTAATGACTTGCTTGAGGGCCGTAATGACTTGCTTCGCTTGCTTGTTGCCTTTAGAGCTTTGGCTCACAGTAGGGGATATTTTAATTTTCTGGTTACTCCCTTGGTACGAACTCTCTCTTATAGGGCAGTAAAACGCTGCTTTGTTTCCATTTGAGCATTTAACGCGCACACGTTAATTTAGTAGCAAATTGCGAGGCACTAGTAACAATGAGGCATTGGCATGGCAGAGGGCAGTGCATGCCTAAGAAAAGCAGCTCTTTAAGCTCCACTAGAACATACAGTTCACTCTCCAAACACACAGAAAGGAGCAAGTGCGATGATTCTCTCGTGCATCTCTACATTGGCCACCTGACCCCAGAGTCACATGTGTCGACATTAATTTTTTAACCCCGGCCTGCCGATCTACCCATTTCCATGGGCGTCCACAGGGGGGGCAAGGAGGGGAGCTCCAGGTGGGGCAAGCGCCCCGCTTTTCCCCCCCTCCTGCGGACACCCATGATTTACACATGCAGGTTTTGCCTATAAGGAAGACGAGGATGAGGGTGAGTACTGCTGGAAATCTCCGGCTGTTGTATATTTCTAGGAGCTCTCCAATCAATCAAGGTACTTGTAAAGCACGCTACACACCCGTGAGGGTCTCAAGGCGTTATGGGGGGAGGGGGTGCCGCTACTGCTCGAAGAGCCAGGTCTTGAGGAGCCTTCTAAAGGTGAGTAGGTCTTGGGTCTGCCGTAGGTGGGTCTGCATGGTGTTCCAGGTCTTGGCGGCGAGGTAAGAGAAGGATCTGCCACCGGAGGTCTTTCGCTAGATGCGGGGGACCGTGGCGAGGGCGAGGTTCGCGGAGCGGAGCTGGCGGGTGGGGGTGTAGAAGTTGAGTCTGCTGTTCAGGTAGGCTGGTCCGGCATTGTGGAGTGCTTTGTGTGTGTGGTTGAGGAGCTTGAAGGTGATCCTCTTGTCAACGGGGAGCCAGTGCAGGTCTCTCAGATGGGGGATGATGTGGCTTCAGCGCGGCACATTGAGGATCAGTCAGGTGGAGGCTTTTTGGATGCGTTGTAGTCGACGCATGTGTTTGGCTGGGATTCCTGCGTAGAGTGCGTTGCCGTAGTCTAGCCTGCTGCTGACGAGGGCCTGCATCACCGTTCTTCTTGTTTCGGTCGGGATCCACTTGTAGACCCTGTGGAGCATGCGGAGGGTGTTGTAGCAGGAGGAGGAGACGGCGTTGACCTGCTTTGCCATGGAGAGGGAGGAGTCGAGGACGAATCCTAGGTTGCGTGCGTGGTCGGTGGGTGTCAGCGCTGTCCCCAGTGTGGTCGACCACCACGAGTCGTCCCAGGCTGAGGGGGTGGGTCCCAGGATAAGGACCTCCGTTTTGTCCGAGTTCAGTTTCAGACGGCTGTTCCTCATCCAGTCGGCGACGGCCTTCATGCCTTCGTGGAGGTTGGTTTTGGCGGTGTACGGGTCCTTGGTGAGAGAGAGGATGAGCTGGGTGTCGTCAGCGTAGGAGATGATGTTAAGGTCGTGCTGGCGGGCCACTTGTGCGAGGGGGGCCATGTAGATGTTGAACAGCGTCGGGCTGAGGGATGAACCCTGGGGACGCCACAGATGATGTCGGTGGCTTCGGAATGGAAGGGTGGGAGGCGGACTCTCTGGGTTCTGCCGGAGAGGAAGGACGTGGTCCAGTCGAGGGCCTTCCCTTGGATTCCGGCTTCTTGGAGGCGGGTTTTTAGAGTGCGGTGGCAGACCGTGACGAAGGCGGCTGACAGGTCCAAGAGGATGAGGGCTGATGTTTCGCCGTTGTCGAGTTGGCGCCTGATTTCATCTGTGGCGGCGAGGAGGGCTGTCTCGGTGCTGTGGTTTCGTCTGAATCCGGATTGGGACGGGTCCAAGATGTTGTTGTCTTCGAGGTGGCGGGCCAGCTGCGCGTTGACGATTTTCTTGGTGACTTTCGCCGGGAACGGGAGCAGGGAGATGGGCCGGAAGTTCTTGAGGTCCTTGGGGTCTGCCTTGGGCTTCTTGAGGAGGGCGTTGATTTCGGCGTGCTTCCAGCTTTCCAGGAATGTCGCTGTTTCGAAGGAGATGTTGATGATCTTCCGTAGTTGGGGTGCGATGGCTGCATCGGCTTTGTTATTTTCTCAAATTTGTTGCTTGTCCACAGCTTACCAAAATGGGCACTTGAATATATTCACAGTTTGATTCTAAACCTCTGACTTTGACAGAATTTTAATAATGGATTAAACATGCCAGCAAAGAGACTGAATCTTTCTTTGTGACTGATGAATACAGGCCCCAGCTAGGCCCGCAAAGCACAAGGGTTCGCTCTCCTGTAACGAAATCTATAAGGAAGTTGGCATGGAAACTGCAAAGTACAAAAACAATGTTTATTAACCCTTAAGGGTGGTCCTACAATCCACACAACACTCTTCAGTATTGCATGGAGTAGCACAAAGAACTTGCGTACACAGTCCCCTTTTATACACAGCAGAGGGGCTCATAGTGGGTGGATACAACATGAGGTTTGAAGAACATTACCATTTAGGGTCATTCTCGATACTGAATCAATACATGGGCGGAGCTAACACACTCCTTGAGCCCGCAAAAGGACATGGTCAAGCAAGGCTAATTATAACAGATGTGGTCAAGTCTGGGCATGCGCCAGACGGACAAGAGAGAGCTATTTATAGACTGTTGCTAGGCAGATTACAAGAGCAACTAACACAGAGGTCGGACTCTCCTCGTGGTGAACACATGGCAGCATGCCAATACAAAATGGAGTCCGGACTTCGGCCAACATAATGAGGAAAACACGATAAAAGGGAAACATTAATGTTTTCAGTAAATGCTTAATCACATTCTGCTTTAATTTACAACAGACGACCCTTTCAGCATTTACTGAAGACATCTGGTTTCCAAGAATAATCATCGTATATGTCAATTATCATCATTCCTTTAACCTCTTTAGCTAGACCCTTCTGGCGGGCAACATCGGCAATAGCTTTCTTATCTGGAATGCAGAATGAAATGCATACGGAACAGCACAATGGTCCACATTGAATACACATACAGAGAAAGAACAGAATTGCTATAATAATGCAGAGACCAGTTAAGACCTTCCATCCCCAGGTAGTAACCAACGCCCAAAACCATCCAGAAAAGGACCAAGTGCCGTTTTCTGTGTGGATTTCAGCTGCTATTTTATGCAGTTTGTTAATGGCGTTATAAACGGATGGCGTATGATCAGGGATGAACACACAGCAGCTACTTCCAATAATTTTACAGGCTCCTCCTCGATCAGCTAGCATTACATCCAATACCATACGATTCTGCAATGCAACAATCCTAGTAATTTGTAACTCTTCCGTAAGATTCCCAAGAGCAGCAGCAGTCTGATTAGTCACAGCTTCTACCACTCTTGTCAATCTTCGGATCTTCCTACTATTCAAAGCGGCTCCAACAAAGAAAAACAGTCCTAAGTTAAAATCAATATACTGTTGCAAGCTGGTATCAGTTTGATCCACATCGTTAATCGATAAAGTACGTTTATATCTATTTACAGTCACGTTATTCAGCAATTTCAAATCCTTATGATATGACGCAGGTGCTAAGAATACAGGAGGTAATAGGAATGATACATAACATACCCCAGACCACCCAGCCGGCAAACGGTAATAGCCTTTATTTCCACATACAAAGTAGGTATTATGGGACGCTAGGAAGGTGCTGTTGTTTAACCCATCGATGTTTAATACGGTTATACAATCACTGACACCCACAGGGATAAAACCCACACTCTGGACACACAGGTCCGCTTGGGCTTGTGCTACTTGGATTACGAATTTGTCCTTCCCCACAGTGTCTCTGGTGTTCGTGAAGATATAGGGGATGGATTCATTGTCCGGTCGGTACTCTTCCCATTCCCAAATTGTCCCATTCGCTTGTGGATATCCATTCTTGTCCTGATGGCATTCTTTATTAAGTCTGAAAAGCAATCGTCCCACTGTCGGTCTCCGAGTGGCAAAAAGCAAAGTATACCATGCTCTACAAGAGCCATTATGAGAGAAAGGAAGTGGTATAAATGGCGTACCTCCTTTCTTCTGATGGGCTGGCATCATCCCACATATCCAACAGTTCGTAGCGTTCGTAGCAACGTGGGTATGATGCAGCATCTGAATGAAAGTGTTATTCAAATAGGATTGTCGATGCTTCAACTCTTGATATGGCAATGTATAAAAGTAGTGCTCCGCAGGCACTGGAGTCGTCAACACAAGCGTCTTTCGAGCAGGAGTTGCCTCCTCCACAAACCATGTGGTTATACCAACGATAGCTACTGTTAGCATGAACCCCAACGCACAAAGAATTTTCTTCTTCTCCATGTCAAAGGAAATAATACCCTGATATCTTCCTGAAACTAAAAAGTCTGTCAGAACTCTTCCCCTTGGGCAGCGGTTGATTTCTTCACCAGCGGGCCAAGACGGGTGTCGCTACACTAATGCAGGGCTGATCCCCCCCCTTGCCTCATCGGCTCTCCGTTTCACTAACCCAAGGGCCGTTCTGACAGTATGTCCCGGTACTGGAAACCTCACTTCCTTGGTCGCAGATGATATCGCCTTCCTCCAGAAGTCGCGTGGTCCGGAAAGAGCTCCTCAGTGTCGTCTGGCTCTGCAGCACGGCCTGTCTCTGCTGCTAGGATGTCTCGTTGATCGGTCAGCACGGCAGACTCCACCAATCCGGGCGGTACCTTTCGACAGTGCAAGGAATGGATCCAATTCTTCCTGTTCGAGACTCGCACTGCCGTCCTCGTTGCAAGAAGGACTTGCTCAGGTCCTACCCATCTCGGCTCCAAACTGTTCGATCTGTCGAAAACCTTTATCATTACATGATCTCCAGGCCGGAGACCATGTCCTTCGCCAGTAGACCGATCAGGGAGCGCCTCTCGGACCTGTTGATGAATAGAAACCAAATTATCCGTTAACTGTGCCAGATAATCACTCATCATTACACAAGGTACATCATACACAGCCTTAGGTCTTGGTGGACCCCAAATATTCATTGGGCGTCCAAATACTATCTCATAGGGTGTAAGGCCGGTTCGAGAGTGTGGCACCGACCTAATTGACAATAACGCCAGTGGAAAGGCGTCTGGCCAAGTCAAAGATGTTGAAGCTTGAATTTTAGCGATCTTAAGCTTCAGCGTACCATTATACTTCTCGACTAGTCCTGCAGACTGGGGGTGGAATACGGCGTGGAACTTCTGGGTGATGCCTAGGCCCTTCAAGACATACTTTATAACATCCGCTACAAAGTGAGGGCCATTATCACTCCACAGAAGTCTACAGACGCCGTATCGGGGGAAAAACTCTTTCAGCAATAGCTTCGCTGTAGTCATTGCAGTATTGTCTTTCGCAGGGTACGCCTCAACCCATTTACTGAAGGCGCAGACCACTACTAGGACATACTTCAAATTGTTACAGCGCTCAAGCTGGATGTAATCCATCTGTAGAACCTCAAAGGGTGCAGTGGGCGTCGCAAATCCTCCTGCTGGAGTTCGCGTGCCTTTCCCTGGGTTATACTTCAGACAGATCATACAGGTCTGCACCACCCTCTTTGCCGTGCTAGCAATCTCTGGATGCTCCCAGACTTGGGTAAGCAATTTCACAATTGCGGAAGCTCCAACATGTGCTAGCCCATGTGCCATCTGAACCATAGGTTGTACAAAGGCCGTGGGTAATTTCCATCTATCCATCTGCTTATTTCTCCAGCAACCCTCGTCATCCAGTTCTCCTTCGCTAGCCCATTGTTCCCGCTCTTTGTCAGAAGCGGTCTTTTGTATTTCTCGCACTTCCTCCTTCGCATCATGCCATCTCTCCACCTGTGACTTCACTACATACATGGCAGTAGTACCGGGCTGCATCGCAGTCTCCCGTGCTACTCGATCCGCTAACGCATTCCCTTCTCCAACCTTATCAACCACTTTCCTATGGGCGCTACACTTAACAATGGCGATTTTCTTTGGGTATGTCAATGCAGTTAAAAGGTTGTGGACTAACTCCCCATGCATTATCTGTACCCCATGTGACGTTAGAAACCCTCTCTCCTTCCAGAGTAGGCCGAAATCGTGCGCTACTCCGAAGGCATAGCGGCTATCTGTATAAACATTCACACATAATCCTGTGCTGAGCTCACATGCTCGTGTTAATGCTATCAGTTCCGCTGCTTGAGCTGATTTCTGTGGTATGCGTGCTGTCTCCACTATCGTGTGTAATGTGGTAATTGCATACGCTGCTGAAGTCGTACCATCTGGTAGCTTCAGGCATGATCCATCTACCCACAATTCCCCATCTACCTCTGAAAAGGGCGTATCCTGGAGATCAATACGACCCTTTGTTTGTTCCTCAGTCACAAGAATACAATCATGCACTTTCTGTGCCTCAGGCTGGGTCTCGGGGTATGGCAACAATGTGGCCGGGTTTAATGTCACGCACCTTTTCAACGTAATATGAGGAGCCAAAAGCGTCAACTCATATCCCGTTAAACGGGCACTGGTCAAATGCTGTGTCTTTGTTTGATTAAGCAGGGCATCAACAGCATGGGGAACTAACACCAACAGTTTATGGGACAATACAATTCCTTCACTCTGCCGTATTGACACAGCTGTCGCCGCAACCGAGCGAAAACACCCTGGCAATGCTCGGGCGACAGGATCAAGTACAGCCGAAAAGTATGCACAAGGGCGCTGCTTATCGCCGTGCATCTGCACTAAGACTGATAATGCACATCCATCTTTCTCATGCACATACAACGAAAAGGGTTTTGCATAATCAGGGGTCCCTAACACTGGTGCTGAACAAAGGGCCTGTCTCAATTGCTGAAAAGCAGCGTCACACTCATCTGACCAGGGGATCGGGATGGGCGTGTCTTTTGTCAAGAGAGCTAGTAATGGCTTAGCTATGTGCGAAAACCCCAATATCCACTGTCTACAAAAAGAAACAAGACCCAAAAATGCACGCACATCTTTCTGCGTGGATGGCCTCGGTGTGTCCAAAATTACTTGGATACGATCTGGTGTGAGTGCACGTCCCTCCTTAGACAAAAGGTGACCCAAATAAGTCACCTTTGGTCTACAGAATTGCAATTTCTTCCTAGAGACCTTGTGATTGTGGGATGCTAAAAAGGAAAGTAAGGCTATCGTGCTTTTCTCGCACAACTCCAGGGTGTCAGCCGCCAACAGGATGTCATCAACATATTGAATGAGGGCGACCCCCTCGAGTAAGGCAAAGGAGTCCAACTGTCGCTTCAAAGCCTGACTGTAAATACTAGGGCTTTCTGTATAACCTTGGGGAATTCTACAAAAACGATAAGATCTATTGTTTAATGTGAACCCAAAAAGAAATCGGCTATCAGGGTGAATGGGAATAGAAAAGAAGGCATTTTTCAAATCAATCACTGAGAACACGGTCGCCGTAGGCGGGACCAAGGTAAGCAACGTCGTGATATCAGAAACCACCGGGTACTGAGGTATCACGATCTTGTTTACCTCCCTCAAATCAATTATGAACCGATAGACCTTTGCATCCGTGTCCTTTTTCAGAATAGGGAGAATCGGACTGTTACAGATATTATAGGGAACTTCTTCCACTACTCCTACTGCGATCAGGTCTTGCACAATCTGTATGAGAGCCTCCTCGCCCTCCTGGGAAATACGATACTGTGGGAGGCGTGGTAGTACCGCCCCCTCCTGGACACTAATGTGGACCGGAGGAATCACCATTTGTCCGACATCTGTGTCCGAAGTCGCCCATAAAGCTCGGGGGAGGGTAGCCAACAACGCATCCTCTGAGATCGTACACATCCGCCCAGATCGGGGGTAGTTGTCATTTAAAATCACTCTCACACCCTCAGGGGAACAGCGAATTGTAGCCCTAAAGTACTTTAACATATCAAGGCCCATAATGTTATCCGGTGTGTACGGAGCAAGCAGAAACGGACAGGGCGCAGAAAAACAATCAACTTTAAATGCAAGGGGCTGTGAAAGAGGGCTTCGGGAGAGTGTACCGTCAAACCCTACCGATGTAACTATTGAGCCGGATGGGGGAGCCCCCGGAACCAAGTACCTAGACAATGCACTACGTGTCGCTCCTGTATCCACTAGGAACTGATCAGTAGAACCTAAAACCTCAGCCGATACATAAGGACCCGTCTGATCGACCGGCACCTCAACTGATTTGGACCCCCATCCAACGCATTCCTATGCATGCTGGGAATCATGATATTCCGAGCGATCGATGTCCGATACATGATACTGGTGCTGGCGATCGAAAACGTTTGAGCTATCTCGGTGCTGTCCGGCAGTATCGAAACGGGCATTATCGTTGGAATTCCCTCTAAAGTTCGAGAAGCCCCCTCTACCTCTCGAGCCACCCGGAGTGTGCCCCTGACGCGAAGCACGCACCGCTGGGCAATCCCTGGCCCAATGGCCCAACTGCTTGCAATATGCGCACTGGTTCCTATTCAAATCAGATCGGCCCGAAGGGGGACCATAAGATCCGCCCCTTCCTCTATTATTATTACCCCGTCGGGGCGGGCCATATACCTGTGCTAACATCACCTTGGTTTTGAGATCTTTCGATTTCTTCTCTTCCTGACCCTTCGCCTCGTGCTCCTGACGCTCATAATACTGAGCGATAGTCAGAAGGGCCGTCGGAGTCGCGGAGGACCAAGAACTCTCACTCGCTTTTAACCGGGCCGCAACTGCCGGTAGCAGATTGGCCACATATTTGTCCGCGAAAAGGTGGCGGCCCGTGTCGTCAGTAAGCGACTGGCCACTAAAATCATGAAACGTCTCCTCAAAACGCGTAAAGAAGTCCGCGACTGACTCGTCAACTTTCTGTTTACATGCAGCTAACATATTCCAGTCAATCTTTTTAGGGGGGATAATCGTCTTCAACTTAACCACAATAGCCGCAGGGAGATCTAACATATTCTGGGGTGGTTTCTGTGCGGGCTTCCTTTCCCTATCTTCATCCTCAAGGTCAGACCATCGAGCCTTAAAGGCAACTATATCATCTATCTTTCGGACAGACCGCCACGTGTCCGGTGGTAGAATAAGGCCAAAGAACAGGTCTATATCCGCTAAGGTCATAATGCAAGAATTCAAGGCCCCCTCGACTTCTTCATAGAAGGCCGCTGGATTCTTGCGGGGGTCAGGCAGCGCATTCTTTAATGCCATAACATCGGCCCTATGCCATGGAGTGTAAACCCAATTATATACAAAATATCCCCTTGCATCGGCGGAGTTAATATCCGAGCTAGTCCCTGCTCCCTTAGGAGGAACATACAAAGGCGCCGCCTCTCGCATTGGTTTAGCATGCACTATGTCGTCCTTATCTGACTGGGAGGCGGATGGGTGCCCCCCTGCTGCAGACGAATCCGACTGCTTCTCCTCCTCCGTTTGTTGACGTGCTTTCTCTCTAAGGGCCAGCACCTCGTCCCGCAAAGCGAACAGCCGCCGAGCCGCCTCAGAAGCCTTAGGGGGAGAAAAAACACCATTACGTAATGCTCCGGCATCCGAAGACACTTCGTCAGGCTCAAGGACACTAGAATATTTTCGAAAAGCAGCAATTACTTCTTCTGAAAAATGAGACAGAAAATACACCCTCTCTCTATCTTGCCACGACCCCCAAGTATGGAACAACTCATCCTTAGACATCTTGCCCTTAAGTGCACGGAGGGAAAGTTTCCGAAGCTCAGCCATATGCTCGGCCGATAACATGGACCGTGTGTCGACCTTACCCGGAGCCGGGCCAGAATCTTGCGGCCGCGGAGCAGATGCGCCAACATAAGGGGGCGGAGAGCGATCTAGTAAATAAAAATCGTCATCAGGATTATTAAGGACAGGATAAAGTGGCTGACGAACAACATATTGACCCGAAACTTGTAGCCTACGCTCTTTCTCTTGTCTGTCCGTTTGCTCTTTGTCCTCCCGACGCTTCGCTTCCTGCGCTCGCATATGATCATTCTTTTGTTGCTCCTTATCAAACAGCGCTTTCTCACGTTTCTCTCGCTCACGCACTTCCTTCACCCATAATCGCACACACTCAAACATATCCTGACGAGCACGTCGCTTACACATACACTGTTCCACATACTCAATCTTACGTATATCAAACGATCCATACAAAGGCCATCGCAACTCAGGATCCTTCTTCGTGTATTTCCTCCACAACGTGCTGTACATTATGGAAGAAAGACCATGCTTCACGTACATATCCCTATTAGGAGTCCCCTCTGGGGGAGCTGGAGCAGATTCCTCGAGGTTCAACCGGTGTCCAAAACAGCAGCACCACTTACGGAGTGCGCTAAAAGCAGGCATGCTAGGAATAGTGCAAAATATGCAATATTATAAAGAAAATGGCACTTAATCGTTGCGCCGTTCAAAGTTTACACAGCTCCTGGAGAAATTTCTCCACATTACCTGCCTATATGTGTTGCAACGCATATATTTTCACAAAGACAAATTCACAATATGACTAGTCACCATCAATCAAACTCAAATAGCCAGACCAGGCTTCAAAACTCGGAGCAAGTACCGTACAACGGTTCTTACCAATCAAGAGTCCAGGTTCCAACTGCCAAGCTCCACAATCGCCCAAACGGCTCTCACGGCAGGACCGACAGAAGAGGTCTCAGTCGATGACCGGCGCCACCCAGACGGTCAGCTCGGAAGGGAAGGAAGAAAAAACCTCGGGATGCCAGGGCTAAGACGCCGCTGGCAGTGATCACGTCCCCGGCCAAACTCCTCACCTTCGTCGCGACCAGTCCTTCGAGCATCCGAGTCGCCGATGAGCCCCACGTGACGGGCGCCAATTGATGAATACAGGCCCCAGCTAGGCCCGCAAAGCACAAGGGTTCGCTTTCCTGTAACGAAATCTATAAGGAAGTTGGCACGGAAACTGCAAAGTACAAAAACAATGTTTATTAACCCTTAAGGGTGGTCCTACAATCCACACAACACTCTTCAGTATTGCATGGAGTAGCACAAAGAACTTGCGTACACAGTCCCCTTTTATACACAGCAGAGGGGCTCATAGTGGGTGGATACAACATGAGGTTTGAAGAACATTACCATTTAGGGTCATTCTCGATACTGAATCAATACATGGGCGGAGCTAACACACTCCTTGAGCCCGCAAAAGGACATGGTCAAGCAAGGCTAATTATAACAGATGTGGTCAAGTCTGGGCATGCGCCAGACGGACAAGAGAGAGCTATTTATAGACTGTTGCTAGGCAGATTACAAGAGCAACTAACACAGAGGTCGGACTCTCCTCGTGGTGAACACATGGCAGCATGCCAATACAAAATGGAGTCCGGACTTCGGCCAACATAATGAGGAAAACACGATAAAAGGGAAACATTAATGTTTTCAGTAAATGCTTAATCACATTCTGCTTTAATTTACAACATGACCAGGTGTGGCATAGGTACACCCTATAGTTTCAACAGAGAGACGCACTACAGCTGATTGATTTTGCAATTAGCATGAATGCTTAGAAAAGAATGGATGAGAAAAAGGACCTGGGACCCCCCCATTAAGAGGGGCAATGGATTTTCATAGTGTAATAGAATGGATCAAAGGCTCTACATCATGGGTCTCACCAATGGTCATAACCACCAAACCAAAACAGCTGGCACATGAAGTATGTGTATTGATTGGAGCTCTTAAACAAGGCATAACAAATTATCATTACTGATGACGATACCATGGAGGACTTGAAAGGGAGAAAGTGATTCTCAAAATTGAACTTTATCATCAGATCTCATCAGATAATGTTTGATGAGTGTGGTAGATTCATCACCACATTCTTCTCACACCTAGGGCTGCGATTCCATAAACTTCTGAGCTTCAGCATTTCATCTGCATCAGAAATCTTTCAGAACACAATTTATGAGGTGCTAGCTGGTCTGTATGGAGTGATGATTAGTCCCAATGACATCCTGATTCATGCCTCCACCATTCCAACGCACCACCCCATGTGATGCCCTCCAGAATGAGCTCACCATGCACCTCAAGAAATGCGACTTCCTTAAGGGCAAATTAGAGTTTTTTAAATGTTTTTTCAAGCAAGTGATTATGCATGGGCCTCTAAAGCGTGCGAGACGTATGGACGCATAGTTTCCTAGGAATTGTGACTTACTGTAGTTGCCCTATCCCCAACCAGGCCACAGTAACTGAGAGTGAGAAACCCAACACAATCATCAACAAAGTGGCCATGGATGAAAACACATGCACTATTTTCCAGGCAATATAGTCATTGGTATATGACAAGCTGGGGCTATGCTACTTGAAAAATAGAGCCATACTGATTGGGCTCCATTCACCAGCAGGGCCCTCAACAAAGCTAGGCAGAGAGGATTCCAACATGCCCACATCTACTTGTTCGGCCACCAACTTTGGGCCATCATTTACCAAAGATCATCAGATCACTTGTTCCTTGACATTGCTCCCCACACATGACCATGAATCAAGAAGTAGATTCTGGCACTGCAGGTGTATCATTTACAAGTGTTCTACTGACAAAAGTCAAAAAATAAAGCTGAATACCCATCCACCACCCAAGACCAGCAGTTTCAATGCAATGCTTCCAAGTGGAGCTTAGCAAAAGGTCATCACCTTGTCAGTTGTTAAGGGATTACAGTGCAGGACTCCACTGAAAATCCACCAGTGCTCCACCCACAGTAGATCTGTATGGTATGTATGGAATGAATTAATCGCTACAAAAGGTACACTCGTCGTAGCAGAACATGAGGGTTGGGGTTGAGAGAAAGAAAACCCTGTATGACGGGTTGAACTCTCCCAGGACTTATAGTGCAGTTAGTGTAGAACAAGACCACAAGCAGAGTAGGTGCACAAGTCTGAAAATATAAACACTTGAAAACTGGTGATAAGAGTAATAGCCAGTTCTGCTCATAGTGAGTGACAGCCACAAGAAGGAAGACTTGTCCACGCATCCAATACTCCGGTCTGACCAGCTGATATTGAACACTGGAAGTACCTGGGGACCTTCCCCCAGCTCCAGGGAACTGGAAAACACTGTGGATGATCAACATTCTGCAGCACCACAGAGTGGAGTAGTGTAGGAGCATGGAGGTCACCAGAGATACAGGACTCTGCACAAGTACCACAGTGGGGGGAGAGAATTAAATAGAGTGGGCAAAAACAAAGGAACTGGGCACACCACAATGAATGAACAGAACGGCAGTGGGTGCCACATAACCAAAGAAGTTGTGCAACAATTTGTCCCTGTCGTTCCTACTTCTTACGTTGCCCCAGAAGCACCTTCTCGACCTTCCAATGTCCAGACTGACCTACTGTTCAGTCTGAGCCAGAAGTCCTTCCCCTTGAGCAGCAGCCCCAGTTTCCCATGACTGATATTTCACACTCTCCAGGCTCTAGATCTCAGTCTTTGCCTTCTTGTTCTGATAGGTCCACTTCACTCTAACTGGTCCATTTTTCAACCATTTTAACCCTACCATATTGTGAGACATGCATGCACACCATCAATCACAGTGAGACTCACAGACACCAAACATAATAGAATACCTACTGAAACACAGATGTTCACATAACCATCATCAGGAGGCCACACTTCAACCATCAGTCATTCATGCACCATCTATGGGACATCCGTAAACAACTGCTAGAAATAGGGACCCCCTGCAGGGACTAACAAAAGACTCCTAGGGCAGGGTAAATAACATTATGAATTCAAACGCCTAGGCAGTCTAAATTTAAGCAACTCAATTGTACACTAAGAAAACACTAATATTGTGGAAGGAGACACAATGTACATGATATTAATAAAACCAAATACAACATTTATTATGTATAAATTGCACAAAAATGATAGTAAATTGATAATGGACAATTCAATATTTAGGGATACAGTTCAAGAGATGTCAAACAATATACACAATACATGGCAAATAATGAGCTAAATCAACCATACAGTACATGAAATCACAGGATACAAATATTGAATTGTCCATTATCAATTTACTATCATTTTTGTGCAATTAGACAATATATGAGTGTGTCCCAAAGGAGAGAGGAAGAGTGAGTGCACCCCAGGTGAAAAGACAAACCAAATACAAAATACAAAACGGGAAAATGAAGTACAATGTGAGCATACATGGTATATTGGTTGCTTTATAACAAAATACAGCAGTTTCATATTCAAAGAAATTAAAGACACAGGGAATTAATCATTGTATCAAAATTACGAAAAACAGTCTGTCTTGGTATATGTATCAATGACGTTTCGACCCTTGAAAGAATGAAAGGAGCTCATCAGGACTAGAGATTCCTGTGGTTGGCTGAAGTGGCGGAACACTGATCCGCAAGGTGGGGACCAATAGTAGTAATCCTGAATGATCAATCTGATATAGACTTGAAAGGGGCAGTGGTCCCCTTGCACATCCCTTGGCAGAATATGGAGCATCTAGATAGCGCTCTCTTCAAAGGGAAAGGTCTTTTGTGCTAAGAATTCAGCACAATGGAAAAACCTATAGGGCAAAGTAATACTCCAAAGAGAGACCGCTGAGTGGTTCTGAATAAGGCTGCTTGCCTGGTCCAGGGACAAATACTTATGGAAGTGTAGCACCCTGCACTAATCCAGAGAACCCTTATGGGGATTTTAGTGGTCCTAGGCAACCTTGGAAAACTCTCTATGTGGTAGTTGTGGAGAACAGCCTTCAGGCTTAGTCCAGAAGGAATGTAAAGCAGCATGTTTTACCAGTTCTTAATCTTATGGTGCAGGTTAAGTGAAAAAGAACCACACAGTGTAGTTATAAAAAATATGTATTTATTATAAACACATTGTAATATCTCCTACCCAGAGATATAACCTCAATGCACACAATACTTGATAATAGAACACGTAAGTAGCACAAATACACAGTGGTCTCCAGGGGGAGACCAAACCATATATTAAAATAGTGGAATGAGAACCATGACCCAAGTCGAGACCGGTCCTAACCATTTGTGCCTTCTGCCAGTATCCTGGATAACATGACTGTGAATGGCTCGGCAATTGGTGTTGTGCATATCTGCCAGACAGTGAGACAAAGGGGACTAAGTTTGGGCAGGATACACCATCTTTCCAGGAGGTTGTGGGTGGAGCTTTGGCCTGCCCCACTTACACTTCAAAGAGGCTTGCCTCCAGCACACACAAATGATCCTCACACCACCCTATTGTTACCTAAGACTTCATGGGGCCTTGACAGGGAAACAGAAGAACTTTCCAGAACTAGGTATGGGGGTAGGACAGTTGGTCCCCACACAAATGGCTGGCACATGGTCTAAATATTGGACCTCCGGATTCACTCATCAGTACACTCTCGGGCCTGTGGACATCACTGAAGGACTTTGTTGCTCTCAATGGACTACCCTTCTGCTGCCTGATGGCTGCCCTGCTGCTTGAGGACTGCACTGCTCTCTGAGAAAGGAAGACTGGACCTGCTACCTAGGCTAACCTGAGTGAACACCAAGGGTCAGTTGGCTGACCTCCAATCTGAGCTGCAGGGACATAACAAGTTCCAGAGGCATCCCTGTAACTGCCCAGTTGACCTGCTGCAACTGGACCTGCAGCTAGATCTGCCTAAGCCCTGATGGCTTCTGCTAGAGCGAGTCCCTGATCCCCAAGAGGTGCCTCGCCAGGTCCTGGACCTTTGGCTGGAATCAGAGTCCACTCCTCTTCAAGAAAAGGAGAAATCCTGAAGTTTTGAGCTATTCATGACTGTGAACGGGTTCGTTAGCGCCGAGACTCTGCTTCCCGCAACAACCACCAACATGAAGCTAAGCTGATCCCGACTCTTCACGCTAGACCGGTCCATGATGACCAGCAATGGGAGACCTCAACTTCCCATTACAGCAATGACAGATTGCAGTGACCACCAACCTGAAACTCCAACAATGACCATCCCTGATGCCTGACCGGTTCTTCACATTACAGCAATGACAGTCTGCACCACTCAGCCTGCCCTTCGCCTTACAGCGACGACCATCCATGATGCTCTCCCAGCTCCTTGTGACCTCCTCCATCGCCAACAGAACTCCTCATGCCAGACTTTGAGAAGGTAACTTTTTCAGCATGACTATCCTGTTCCCTATATCCTGCCTCAGTCAGCCTGAACTTGTAACTTTCCTCCGGTCCAGCACAACTAGATGCCTGCGAGTGGTGCCTGGTGGTTTTAGATGCTATACTTACCTAAAACCTTAAAATTGGATACCTCTGGTTCTACTGCTTAGCTTTTTGTTACTCGGGTCTCATTTTAATGATTAGATTTTGCCCTATTTTGTCTAAATTGATTTGGGATTTCTCTTGTGTTGTGTTTTCACTTTATCAGTGTTTGTGAGATGCATAAATAATTTACACACTGCCTCTATATTATGCCTGACTGCTTTGTGCCAAGGTACCAGAGGGTTGAGCACAGGTTAATTTAGTGACTTTTGTGGTTCATCCTGACAAGCACTGTGGTTGTTGCCTGAGTGGGGCTTCCACCCCCTTAACCAATAAACCAATTTCTTACATATAGTATACTGCCATATAAGGAGTGCGTGATTGTTAGACCTATCAGCCCTAGGGTGGTCTTTCCCTGTTTTTTTCGCCCTTGCCTCATTTTTCCCACCCTCTTTTTCGTTGGCCTTAGGTCTCCGAGCACCTTCCCATTGCTAATCAATGCTAAGGTGCAGGTGCTCTCTTCTTCCAACATGGCTGCCACAGGCCCCTGCTACTGCAGAGTGGTCTTTTTAGTAGCACCCTAGTTGCTAGGAGCTGGCTGGGACCCTAAACATTGTTGCAATACCAGCCCGCCTTTAGTAGGGAAGCTCCTGGAACCTTCCAGAACAGGGGAGGGGTCTGCTTTTTGCCGACTGAGAGTGTGGTCACCTGACCTGGGCATATATAAGGGAAGGCGGGAAACTTTTTAGTCAGTTGGGGCATCGCTGACCTGGGGGAACCTACGCAGGAGACTTAGGCGGTAGGGCCTAGTCAGGGACCTATACCACTGGGAGTGACAGGGCTTAGGTGCTGCCTTCCAAGCTGAGTGAGGAACACTTGACTAGCCCACTGATCTGGCCCGGCGGGAGGGGAACCCAGGGACCATCTGCAGTGACTTACTATCCTGCCTTCAGCCACCAACTCAACCCCCCCCTCAAGAAATCAAATACCAAGGGCGCAGGAACCATCAAGCGCCGAGAAGACCCTCTAACTGCCCACAGGACTACTGGGGGATCAACCAGGTAGTGGCGCTGTGTCACCCCTGCGCTCCCTGACTCCACCTGGGTCCCCTTTACTGAACTGCCACTGATGTGTGGCCTGTCCTGCATGGCCTGGACTGCTAACCTGAGGCGCTGCAGGCGAACTCACCGTCGCAGCCCGGCGCCGCGTGGGCGGAGTGCCGCTGTCATCTTCAGGACCTCTGAGGGGTTCGGGGCTCCGCCATCGCCGTCGCGACCTGGGCGCTTCCCCCGACGTGGGCCCGGTTGCTGGTCGTCCCTCGCGGCGGCCCTCGGTCAGGAGAGGGCTGCCGGAATCCAGAGTGGGCCGCGCTAGGCCCTGAGGCCGTCCTCCCGCCTCACGTGACGGGGGCGTCCTCCCGGACTCCGCCCTGCCGCACACCCATTGGCCCTCGCAGCCGCGCCCCCGCAGGCCGCGCTGCCGTTGGCTGTTGCGGGCGCGCCTTCACCTTGGCCTGCTACAACCGGTCCCAGGGCCCCAGGAGCTATCGGAGGGCCCGGGACCGGCTCCCTGACAGCGCGGGGCTCCCCGGCCCCATCCAGACCCGCCGGAGGCCCCACGAAGCCCTTCTGATCCCGGGCACTGCCAGGAAGCCCGCACTGCTGGCGAGAGGGGCTCCAGGGAGAGTGAGCCCCCGATCTGCCCGCAGTACGCTGCAAGGGCCCCGAGGGGGCCGAAGAAAAAGATAACCCCCGGGGAGGAGGGCGGAAGACCGGAGGGAGGCCCCAAGATCGCCCCTCCCCTGGGGAAGACTGTAGTTGGGCCTTGTTGGCCCCCAATTGCCCCCGGAATGGTGGACAATCCGGCCCGATGCCATGTTGACTCCTGCTTCATGAAATGCTCATCCTTACCTGATGAGCTGGTTATTTTTGCCTAAGGAAATACTGTTTGCTAATGCTACTCAGGTTAAATGAAATGTTTATTCCTGCCTGACGAAAGGTTTTATTCTTGCCTAATGAGATGCTGTCTGATTTGTACTGAAATGTTTAGTACTGTAAAAGGAGTTGTTTACTCTGGCGGAGGGAGATGTTGATTAATTGCCTTCAATGACATGTTTATCCTTGATGAAATGCTGTGATGAAATAGAGATACCGTGGCTATTGATTACCCTAATTCTGATATAGATAAAAGCTATTTGATTTTTATTCAAACTCACTGGTGTGGTGTCAGTCATTGCGTGCATTTCCTGTCCCAGTGGGTGTGTGTGCTGTATGGTCACTTTACACCTAAGCTTTCGGGTGCCTGCCTGCTCGCGCCAAGCTACCCCCCGGGGAACTGGTGACCCCAGCTCATACAGTGATAATGCACACTAACACCACATGACCATGACAACATAAAGGCACATGATGTGACTAATAATAGACACTTTAACGACAATGCATTTCCACTCAAAAACATATTCCACAAGCACCATTTCAATGCCATGTCTTCAGCTCTTGTTCTGTTGCCACTGTTCACCTCCTTCCACCTTGACTTCATTTTAATCTGAGTTTTTCTGGGATTCATTATGCGAGTGTTCTATCGGCAGCCACTTTGAAATTCAAGGCATCAGCTCTGAAAAAGATGTAAAATGTTTGGAATCCTTCTACATTCTGACCTCTTGAAATAACTACTGCTTTCAGAACATTGTAATGTAA
Organism: Triturus cristatus; assembly: GCF_964204655.1. Taxonomy (NCBI): domain Eukaryota; kingdom Metazoa; phylum Chordata; class Amphibia; order Caudata; family Salamandridae; genus Triturus; species Triturus cristatus. The sequence continues at coordinate 84,415,036 of NC_140594.1, forward strand.
ATTTGAAATGGCATTCACGGTGTCAGAAACAATTTTCATAGCAAAGTTTGAACACAGGGTTTTTGAGACAGGGTTTTTGTTTCCTTTTAAAGTCAGCAACAAAAGTGTTATTCTTATCAGTCAAGAGTAAGATCACCTTAGAGATTTTAACATTCTCTGGAAATGTTTATCAGCTGTTCAATGCCCGAAAACAGCAAAGGGCAGGTGAAGATGTCAATTTAACGAATTGCCAACAACGAGTTTATTTCAAATTCAATACCGCTGATATGAAGGTTTGTTTTTAAAATGTATTACTTTTATTGAGACCTGCAGGTGATGTATACTGCGACAGATGTAGTAGCCTTTGTGTTTTTGTAAACGTACTACCACCACATTTTCAAAACTTCCAGTTATGCTGCTCATTATGCTCCCAAGGACATGTTATTATGATTGCACATGCATCTGTTTGAGAACTGATGCTTGCAAGAAGTGTGCACACCTGCAGACATCTGGCATCCTCTGTTTGGGATCCAATGAAGTCACATCTAGGGTGACTGTGATGCTCGGTTGATGGACCAGGTTCTGGGAGCGTGTTGTAGTAGAGCTTATGGGCCCATTGTCGACATTTGCTAACTTAGCATGAGCTTCACAGCCATGAGGCTGCTTTTGCGCATGACACTGCAAGCATATATTTTGCAAGACTCTGTTTGTGCCCCCTTCACATGAGAACTGTCTTCTTTTCACGTTCTCTGCTGTGTTCTGAGGTTTAGTCTCCACACTATGTACAAGGTCGATCACCAATGCCCCTTGTTATTCTGTTCTGGTCAGTCCCTCGCACCTAGACATAACATACTACCCACAGCTGCACTACTGGAAATCGTGTGCTTTAATATTGCAAGCAAAATATGTAATGACACACTTGGAGAGACACCTTTCCAGAGAGAAGAGCTGTGCTTGTCCTGTGATGTGAACATTTCATATAGGCCTTGAGGTATGGGGTCTGCTGACAAAGCCTAGAGGTCTTCTTTTTTATAATAAACTATTTCTTACAATGAGGAGGGTGGTTAGTTTTCTTAGTCCCTTTTCCACTGTCTTTATAAAATGATATCCCCGTTTGTATTCTATGGATTTGTGACAATGCTGACTATATTGTGTTTATGCATTTTGCGGCTAGTGACGGCACGTGTACTGTACCATACAGTGCGTTAGTTAAAATAAACATTTTAAACTATACTGCGTCTCTGTTTATTCGCATTGTGGACAAGTAGGAGTGAGTGAGCAAAAGAGTAGTCTAGCTCCCGCGATTCCCAAGAAAGAGTGACATATTCTGGGTTGTCTAATCATTGGTAGCTTTGCTATAGTTAGAGAACGACACTATAGCTAGTCGGCTTGGGATTTTGGGTACTAATGTGGTAGGTTGGTACACCCCTATTCACCGAGGTCCCGTTTTCCTGTGCATAGTTCTGTATATGTGCAGAATCCCTGCAACAGTGTGATTAAGCAAGTTAAGTGGGTATGATATTTACCACTTACATGGAATGAGGTGGTATTTTAGTGCCCATATGTTAATGCACATCATCAAAATTACATTCTGCAGAGGACAGAGTGAGGCCTTGAGAGGTTTTGTCACTCAGCTGCCAAGCAATCCAACGCAGAGGCAAGCCAAAGCCTCTCTTTAGCCTGTCCTTTGGCTCGCCTCCTTGGTAGCCAGGCTGGGCACAAAGGCTACTCTCTGCAAAGTAATCATACTGTAAACAAAAAAGAAGTAAAAGGGTAAAGAACCTAAAGGATGCAAATGTAAAAAAGCATAAATTAAAAGCAACTGAAATTAAAAGATTAAGCCTCGAAAGATGATGTTCCTTAAACAGCATGGCTACAAATGGAATAAAGATAAAATAGGGTTATCCAAAAGCAAGCATAAACAGAGGTACACTGCAATAAAAAGTCCTTAATCTTTTCCTTAGAACTTGAATGAGAAGGTTAGAAAATAACACCAAACATTGAAACAGCCTTTTACCAAAAGTCTCCAATGGGGGCAGCAGTCACCAGTGTCATGCTCTGGGGGGCACTGGTGTGCCAGGGGTGTTCACAGAGGCCGGTAGACTTGGGCTGAAGGTCAATTGCCTTGGCACATGCACAATGCTTCTTTGCAGTTATGGCTCAAGCTTTCTAAAGTATATGCTGAACGTGAAAAGAATTCAGAGCTGAGTTTTAAAACCTCAGGTCTCTTGGGTATAGCGGCTCGGGATTCACCATAAAGCACACAACAGGCCAGATCCTCTTCCAACAGGCAAGATACTCTTCCAACAGGCAAGATACTCTTACTAACCTCTACAAAGATTAGGATTGCTTGGCCACTCTCTTACAAGTTTCTCCTTCAATGTGTTTGCAAACAGGCAAGCAGAGCTTCAGCCAGAGCTCCAGTGATCCTGGTCCAGGGGCAGGAAGCAGTCCTGCAGAATAGGGCCTTTCTGGGCGGCATCTGTGGACTTCCCAGCAGATGTTCAACTTGGCAGTCAACAAGGAATCATAGAGTGCCCGAGACAAATCCATATTTATTGTACACATAGGGACCAGGCCCTGTCCAGGTGGGAGTAATTTAAACCATCAGTTCCACAAAGTTACATCTCATTAGATCAGAAAGACGCTGTGGGTATTAAACACTAGAAGGCAGCTTTGCTAATCTCAGAAGGACTGGGCAGGCCTGGTGGTGCAGTGTGGTGCGTGAGCTAGCCCCTGTCATTGTGGAAGAGCTACATTGATATCTGCCTTCTATCCAGAAGCTTCAAGATGTCTATAGGTCTGAATTAGGGGGCAGGTGGGTGGCACTGCACAGGCGGGGCCAAACTCTGGGGTCAAAACTGAAATTGATTAAAACCGAAAACTATCAGGGTGGCACAGTAGTGTCATGACTCCCCCATTCTATCACCTACAGCAGGGGTTGGCCCTGGGCCACTAAAACTTTGATGACTACTTTAAGGGCCTCTTATGTATGCAGACAAAAGGCTGTAGAATAAGGGGTGTGGGTAGATGGCTGCCAAATGACTCAAGTACAACATAAATCATACAATCGTAGAGTGGCAAAAAGCAATCGATGCCCTCAACGGTAATCTCACCCTGGCTAATTCGGTAAAATCTTTAGGAATCACCCTAGACCCGAAACTGAACATGAACAAACACATTAAGTTCTCCGCGAAGAGTGCCTTCCTCAATCTGAAGGTCCTCAACAAAATCAAGCCCTTCATCCCACCCAAGGACCTCAAACAAGCCACCCAATCACTGGTGCTATCCAGACTTGACTATGGGAATGCAATCCTCACCGGTACAGCTCGATCCCACCTAGCCCCCCTCAAAACAACTCTCAATGCAGCTTCCAGAATGGTCACCGGAGTTAAGAAATATGACCACCTATCACCCGCACTCAGCGAACTAAAATGGCTTCCAGTCGAAATGCGGGCCAGCTTTCGGACTGCCAGCCTCACGCGCGAAGCCTTGCACAAAGGGAAACAGGAATACCTGGCCTCCAAACTGAAGAAAGCCGGCAAGACAAGAAACCTTAGGAGCTTCAACACCATGCTACTCATCCCCATGAAAACACGGAAAAAAAAATGCTGCACGATCCTTCACTGGAAACGCACCAAAAATCTGGAACTCCATCCCAGCCGATATCAGGACTATCCCTTCCTTTATAAAATTCAAAAGACTCCTAAAAGACCTCTACCTCAACCGTGGCTTCCCGAACCGAGAGCCACCGCCGAAACGCACAAGCTTGCACTCCGCAACCCCTTAACAATGTTCCACTACAACCTACCTCTTCCTACACTCTGCAGCCACTCGATAATGCTCCACCTCCACCTACCTCTTCCACCCTCCCCGATCCTCCCCTCGTTCCCCCCTCCTGGAATGAGGTTGAGCCCAAGACACTGTGCGCTCATCGAGGCTATCTCAGGACTTCCCCACCTCAATGACGCTCAGCACACTGGGTTCTCTGAACATTTATGCTGGACTATGCCTTTCTTACGTGATTTCTGCTTAAATCTGTTGTAAAGCGCTCCGATACCCTCGGGTCTGGCCAGCGCTATATAAAACTTCTTAATAAAATAAATAAATAAAATATAAAGAAAGAGAAATGGATAACAAAAAAAGGACAGGGGCAGAGAGGAAAATAGAAAGACTGAGTGAGGTCAATAAAAAAGGTAAGAAAGAAACAATGAGGAGGAGAAAAAAAAATGCGATGGGGAGATTGGGGAAGAAGAAGGAGAAACGTTGAAAGGAAGAAAGTGTGAAAGGAAGAGTGAAAGAACTGCTTGACAAAAGTGTGTAAGAGGGACAGATAGAAGGGAGAATCATGTATGGAAGGGTGAAAGGATTAATGAGATGATGGATGGATTGTTGGATGAATGGAAAGGCGGATGGATGGGTGAGACGTAAGAGTAAAATGATTTAGTGATCAGTGCCTAGATACCCTCACTCTCTACAAATCCACTGATTGATTGAGTGATAGGATGGAAGGATTGCTGGATGGATGGAGAGGCGGACGGATGGGTGAGTGGTTGCAAGGGTGAAAGGTTTGATAGTACCAGGGATTAGATGGGAGGGTGGACGGGCAGGGCACTCTTCTGGGAGGGCTCGCCCTGCTCGCTTTGCTCGGTGCCATTCTAGGTCTGGTTCAAAGTGGAGCGCATTTCATGTTATGGCTGGTCCCTTGGGGTGGCGCATTGTACAGACAAATCCTCACCCTTCGATTGTTTTTGGTTGTTTACAGCGCATCTGATGCAGTGGTCCAGGCTGTGGCGAATCTGTTTTCCCAAGGGGTGCTGATCAGCAGCACGAGGCAGCCACTGAACCTGTGCAGACAGGGAGAGCGCAGTCGAGCGGGGCTTCTGTCAGTCACATTTCATAAACCTGCGATGCTTGCAGCCGAGGCTCGGTGTGAGCTGGATGGAACAGTCTCACAGCCTCGGAGAGCGCCCGAGGCTGGCCGAGGAGTGAACCGCCGTGACTCTGCAGTGAGCGCCCCTCCTCCTGACCTTGGATGTCACCTTGGTCCCCTCTCAGCAAGACACGAGGATTTTCAGAGCTAATCATGGAATTGAATGAGAATGCCTTGTAGAAAGATGTTGCCTTGATTTCGGAAAGGACGTTCTTCCCGCCAGCCAAATACAGCTCAAATGTAGACGTCACTGTCCCGTGTCTAGCATTTTATAGCAGAATCCGGGATTCACGACATGTATCTTGGATTCACAACACAATCTTTGTAGAATTTTACAACAGATTCTTGAATTCGTGGCTTGTCCTTTGTGGCATTACTATTGCAGCGCCTTTCTCATTTCACATATTAACTATGACAATAAGTTAGGCCGTGGCGTAGCGATTAGTTATTGCCAACACCTCAGGCTGTCAAGTTTTCATTTAACTTGACCCCTTAAAGCCTAGTTTCTTACTGGTCTTCCTGTGTATGGCCGTCCTAGGTCTCCTGTTGCTTTTGGTGGTGGTCTTGTGGACTTCATCTCCCCATGAGCTCTTTCTGCATCCAATCTGCTACCACTTGAAGGATTTCATATTTGGGAGGAGGACCCTACGGCAAGCGTCTTGCAATCCTTCTTGAGTCCTCTACGATACAACTCGTTACTTCTACTTCTCAGCCTTGCGGCTTGATCGACCTCCTTCCTCCAGCTCCTTATTGTCGCTCAGCTCTCCCGCGTGTCGATATGTTGGCCTGAGGACCGTGCATTACCCTTTATTCTACTCTTAGTCTTACTCTTTCTCTACTCTCTACTACATCTAAGGAATGTTATGTTATGTTAAATGAGCTCGTAAAGCACGCGTACACCAAATGGTTTCATGGTGCAGGAGTCCAGGGGATACTGCCGCTTGAGAGGTTTAGTTATATGCCTGGCGGAAAAGCCAGGTTTGTAAATGTTTCCTAAACTGAGAGTAGGAGTTCAGTGATCTAATCTCCACAGGGAGAGAATTCCAGAATTGAGGGGCCAAGACCGCAAATCTTAGTACCTGTGTTTCTTACATTTAAAAGACGGGATGACCAGAAAGTTCAGATGAGAGGACCGGAGATTCCGTGAAGGAACGTAGCGCTGAATCCGAGAGGATATAAATGCCGAACTATTGCCATAGAGAGCTTTAAAGATGATGCACCCCAGCTCAAATGCGCAACGTTTGGCTATTGGGAGCCAGTGTAATCTTTCCATTATAGGCGTAACATAGTGCCATTTGGGCTGGTGGTAAATTAATCTGGCCGCCTGATTTTGCACCAGCTGCAAACGTTTTAGTTGATATACCGGAATACCAGCATAAAGTGAATTGGCAGAATTGATGCGGGAGCTCTTTGAAAATACCCCTGAAAGGAACTACTCTAAAGTCACGGATTTTAGTTCTTCACGTGCCAGATTAAGGGCGCCCATGGATACTGGTCTGGAAGAACCAGTCACTTATGGATAAGACAATAGCACTTGGCCACTTCGTTCCTTAACCCCTTCAGTGCCCGCCCTTTTCCCCGCCCTGTGCCGGCCGTTGTATTAGCGGGCGGGGTCTATGACGAGCTGGACTCGTCATGGGCACAGCGCCACCGCGGCCCATGACGAGTCCAGCTCGTCATGGGCACTGAAGGGGTTAAAAGCACACTCGAATTCATCATCAGGTTGCATCATCTCCTAGCTATGTGGAGGCCCTGAGGGCTTCTAAGAGGTTTTATAAAACAATTGAAGGATTTTTAAGGAAAGACTACGCACAGGTTTCCAACTTAAATCTATTTAGCTATTAAACTATAAAAACTAGCTAGACAGGCCTGTTCTTCTTTCTACATGACCCGTATTTTCATTACTGATAATCAATTCAATTCATAAAGCTTTATTCGGAGCTTGACAACAAAGTCCATAAAAGCAATACACATAAAAACATCAATGATACACATAGGATAATAGCAAGAATAATTCATAAAAAACTTCATCAATAGGGTTAAAACAGATAATACATAAAAAACGACAATATCAATTTTAAAAGATGGTAATACTAGGCCTAGCCTTGATAGCTTTTAAAAGGAATGTGGCTGTAAAAAAACAGACATCGGGAGAGGGGTTAAATATCAGTTTCATGACATCCTTAACTGTTCTGACACCGAGTTTCTTATACAGGGGTTTTAAAAATGCAATACGGTAGTTACCATATAGTGGGCAAAACAATAGAAAGTGCATTGTACTTTGGGCTGTAGTTCCATCACAGGGACAAGGTCCCATGGGGTATTTTTTGGTGTTAGGAAACGCCACCAAATGGTGAACAATTCCGAAGCGCAGTCTGGTTAAAACGAACCTGTGAGAGGGCCTAGTAACAAAGCTCAAATAAGATTGATAACCTGACATCTCACAGCAGCTGTCATAGAGCTTGCAGGTGGATAAATTGCTACTGGCCTTCAAATGTTGCTCAAACTTTAGTGACAACCAAACAGACTTCATTTCGCTTTTGGACATATTATTGGCAGCATAACAGTCCTCGTATAGATTAACACCATATATGTCCTTAAAACTGTGCATAACGAATTTTACCCATGGGATCTTCAAATGATTATCTAGAGATAAACAGTCCTTAATAATAGCTCTATTCATGGAGGTCTCCTCCTTAGCCCAGATCGCACGCCACAGCATTAAAGGTCTATGGGCAATGGAATCTAGAAGATGGGATATTCCAAATTCCCTGTGGACCAGATGCGTGGATGCTGAAGTAGGCAAACAGAGTAGCCTTTTTAGAAACAGGTTTTCCTCCACTTGGAGACACCCAACCGAAACATGCCCCCAGACACCTGCTCCATAAAGGGCAATTGAAAGGCACCTCATTTGGTAGATCTTCAGCATGTCGCTAATCCGTTTATCCCCGATCTTAGAGGCGAACGTAAATACCCCGTGAGCACATTTCGCCATTCTTGCTCTAACGTGGGTGACTTCGCTGGTCCAGCTACCTGTCTTGGAAAAAGTGATACCCAAGTAGTTAAATGTATCTACCGTCTGTACCCTCTGTCCTTCCATAAAGAATGAATGGGGTTTTTTACGACCCTTACCACATTCCATGACAAAGGTCTTTGTTTTGTTAATGACCAGCTTCCTTTCCCCAATAAACAAGGAAAACCTGTCCATGAGGCGTTGAAGGCCTACAGGGGTCCTAGAAAGAAGTACTGCGTCATCCGCATACAGCAATACCGGGGTATAGGAGTCAAGAATGGTTGGGGCATCTGCCCCCATAGACCTTAAGACAGAGTCTACCTCGTTGATAAAAAGTGTGAAAAGCAATGGGGCTAACACACACCCCTGCCTAATGCCACGCTTAACAGCAAACTTAGGAGTACACTCCCCACCCGGGCCGTATCGAACGCTAGAGCTAAGGTTAACGTACAGTCTGGCCAGGAAATGGACAATGCCCTCCGGTGCCCCCATTCCAAGTAGTGTCTCCCAAAGAATCTGATGATTAACCATATCGAAGGCACTACTAAGGTCGGCGAAACAGAGGAAGAGGGAGCCTTTCTTGGCCATAGTATATTTCCCAATTAGTAGTTCTAGGTTGAGGCACTGTTCAACTGTGCCTCTGCCCTTCCTGAATCCATATTGGGAATTGGCCAGGATATTATTGTCTTCAGCCCATTCTTCTAGTCTGACAAGGAGCACCCGGCTCATAATTTTCACGGACGAATCAAGAAGGGAGATGGGCCGATAGTTCTTAGCATCACCCTTCTCCCCCTTTTTATAGATGGGAAAAATAATAGATTCCTCCCATGTAGGCGGTGCACCATGTCTCACAGCAGTGTTAAATACCTTGGTCAATAATGGGCCCCAGATTTCAGGTTCTTTTTTGTAAATATCCACCGGCACACCATCAGGTCCCTGAGCCTTCCCACCTTTACTTGCAATAATGCATTTCTTAACCTCGGCACATGTAATGTCTAGGGGAAGAATTGGCCGGACCCCACCACCATTGTCCATGTGTTTATCAGAATCAAAAATCAGGGAAAAGTGGGAAACCCAGCTTTCCACGCTGACGTTAGCTGACAGAATAGGCGCAGCCTCGTCCCTTAAAAAAGGGCTGTTGACTGTGGCCCAAAACAGCGAGGAGTCAGAGGTTTCGGCGGCCCGGTCTAACTTATCACATGCCTCACGCTTAAGTTCTGCCTTTCTTTCCGCCACGGCTGCCTTATAGGTTGCCCTAAGATGCCGAATAAGAGTAATGTCCCTCTGTTTTTCTGCCAATGCCACCTTAAGGCTCTTCAGGGCAGCAGTACAGGCATGATCAAACCACCCCCTTAGCCGATTTGAAACGCCCTTAAAATTTTTGGTGAATACTGCTTCTATGGAGTGATTGATGTCGACAAATGTATTCAGGATTACAGTTGTCGATTCTTCACTCGCTAGGATAGTTTCAATTTCTTTAAAGCAGTTCTCAATGATGGAACTAGACAGGAGGTCTGCCTTCTCTCCCTTCCACCTAATTCTATATCCATTTGGTCTATGTGGTTCGATGTTATCCACAATACTAGGTTTGGGACCTGAATTAGTTTTCCAAAAAGCCATCTCCATGGTCAGGCAGTTGTGATCACTAATCAGATTATCTACTACCAGAGGGGCAGAACACCATGGAATAAGGCTAGTGGAAGTACAAATAAAATCAATGACAGAGTTAGCGTTTCTGCCCGTGAAGGTAGGGACAATTTCATCAAGGACACCCCTCGCATTCCCCATGATCTCCATATCATATGTCATCAAGATTTTATTTAATGAATCCCCATAAGGATTATGGGGAAAATGGGCGACTCCCTCTCCTTGGGTACTTAAAAAACCACAGACCCTATGGGCAGAGGACACACAGGTAGAAATATTAAAATCACCCAACCAGATAAAATCAAAAGCAATTTCATTTCCTGTAACAATTTTAACCAAAGCTTCCTCCAAAGCAAAAGCTATCCGTTGCCTAGAATTATCAAAAACATTATTATAAAAATTGATTAAAAGGATATTCCTATCCTGCTCCTTACAAAGCCAAAGGATCTGGGAATGGTCCCCCACCGGGACATGTTTCTTTACTACAAACGGGGCGTCAACAGAAATCAGTGTCAGGAGGCCACCCTTGGCTCTTCCTGAGTTTGAAGCCACTGCAGGTATTGAATATGAGACAAACCCGTTATAATTAATGGGGACCAAACTCCAGGTTTCCTGGAAACATAAAATATTAAAAAGATTGATAAAATCAAACCAACCTAAGCAATCATCCTTGTGGGAAAGTCCCGCAACATTCCAACAAGCTATAACACTTGAACCAGAGTTAACTAAACATGTGGAAGGGTTCTTCGGGGACCTATCCCCTCTCACGTTAACCAGATCTTCTTGGTCGCATGCCAAAGTAGAGTCCAGTTTGCTTACACCAATATTATTAATAATAGCTGTTGATATCCTGGGGGCCCCAATGTAGCTCACTTTGCTCGGGTCCAGATCCTCCGACCTAACACCATCTATGGTCGGCTCCAGTCAGTCATTATAATCAAGCCCACTTAATGGCTGGAATCTATTAAACGTAGAGATAGTGGGTGTAGCACCCATGTCCTGTACTCTAGGTCTATACCAATGGCGCTCATCAACAAATTGAATGACAGGTTGAGTTGCAAAATCTCTATAAAAGTACCCAAGCGGCCGCAGGGATATACCATGTTCGGTCACTGGGAGAGAAGCGGCTTTAATTAAAACTGTGGAGGTAAGTTGGGGGTTGCGAAAGTTGATGACTATACAGTCGCCTTCGCAGGTCTTACGGGACTTACCAACCCAGTTAGTTCTCCTAGTACTAAGTATATCTCTAGATAGTGCTATAGGGAAGTCACACTGTCGGTGGAGCCAGTCCACAGTTTTATTCTTTAATGACGAGTGTGATTCTACACTAGCAGGATTGCTATCAAGCCTCTTAACAGGGGGGACGTTCATAAGGACAGCAACAAATGGTGCACACGTAGGCGGCAAGTTCGGTTGGGGGTTTCTGGAGCCAGAGAAGTTTACAGTGTGGCCCAACGAATCCCCTGGTACTAAAATGTCGGGTGGTTTTGTGGTGTTTTGCCGCTGAGATGGTACATTGGGAACCGCAACAGGCTTTCCAGGGGCACACCCAGGTCTGCATTCAGAACTACTGTTCTCGGCCATCATTGGGGCTGTATCAGAGGTAGTTAAAGAAGTCTCCTCAGGCACCTGAGTACCAGTAATATTGGTTGGGGCTGGTCTAGCCTTGATAAAAGAATCCAAGATACCTCCCAATCTGACTACTTCGTCGGCAAGAGTGGAAAGTTTGGTCAATAAAGGTTTAACTAATATGTCAAACTTGACAACTATAGCCTGGGTTATAAGATCCAGCTGTTCTTTATCTAAAGTGACCTTAACTCCTTCCGTTAGCACAGATTGGGCTGGGACATTTATCTGCGGGGTAGTGTCCTTTTTATTAGTATGGCGATTCCCTCCTCGCTTAGACTGTATGGGTTTAGTAGTGTTCCTACAGGTGCGTATTAGTTTTTGACGTCTGGGAACAGACTGACTGGGGATAGGTACAACAGGTAAAATAGCTTGTCCTGGTTCAGGGTCGATCGTGGACTCAGGAGTGTCGCAATCCGAACTAATAGTGTCGGTAACAACTCCCTCAGATATACAATCAGTGGGTAATAAGGGAGTATTAAGATCCTGAACAAGGGGGCGCTCAGAGGCCAAACAAATGGGCGGGGGGGAAACCAAACTCTGTGACCCTGGACGACCTAATGATTTCCTACGTTCCTGATTAATTTTATCGACCATCTTAACCAGGTAATTGTCCATGGTTGTGGTCGAGGCTGCTATCTTAGGTTTGGGCATAATTAGCAAAACGGGCTCCGGGACCCCCCTGAAATTTCTTATTGTAGACACCAACAACAATATACCAGGGTTTCCCAAATAGGTTATCACATACAACCTCCGATCCCCAGGGAGCTTTAAACAATAAGCAACAGTAACTCGGCAATCGATACACACAACAAAATGTGCAATGGTAAACTTAAGTAACACAGGAGTCCAAAAGCCAGTCTGCTGCTCCCACCTGCCCCCTCCTGTCCCGGACTGTCTCAGACTGTCCGCCCTTAGTCCGGGCTTCGTCCAGGGCGTCCCGCGTCGCGTCCCGCTCCGCTTGTATTGGTGCTATTTAGCCAAAACAGCATCCAATGGGAAATAGGGGAGGATCGTTATCCCGTTAGTGGGCGGGATGGCGGGAGGGCGTGCCGCTACACAGCTGCGGCGCTGCGGCGCTCAGGGCTCCTGGGACCTGCAGTCCCGTCCGACGACTCCTTCAAGATCTGCCACCAGGTAATGTGAGCCTCCACCTCCTCCTTCTGAACGCTGCGGGACCCGCGCCAGCGGGTACCGCGAGGGATTTTATCCCGTTAGTGGGCGGGATGGCGGGAGGGCGTGCCGCTACACAGCTGCGGCGCTGCGGCGCTCAGGGCTCCTGGGACCTGCAGTCCCGTCCGACGACTCCTTCAAGATCTGCCACCAGGTAATGTGAGCCTCCACCTCCTCCTTCTGAACGCTGCGGGACCCGCGCCAGCGGGTACCGCGAGGGATTTTATCCCGTTAGTGGGCGGGATGGCGGGAGGGCGTGCCGCTACACAGCTGCGGCGCTGCGGCGCTCAGGGCTCCTGGGACCTGCAGTCCCGTCCGACGACTCCTTCAAGATCTGCCACCAGGTAATGTGAGCCTCCACCTCCTCCTTCTGAACGCTGCGGGACCCGCGCCAGCGGGTACCGCGAGGGATTTTATCCCGTTAGTGGGCGGGATGGCGGGAGGGCGTGCCGCTACACAGCTGCGGCGCTGCGGCGCTCAGGGCTCCTGGGACCTGCAGTCCCGTCCGACGACTCCTTCAAGATCTGCCACCAGGTAATGTGAGCCTCCACCTCCTCCTTCTGAACGCTGCGGACTGATAATCATTCAGGAGATATATTTTTTTTTAAAGTGAAGAGATTTGCCAAACCCAATTTTTCTGATGCCTTTTATTTAACCGACAGTTTGCCTAAGGAAATTCTGTACATCTTTTTGATTTCTAAAATCTGCATTATTTAATCTTCCCTCCGTGCTATACCCAACTCATCTACTTGTGTGATGTTCTTAGAAGATAATTCATTATAATCAGGTTCTGTTCTCTGAATTGTTTCCTGTTGTTGTCTGTGAAGCTCATATCTATATTCTGGCTGTCCAATGGGATGTATGACGTTACAACGCGTGCTGTTACAACGCATGCTGTTACAACGAAACTGTTACAAGGCAAGTGGATTTACAACGCATGCCATTACAACGCAAGTCTTTACATCGACTTGCGCTAGATGGCGTGCTAACATTAGAAAAGTGTAATTTACTATTCCAACTCCAGTCCACTTAACAGTAGGGAAGGTGTTGGGATAGTAAACTACACGTTAGCACGCCATCTAGCGCAAGTCGATGTAAAAACTTGCGTTGTAATGGCATGCGTTGTAAATCCACTTGCGTTGTAACAGTTTCGTTGTAATGGTAGTGTGTTGTAAAAGTTGCGTTGTAAAGGTTGTTCCCCGTCCAATGTGGTCTTCCTTCTAGCTTTGTCCACCTAGTATTTTTCATCTAACTTTTGGCTCCCTTCGCTCAGCGACCTCTCTTTTAAACTGCCGCTGTTCCTCCCCATTGGAAGCAGGCACTGGAAATGCCTCAAGAGATCCTACCATAACTTTTGTCCTTTTCCACCTTACATTTCATGCCTAAACAACTGATCCAGCGCAAACAACAACTCGGAGGAAAAGTGAGAGCACAGCTATCCTCTCTGCGTCGCAGATCCGCCGTCACACTAACTCATTCACACACGCATTCATTGGTGGGGCCCATAACACCAACACTTACACGTTCCTCTTTCACAGGTCTGCACACAGGAGGGGGAATGATGCGCCGGACATGTGGATGGGAGTACCTTATAACCTATAGGGAAAGAAAAGTTATCTTACATCATATACATTAACATTCGTCACCTATAGATTCCTAATCCTAAACATCAAGGGACTCTGCCCACTTGGTCGATCGGACCAAATAGTTGGATTGGTTGATGGTGATTTAGAACCAGCTAAAACACATTTAAGACTCAGAATCCTCTATTCTCTTTAACAAAGAACCACAAACTCATAATTTCTGTTAATCAATATTTGTTTATTTAAAATTTCATTAAATCAGCATTTGTCTCTTCAAATTTAGAATTTCTAGGTCAATTAATCAAATCGCAGAACATCATATTTACCTATTCTGGCTATCTGGGTTTTCTCTATTTCATTGGCTTCCGCATAACCAAATTTTGTCGTTAAATTGTCGAAAGAACAGGCCAGATCTCAAAGTCCAAAGTCCTTTGCTCAGCACGTTATAGTCCCAAGGATCATCAATGGACAAAAAGTCGTGCCAGCATCCGTCATCTGGAAAGAATAGCGGTAACTCCTCCCTATTCTACTACTCTTTTTATAATAAATTTCGGGATAACATGAAACATTTTTGGGGGAAGAAAGGAGGTGATTGGTCAGGAGAAATTGTCCGATTCCGTATAGTCCGGGTTCACAGGGATTTTGCTGATGAGTTCTCTGGCTATGACCATATTCCGAATGGTGCAATGTTTCTAAAACATTCATTGTTCATTTATAACAGTTCTGGTCTTCTGGGGTCTTTGGCAGGTCACCAATAACCTATCCTTGACAGGAACGGCGTGTCCAGAGGTCGTTAGGGAATTCACGGTACCATCCGATTCTGTGCACTAGGCTTCGCGCATCACGAGATGGAGGCCACTTCTGAATCCGTACTCTGCCGCCATCTTTTGTTAGGCCAAGATGTCAACTTAAGTGAAACAAACACAAAAGAATAATTAATACCAAGAAATTATGCTGCTAATGTTATACCCTCACTAATCCCTTTACGTATTAGCATTTTCCTAGCATATTGTGACATTTAAAGCAGTATATTCACCTTTACGGTCCTCCAAGAAGGTGAAAACATCACAAAGCACCATAAAGCATGCGATATCTAACTATCATATGTACTACTGTTAATATGCGTACGTATTTTAATTAGTTGAGTTATTTTGCCATGCAATAGCAAGTTCCTACACATGTTACTGGAAATAATATTTTACCAATAAAGGTACTACCTAGCTTAGATATTCCCACTGCTGGTATCAACGCTCCAAAAATGTCTCCTACAATTTCTGACCAAGATTCTCTTTTCCTACATGTTAGTTGACTACCTAACTCATGTGCACCATCTTTTCCTCTTCCCACATGGAATATCTTTGGGAAAACTAGGCCTAGATAACATGTGCCATACCAATGATCTGGTAATCGATAATATGCTTTGGTCCGGCAGATAAAATATAATCCAGGAAAAACTGGATCATTTCCTCCTTTAAATCCCCATCCTCCCATGATTCTACAAGTATCATGGCAATCACTGGTACCTATAAAATAATTATCATATGCAGTTTGATTTCTTCTAATACACATCTTTCCTTTCTGAGGCCAATCTAAAGCCATTGTTGGACTAGCTTCTCCTTTCAAATGTTATTCTCTTTCAACATCCCAGACTGTCTTTTCTTCCTTTCCCTCAGATACTTTCCTTTGCATTTTTAATCTAATTTCTTCAACCATATCCAAGAAAAACTTTTCCTCCTTCTTTAAACTGCAAGTTAGATTATTTCTAAATATTTATTCTAATGTTAATTCTTTAGTTTCTAAGAAAAATTCACCTAGCACTTTTGCAGGTTTTACTTTATTTAACTTGTTAATTACAGGTACTTGTGAAAATACATTATCTACATCTGAAAAATAATATTCAAATTTCCCTATTTTGTAAAACAAACTTCCTATTACACTACATGTTATTCCATATGTTACTGGAAGATGATGGTAAGTCACTCCTTCAGATACAGACGCTGGAAACTGCATACAGACGTAGCAATCCCTCATGTCCATCGTCTTCAGATATTCGTATAGTAATTTTGAAAATACATTGTTAGAAAAATCAGTTATGGACCTATCTTTATGTAAATAATTTCTATCTATTTTAGTTGGATATACCTTCTGAGTCTTTTCTACATTAGTTTTATTCTCGCTATGTCCTTCTGTTAAACGGTAGCGGCAGTTTCAGTCGATAACCTTTCAAGTATTGCCCGGCGGTAATCGCCTCTTATACCATTCGATGTTAAACCAATAAAGAGGCAGGCGCCGGAGACTGGAAGGCAGGAAACAAAGTTTTATTCCGTCGAAGCAGAACACATCAGATCAGACAGCAAGGTATCGTCACGAGGTGCTCTAACTGCATCTCTGAGGCCTAGCCTCTTATACACAGGTTTATGACTTTATTGCAGAGTTATCATACATGGCACATTCTTGAGATTGTCTTGGAACATGAAAGAACATCCTCGGAATCCCCACTTCGAGCTCGTTCCCACACATATCTACCGTGGAAGTCCCCACCCCATCCACAGTAGGAGATGGCTATCACACAGCTGGACATTCCGCCAATTCCCGGGGGTGTGTGCGACCGGCCGGGTCTCAGGGGGTAGGGTCTTTGATCTACTGTAATCCCTTTGATGTGGGGTGTTTCCCTTACAGTAGGGGCAATAAACTGCATCCGCAGGGCTAGGTGATGGCCTGGGATCGGTTCGGACAATGGGGCGCAGAGGAAGGGGGTTATCAAAGAGATGCATGACCATGTATGGGATGTCGGTCTGGCGCGGGGTGTGATTCCATGGCAGGGTCGCGCAGAAGGAGAGGGTTTATGGCCCGTGTGTGAGAGAGCGGGGGTGGTCGGTGCGCGGGGGAGGCTTGCAGCGCCAGGGGAACGCGCTGGCGATCGACAATGAGCGGGGGAAAGAGTGTGGTGCCTAAAATGGCGGCCGTGCGTTCGCTGTGCGTGGCGCTGGGGAGAGGCAAGATGGCGCAGATAATGTTCAGTTATAAGCTAAATTTCCACAGTCCTCCCTTTTAACATATCTCGCCAGCTTGCCTGGCCGACATTCACCTTCGTTAACCCTTCAGCTATAATACCGTTAATGTTTTTCATGCATTCCTTAAAGATACAGAGTTTTTAGGGCAGGCAGGAGTAATCTGACACATTTGTACATAGTTACATACAGTTGATAAAGTAGGCGAGGAGGTAGTACATACAAAATTACATCAGCTGTGCCACATGTCAGGCCCAGAGATAGGAGGAGGGGAGCTTGTTTGAGCACAAACAGGATACTGTAAAGCAAAAATGTTTCTGGCAAAACAAGGGATATTTCGTACATTACTTAAGGCCCAGACTTCGTGTGGATCAAAAATAGTCAGTATAGTCGTGTGCATGGCTGGTGTTGTATGAATGTCATTATACAAAGTTAGATTTTCTTAACTTCTCAGTGTACAGCCGGAAGTGACTGATGCAGCATCATGAAAACTCGATAGGAAGATAGTTAATATAAAAAGGTGGTTGGGAGAGGATTTCAACTTAACATGAGTTCTTCTTTCCAGTGTCCTATTATAAAGAGCCATCACTGGTAAGCTCTTATTGTTGTTCTTCTTTTGTTGGCACTGTTGAGCACCGGCGGTGGAGCTAAGGTCCAGCTCAAATCCAATTTCTCACGTGGCAGGGTGTGACCATTCGTTGTTCTCCGATCACAGTCCTGTTCTCTAACACAGTTCATCATAGGTACTTTGAGACGGGGTACCCGCTTTTTGT
This sequence comes from Triturus cristatus, assembly GCF_964204655.1. NCBI lineage: Eukaryota > Metazoa > Chordata > Amphibia > Caudata > Salamandridae > Triturus > Triturus cristatus. Next base: position 84,432,774 of record NC_140594.1, read on the forward strand.
TCTTCGGTAGTTAAGTCAATTTCAAAATCCATATAAAAGAGGGAGAGAGAGAGAGAGAGAAGGGTGTGACGTGCTTCGGGATGCCGAGGGAAGAGGGGGTGGAGTGGGATCGGATCAAAATGCGGACCAAGGAGAGCAGAATCTTCCAGCACGGGCCCATCAATCGGGCCCGACGGGTTGGGACTTCAGGCACGCTGGTCAGTGAGCAGGGGGCCTCGATATAGCCCTTCGTTCTGTCGCTTATCATCCTGATAATGGTGCCTTGACTCACGCCCTTTTTGCTTCGATGCTTCCCCCTTGGTCGACGCCATAGATGTTCCATGGTCCGCAGCCAGGCTGTGCGTCACGTCCGACCCCTCTCTTCCGATGGCAGCAGGTTATCTTTGAATGAGTACAAGAAACAAAATCTTAGAGAGTTGGCAGGGAAGACATTTACACACTTCATCCTCTCTCCCAACCACCGAGTAGTTGCGGAAATGCTTTTATCGGTTGCTGTATGATTGATGTCTATTAACTCTTATGTCGGTGTGTGTTACTAGTCTATTAATCATTGCTGTGGTGCAGGTTTCTGTGGGTGTTCCTGTTCATCGTCTGGCCTGCTAGGTGTCGATTCCTGTGCCCTATAATCGTTGCAGGAAGCCTGACAACTGTCAACCTTCTGGTCTATTAAAAAATTCGAACCGGCTTCTCTGGTAGAGACTCGTTCATCTCAACACAAGTTTTGTTAATACACATTTTCCTCCGAGGACTGCTAAGTTTATGAAAAAGTGCGAGGTGCTACTGTCATGGGTTCACAGGTATCCATTTCGGGGAGGGACATAAGCTAAACATTTTTCCTTGCTGGAGACAATAGGTAACCCTTATCAGTTTAGGCGATGTATTTTTTTTTTTTTTTAGAGAATAAGGTCATCAGCTGTTTCGTTCGAAATACTCTGAGACGGCTAGTATAGGGCTGGGGTTATTTTGGGAGAACGGGGTGCTTAGACATTCTAGTTTGGGGTAATCGGGTGGAGGCAATTCTGGGCGGTGGAGATGGTGTTGTTAAAGCTCTAAAACGAAAACCACTGACATATAGTCCCCGTGATGAGGGCCAAATTGGGAGACATCAGTCGTCTTACCTGTCCTTTCTTTCTCAGCCAATTAAGTTCAACATTTGCAGAAAGGAGAGGTAGTAACGTGGTAAAGTACGGTCGTTTTTGTTTCTGTCAATTTGTTCGAACACCACCGTGTTTCAGGCCAATTATACACTTACCGAAGAGGTATGTGTCGTTAATTTATTCAAAAAGAAAGAGGGCAAGAAAGCCTTTAGTGAGGGAGGGAGAGAGAGTGAGAGAGAGAGAGAGAGAGAGAGAGAGAGAGAGAGAGAGAGTGAGAGAGAGTGAGAGTGAGAGTGAGAGTGAGAGTGAGAGTGAGAGTGAGAGTGAGAGTGAGAGAGAGAGAGAGAGAGAGAGAGAGAGAGAGAGAGAGACGGAGACGTGTGCATCAAGTAGGCTATTTGGCATATGTACGACACAAAACGAGAGAGAGAGACATGTGTACGATAATAGGCCACTTGGTGCACACACAACATGGAGTAGCATGGGTCTGTTCTATGTAAGAAAACACAAGCGGGGGAAAGACATAAATTTGGTGATCACGCACACACGAATACCGGATAGGGTGTGACAGTACATGCATCAAGCGCAGAAACTTAAGACGGAGACTCAGGGCTACGTTGAGTATGGGGACCTCTCCTTTCCTGTCCTCTTTCGAATGCATGCTGCGTATTTTCAGTATTTTTGTAGTTTATCTTGGGGGGGGTGTCGGACCTTTTACTCTCCTCCCTTTGATCGATGGACGAGCACTTCAATCATACGATGACGCTCTCTTCAAGCGACCCAAGCATGAAATGCATACACATTCATACCGTATAATCGTAGCACACACGCACAATCATACCATACAGTTTTTCATGTTCCCAATGGTGGTCTGCACTTTGCGCATTATCCCACAACGTTTGTCTATGTTTTTCTCGATATTGAACACGGTGCGGTCCATGTCCACTCCATTCTTCAGTCGGAACTTCGTCGTGACCTATAGAGGGGAAAAAGAGGGGAGGGGATGTGCAGTATTCAAAGTACCTTAGCGCGCGTAGACACGAAAAAGTTCTACTTACCACGTACCAGGCTAGCCGCAGGAGTGGGTAATACCACAGACCTATTATTCTTTTCTTCCGAGACAAAGATGCTCTATTTCATTCATCTCCTAAATTCGGGTTCCCTGGTCGTACATGCATTTCTCAATCGGTCGTGTATTATGGTGCAAGATACCATACCTTGCATTCGGCATATACCTTAAGCTATGGTTGACCATTTTCTGACAACTCTTGGAAAAGACAGGTGTGACGGGCACAAATTCCGTTAATCAAAAAGATTCATGTAAATGGGGTCTGCATTATCTGTTTTCTATTGATTGGGAGTAACAATCATTTATTCAGAAGAAAAATCTTTATCAACCTATATGATTTGTCATGACACTGATTCCGTAATCCTTTCAAGAAGCCCTTTATTTAAAACAATGTCAGTATACAAATACGGGCCTACAACCGTTCAGGCCGGCCACGGCGTGAGAGGCGTCGAGTATCATGAGCAACACTATCTTAGCATAAAAGAATAAAAACGTTAAATAAAAATGGGTAGGTCAGCAATCAGTAAGGTTGTACGTATGCTCGGTCAGTACCCTTCCCGTCCCTCTGCTCATCATGTGTGGAAACATCACATACATATCCTTTTAACACAAATGCCACGTGACGGGAACGCCACAAGGAGTTGTAGGCCTCTCCTACATCGGCGCCATTTTGGGGCGAGGTCGGGCCAGTGTACAGTCTAAGTCTTTCCATGAATTAGCTGTCGGACCAGAATTCCTTTCGGTAGTTCGAGAACTTTTGTTAGCGTCAGCTTGCGTCAGCATGGCGTTACCGCGATCTTGTAGCAATGCCGTGGTCCGTTCTTGGGGCGGGGCAGCAGGCGGGTTCTTCCGCCGACGCCTTGAATCAGTCTTTCTAACTGCACCAAGCGGAGGCAAGGTGGCTGCCGCCCGGGGCAAAGAACAATGGCGGCGGTTTGTCCTTACCGGAAGTCCGCGGGAGTCGAGGGCCAATGACCCCCGCAGAATCTGCAAAGCTGTGGTGGCGTTTTTTCAAGGGTGGGGCCCACGCCCAAGCAGACAAGCTTCCGAGTCCAGAGCCGTCTTTCCAGCGGGCCGGGCCTGAATCTGAAAGATCAACCGCCACCCCGGGGGTCCAGTAGCAGCGACAGCAGCAGTTCGGATGGTATCGCCACCGGGGTGGGTCCCCGATTACTCGGCTGCGGGGGCCCACTCCTCGCGTCGGGCGCTAGTGGCAATCCTGGTGAACCCGTGCTTGGGTGGTTGTCCGGCGGTCGAGTGCAGGGGCGCCAACTCAGCTGAACGGCGAATGAAGTGGCAGGGCGCAACTCGGCTGGCCGGCGAGTAAAATGGCAGGGTGCAACTCGGCTGGCCGGTGAAAGAGACGGTTGGGGTGCCCTCATCTGCTGGCGAGCCTCCACCTGGGAAGGTGGGGGAGGCCCGTCCGCGTCGCTTCCCCCCGCCAGGGCACCCTCCGTTATTGAAGGAAGAAGAGAATGGGAAGATCCGCACAGCGTGGCAGACTCCGCCTTGGCGCTGCCAGGGCTTCGGCGCTTCGTGTAGCCTCCGGCCTATTCGCACAGTCGTCCGCCACTGATGTCAATGGATTTTTGCATGGCTTTTATAGCCCAAAGCCGACTAAAAGGACCGCCCAAAAACAGGCCAATGTTGCAACTTCGAGGAAGGAGAGGCGAGGACGGTGTCACGTGGACGTAAATGCTTTGGGATGCAGGTCGCAGCAGACTGTCATGTAAATAGTTGTTTAAAACGTGTTTTAACCTGTTCATCTTGTCGGAATGTTGTTATACCTATAAGTTATTAAAATGTTTAATCATACTACTTTGTTGGAGTGTTGTACATATTTGCAATCTAGTTAGTGTAATCAGAAAATGGCATTGTTCAATTGTGCGTGATCCTAGTCAAGTTCGGCGACGTCGATGGTGGGTATCAACAGACTTCCGGTTGTGTCTACTGGGCGGGGTGGGTGGTAGGGCAGACATGTTTAGGCAGCGAGAGCGATGGAGCCGGGCTACCTCGTGGCCGTCTTGACCGTGAGCTTGGTTCCTTCCCCTAGTTCCATATATCCCACAAAGGGCTGTTTCCTAGCGTTTCTTTAGTTTTGTAGGGTCAAAAAGGATCCTACCAGTGGCCACTGACTCTCGGGGTCCCCCTTTGTATATTTTATGCCATAGCTTGCTATAAACTACGGCGATTAGTCCATATTTAGTGAACATGTCCTTATTAGGGGTGCCTTCCAGAGGAGCCGGATGGTTCACCTCTAATAAGCGGTCCGGGAAGAACCAACTACCAATCAGTGGGGAGAAGATAGGCATGACAGGTTTCAACGGGGACAAAAGTCAGCACTACCTATCTTTTCACTGCTTGCAAAGACTAGACAGAATATCTCTATTCCTCGTTATTTGTAAGCAGAGAATACCTCCAAAGAACCAATATCGAACAACTAGTGTTCGGACAATCAATCAATCAATCAATGGGGAGATAAAGATAGGCACGACGGGTTACAACGGGGACAAAAGTCTGCGTTACCTACCCTTCACTATTTGCAAAGACTAGACAGAATATTTCTATTCTACGTTATTTGCAAACAGAGAATATCTCAAAGAGCACTATTCTTCAAAACAATCAATGTTCGGACAATCAATCAGTGGGGAGATAAAGATAGGCACGACGGGTTACAACGGGGACAAAAGTCTGCGTTACCTACCCTTCACTATCTGCAAAGGGAGAGAGAGAGTATTTCTACTCCTCCCCGTTTGTAGACAGCGAATATCTCAAAGAGAACAATCAATGAGCAATACTAGTATTTCAGTCAATCAATCAATTATTTCGCAATTTGTCGTGTTTCACGACCTTACCCGGACCGCGTGGACAGTTTCTCGTCTTCCGCCTCCAGCGCCCGATCGTCCTCTACTCTCCGTATTTGCCGCGGCACTCCTGATGGTTCCCAGTCAGGACCGTAGATCACTCGAGAGAGGTCTGCTCGGAACCAGTGAAGTTCGGATGATCGGCTGCCAGACGAGGGTCTATCGGTCAGGAGCTCTCCCGATCGTTGCAGTCGTTCACTCAGTCGTCAGGACCTCTCCCACTGGATCCACGTGTCGCTGATGGGCCCCACGCTTGGGACGCCAATTGTTAAACGGTAGCGGCAGTTTCAGTCGATAACCTTTCAAGTATTGCCCGGCGGTAATCGCCTCTTATACCATTCGATGTTAAACCAATAAAGAGGCAGGCGCCGGAGACTGGAAGGCAGGAAACAAAGTTTTATTCCGTCGGAGCAGAACACATCAGATCAGACAGCAAGGTATCGTCACGAGGTGCTCTAACTGCATCTCTGAGGCCTAGCCTCTTATACACAGGTTTATGACTTTATTGCAGAGTTATCATACATGGCACATTCTTGAGATTGTCTTGGAACATGAAAGAACATCCTCGGAATCCCCACTTCGAGCTCGTTCCCACACATATCTACCGTGGAAGTCCCCACCCCATCCACAGTAGGAGATGGCTATCACACAGCTGGACATTCCGCCAATTCCCGGGGGTGTGTGCGACCGGCCGGGTCTCAGGGGGTAGGGGCTTTGATCTACTGTAATCCCTTTGATGTGGGGTGTTTCCCTTACAGTAGGGGCAATAAACTGCATCCGCAGGGCTAGGTGATGGCCTGGGATCGGTTCGGACAATGGGGCGCAGAGGAAGGGGGTTATCAAAGAGATGCATGACCATGTATGGGATGTCGGTCAGGCGCGGGGTGTGATTCCATGGCAGGGTCGCGCAGAAGGAGAGGGTTTATGGCCCGTGTATGAGAGAGCGGGGGTGGTCGGCGCGCGGGGGAGGCTTGCAGCGCCAGGGGAACGCGCTGGCGATCGACAATGAGCGGGGGAAAGAGTGGGGTGCCTCAAATGGCGGCCGTGCGTTCGCTGTGCGTGGCGCTGGGGAGAGGCAAGATGGCGCAGATAATGTTCAGTTATAAGCTAAATTTCCACACTTCTATTGTTTCTAGTGTAACCCTAAATGAAACCATTAGAGCTAACGTACTCCAAAGAAGCATTAGTAATCCTGTACAACAACACATTTTAAACCATCTCCTAAGAAACACACACTTTGATTTTCTATTTTCTGTGTTTGCCATTTCGAAAAAATGATCAGTGTCTTTTGACTTAGCCTCTTCTACTTCACAACTAGTTTTGTCTAATCCAAGGCTCTAAGCACCTACTTGGTTCTTTTAGTTTTATGTCTTTTCTGGTAATTTATTGTTTCTCCATTTTGAACACTCTTATCTTTTCAATTTGGCATTTGATCGTCTTTCACCTTTCTTTCGTAGTCTTGTTGCAGAATTTCTTGAACATCCGTCTCTTCTCCGATGTCAGACAAGATAACTCTCAGGATTTCTGATTCTTCGTCTTCCTCAACCACTCCTGGTACAGTCACCTCTGGATCCCCTTGGCTGTCTGCCTCTTCTTTTGTTTCAGGCAAAGCCACATAAGACCATTCCGGCGACTTATACTTCTGGTTAGGTTTTCTCGTTCTTTTATTTTCTTCTACTGTCGTTTGTTCAACATCTTTCATCTTTTCTTGGCTAGACACTTCATTTACTTGTTCAGCCCTAGATGAATTCACTCATGTCAATCTGTATCTCAATCTCTTTATCTTGTTAGGCCAAATTTCATCTCTTGCTGGCCTTTTCAATTTACTTCCTTTTTCATTTTTCTCAGTTCTACATGCTCTCTTTCTCAAGACTTGACCTTCTGGTACTTCTTCATCACTGTCCTATGATTCAGTTCCAACTTGACTTTTACTTTCAACTGTTCTTATTTCTACCACTTCTGTTTTATTCCCTACTTCTGTCCTTCCTCGTGGTTCTTCCACACAATCTTCCTGCTGACTAACCGTCCCTCCCTCTAACTAGATGGGTGAATTCCCTACAACTCCTCGGGGGTCTTCCGCAACAATCTTTCCCTCACTCTCTGTATCTGGTACCTCACCATCTAATTTTATTACTTCAGGTGGAATTTCTCTTGAACTTTCATTCGGGACTGTCTTGTCAAAAATGTCTTTTACAGTCTCTTCACTGTTTTCACGCTCTCTCTTTTGTGCTTGGTCAGGTTCGATGTCTGATTCTGAGATGGTGTCAGAAATCTGTAACTTTCTTCTTAAAGGAAGATTCCCTGGTGCAATAGCTGGGCTTTGTTCTGGTCCCCCCTTTTCAGGAATTTGTCTTGTTCTTATTTCTTCAGTATCGGATTCAGAGCTCGTATCTGACTCTTCAAAATATTCTCCCTCCTTGTTATCCACAGGGTTTGGAATCCGCAAGGTGTGACTAGCACAATTCCAGTTCTTCACTCCTGCACATTTTACTGCTATTGTCGTAGTCAAGATCACCTGATGTGGTTTTCCCCAATGTGGGACCAAACAGTTTTGTCTTCTGTGCACTTTTATCCTCACCCAGTCCCCTGGGCTCAAATCATGAGCTGGCTTCTTTTCAAGAGTGGTGGCATCCGATCCAACCTGATGGAATACAGAATGAACGGAATCAGCCAACCACTTGCAATAATCTAACACCAAGTCATCAGATATAGGCAATAGCTTGTTGACTGGTATGAAAACATGTCGCATTGCTCTTCCCACGACAATTTCGAGGGACTCAGACCAGTATTCCTATCTGGAATTGATCTAATAGTCATGAGTACCAGAGGCAAGACATCAGGCCATTTCAAACCTGTGGCTAAACACATTTTTCCCAGCCTGTTTTTGATGGTGCCATTTACTTGTTCCACCACACCAGAAGCCTCTGGGCGATTGGCACAATGTAGTTTTTGTTGTACATTCAATGCTTCACAAATCAACTTCATGATTTCATTATGAAAATGTTTTCCTCTATCTGACTCAATTTTGACTGGAAAACCAAACCTAGGAATGAACTCTCTTAGTAATTGCTTGACTACTGTAATTCCATCACTTCTTCTCATTGGGCATCGTGCGAACAGACAAACCATCACTAAAACATACCTCAACCTGTTACTGGGGGGCATTTCAATGAAGTCAATCTGCATTCTGGTGAAAGGCCCTCCTTCTCGACCTATTCTTCCCAGACTTACCACTGTTTTTCTTCCAGGATTGAACTGCTGACATATAAGACATCTCTGACAAAGACTTTCAGCTACAAGTCTAAATTTTGCGTTGTACCATGTCTGTTTAAAGAGTCTGATCATTGCATCTCTTCCTACATGTGCTTGTCCATGATACATCCGTGCTATGGCAGACACCATGCTATCAGGCATAAATGGTCTTCCATCCCGATAAACCCACACAGGATCTGTTTCCCGTGGTGCACATCCTGCTTTTACCCACTGTCTCATTTCCTCATCTCCTGCTTCTTCCTGCAACTGCCTTACTTCCTCCCATGTATGCACAGTGTTAGTAAACAACAAGGGTCATGAATTCATTTCCCTTTCTCTTCCCCTGTTTATTGAATTCTGATTTTGTGCGCAATATTGAGCAATAACGTTGGCGAATTGGTTACCAGCCGACACATAGTCATTCGACTTTGTGTGTGCTGCACTTCACAACAGCCAAGTGCTTAAGCAGCTGTATCGCCTCAAGCAATTCCCCAACCACTTCAGCATTTCTTATAGGAGTTCCACTCGATGTCAAAAATCCTCTTTGTGACCAAATCCGACCCAAATCATGCACCACACCAAAGCCATATTGACTATCGGTTATCACAGTCACTCTCACATTCTTTCCCAACTTACATGCTCTTGTTAGGGAAAATAGTTCAGCAACTTGGGCTGATTTCACTCCTTTCAGACATGATGCTTCCAAAACAGCTGCTACTGTGCATACTGCATATGCTGCACTCAGAATTCCCTCATCTGTTCTCAAGCATGATCCGTCCACAAACATCACATAGTCACTTTCGGTCAAATGTACATCTTTTATATCAGGTCGGAGTTTGGTACAGAAGTCAAGCACTTCCAAACAGGCATGATCCACATCGTCTCTGACTTCCACATTCTCAGCATCAGGCAGTAGCGTTGAAGGATTCACATTCAAACATCTCACCAGGCTCACATTTGTTGCACCTGGGATAACTTTCTCATATTTAGTCAGACGACTGTGCGTCATGAACTGGGTGCAGCTCCTTGTTAAAGGGATTGCCACATCATGAGGTACAAACACTCTCACAGGATATCCCATCACAATTCCTTCACTTTGTTCCAAACTCTTGCAAGTGGCTGCAACGGCTTTCAGACAACCTGGCAATGCTACAGCTACAGGGTCTAATATAGCTGAGAAATATGCAATTGGTCTCCTTAGTTTTCCATGTTTCTGTATTAATACAGAAAGTGCACATCCATTTCTTTCGCTGCAATAGAGTTCAAATTCCTTTTCATAATCGGGCATACCAAGTGCTGGTGCTTCACATAAACTGTCTCTCAATTGTTTAAAGGCTGCTAATTGCCCTTTATTTAAATCAATGGGGTCTTTTACATCACTTCTTGTCAAGCGTACCAAAGGTTTTGCAATCAGGGAAAAGTTACTTATCCACTGACGACAGTATCCAACCATTCCAAGAAACATTCTCACCTCTATTTTTGTCATTGGGGCTCTCATTCCTTTTATTAACTTGATTCTGTCTTCTGTTACTTTTCTCAGTCCTTTTTCAATTTTGTGGCCTAAATATTGTACTTCTTTCTGACAGAATTGCAATTTCGATGGGGATACTTTAAGTCCTCCATCTGCCAAATGATTCAGCAGTGCAATGGTATCCACGACACACGCTTCTCTAGTTCTTGATGCCACAAGCAAATCATCTATATATTGTACCAGAACTGAACTTTCATGCATTTTTAAATCTTCTAGAGACTTTTTCAATATCTGTTTTAATATTGAGGGACTCTCTGTGTACCCCTGTGGGATTCGGCACCATGCCAAGATACGTTCGCCAAATCGGAACGCAAAAAATTGTTGACTGTCTTGATGCAATGGGATTGAAAATAAAGCATGACACAAGTCAATCACTGTGTACCATTCTGCATCATGAGGCATCTGATACAAAATCACGGATGGATTTGGTACAATGGGACATCATGACACCACAATTTTGTTTATTTTCCTCAGATCTTGTACTATTCTAAATGTCCCATTAGGCTTTTTCAGGCCCATAATTGGTGAATTACATGGACTGCTCATTATTTCTCTCAGAATACCTTGTTTGATCATTCTGTCTATTATGGGAGTAACCCCTGCAATTATCTCAGGTGTCAATATGTACTGGGGAATATTTGGATAACGTATTCCTTCTTTAATAGCAACTTTTACAGGATCTACGTTTTTCATTAATCCCACATCTTCTCCTGTGAAATCCCAGACCACCGCTTTTACTGCCTTTTTCAGCTCTTGAGGCAGTTCTTCACGGATAAATAGATAAATACAGCAAATGCCTCGGTAATCTCAGGTTCCATATTGGCCATAGTCATTTTATACAGTACATCTTCATCTGGAGTCTCAAATGCTCTACCATCTGGAGTACAAAATATGGTGCAATTCATCTTGCACAGTAAATCTCTCCCTAACAAATTTACAGGGCTTGAATCGCACACGACAAAGCGGTGCATTTCAGAAAATTTCCCTATGCTAACTTTTACTGGATCAGTGAGATACGTTTTTATCTGTCTGTTGGATACTCCAACTACTTGGATAGTTTCGTCCGAGAGAGGAAGATTTTAAACATCAGCTGACCTTACAGTTGAACGAGTAGCACCAGTATCTACTAGGAAAGTAATGTTTTCATTATTTACCTTTCCATCCACAAATGGGCCTGTCTGGTCTACTTCTAGAGTTGCGCCTAGTACGCACTCCTCCTCCTCCCCTCGGCACCGTCAATAACCTTCTTCTGACTCACTCTCTTCGGGTTGTAAACCAATACTGCAAAACAGCACTAGCGCGTGGCAGCTTAGTTACCTGTTCTTCGTTGTAGAATCCTGTCTCATTACTGTATTTCTGATGATTTACGCTCTGTGGAAAAGGCGGTTTTGGTGCCTGATTCTGTTGGGGAACAACCTGCTGCTGTTGCTGCGGTTGACAACTCACCTCTTTCTGCACCTGCGGATTAAATGATGCATTATCACCATCAGCATTCGGGGGAAATTTACACTCGGATTTCCAATGTCCCATTCTTCCGCAATTATGACATGCCATTTCTTTTTGGCTTCATCTATATTAAATTGTCCTTTCCCTTTTCCATTATTACATTTTTGTTTCATACCCGTACCAGTTGCTTGTTCAATTAATTGAGCTTCCTGTCTTTCTGCTACCTTTACTTGAGCCCACATGGCTTTTTCTTTTAGTTTACGCTGCTTTGCTTCAATTTCATCACTAAAATATTTTGCATGTCTTAGTACTTCGTCTATCTTTTTGTTCTGCCAATCAACTGTTTGCTGTTTAATCATTTTGCTTACTTCAGGTCGTATTCCATACACAAATCGATATACAAAATGACTCAAATCCTTTTCACTCAAGTTTTCAACACCACTATACTGCTTAAAGGCAAGAATCAGCCTTTCATAGTAAGCATGTACCGATTCTTTCGCTTCTTGATGAGTTCTATCAATTTTTACCCAATCAGTTTCTTTAGGAGGTACTTTATTTTTCAAAAAGGTAATTACTTGTTCATATTTTCTCAATACTTCTGGATCAGGGGCACCTGTTTTTGGATCTCTAGGGTATTCTTGTGTAGGCCAGCTAATCATTACTTTGCACTCTGTCCACAAATCTGCAGGTACTATTATGTCAAAAAGATTATTCATATCAATCCATAGAACTTTTAATAATTTCACAAACCTGTCTACCTGCCTGTACCATTCAACTGGCTTTTCGCACAGTCGAGGAAAATCATTGGTAAATGTCAAACTATCTTGTCTAGTCCAGGGGACATGTACATATCCTCCACCTGGAATCTCCCTCATGGGACATTCAGTTACTACCTTTTCCTTTTCTCTTACTGGGTAAGCTGCAAACGTTATATCCGTTGCATCATCTTGTTTTCGAAACCATCTACTCTTCCATTTGTCTACATCGCCCCATTTTCTCAGTAATATGATTAAATCTTTAATCTGAATCATTCGTCCTGTCGTGTTTAAGTTTTCAATGTCTTTTTCAGAAAAATCTACTCTATATGGGTTTTGTAATGACTTTACCTTTCAAATTCAATACCCATTTCATTTGCCACCTCTTCTAGTCTTTCATGTAAATTTCTAGCTCTCCATGTTATGCTTTTACATAGAAACATTAATTCTTCATCCTGATAGCTCTTTAATTTTTCTGTAGGAATAGTCCCTACTATTAATTCCTCTAATACTATTTTTAATTTGGACACATCCAAAGGTTTAGGCTCAGCATCTTTTTGTTGTAAGCTTCTTAGCCAATCACTTAATTCATCAGACGTAGGACCTACAGGAATCATCTCATTTCGTGTTTGTTCTATTCCTTTTGGTGATCCTGGTACTGACTCTGTTGTCATTATTGCTCTATTTACTAAACTCTGATTTACTGTCAAATTTTTGGGAGTACTTTGTTCAGAAATTCCTACCGTTTGTCCCCACACATTTTCTCTTGTATCTCGTCTTTGTATTTCATTTTCTCTGTTTCCATTATGAGGAATAGTCAGACAATGCTCACTATCCTTCTGTTTATCAAAAATCGGCATTACAGGTCCTATTGTTACTGGAACAGTTACTGCTTCCATATTTTTTGTTAATTCTCTAATCTTCTCAGTCAATTCTAAAGTAGTTCTAGCCAATTCAGCTGAATTTTCATTAGCCATTTTACTAACTTTAGTATTTTCTGTTTCTTTAAAAGGATTATTTCTTCCTGCCTCATGAGGTACTGTTTCATATTTTATATTCAGTGGTGATTCTTTTACTGGGGCACTCAGTGTCAATGTGGAATTTGGTTGATATGGGGGTGGATTTTTATAAAACATGTCCTCAAGCACATCATCCTCCATCTCATGCACACCATACTTATGACCTTCTGATCCTGTATTATTTCTCTTTTCCGTAAATTGTCTACTAGTGGTTTCTTCAACATTTCTCATAGGAAACAACCCATCAGTCATATTTGCACTTCGCCATCTCTTCATTCTATCATCATGATTTTCCTGTCCGTACGATCTACCAAACATATATCTATACCTTCCGCCACTCCGTTGTCGGTCTCTGTCATACATCTCATCTTCCCACTCTGTCAATGCTTCAAACTGTGTAGGTCTAGGTCTCGGTTCTAATTTCATCATTTCTTCTCTCAGATTTCGCAAAACCGCTAAATTAAATGAACCATGTTCCGGAAACGCCAAAACTCCATCATCTTTTGTACACTTTGCCCAATTGTCTAACCAAATATATGTATCTTATTGTATACTTTGCCCAATTGTCTACCCAAATACATGTATGTTAACCATATTTCGTAATCATAAAAGATGCAGGTGATTTCGCTGGAGGGAGCAACTGTCCCTCTCTAGTCACAATCGGTTTGTCCTTTTTAAATATGTTCTTGATTTTACCGAACCAGGACTTTTTCTCCTTTTCTGGTGGATCGTTATACATCATTTTCTCTTTTCTGTATCACTAGTTTTCTCCTACGACTATTTTGTTTGTTCTATCCAATCGTAGCGCGACTCATACTAACGCACCAATCCTGAGCGTCTATGTCACTTTTGCAACCTCCAATCCCAGCGTGACTCTCACTAACGCACCAATCTGGAGTGTCTACGCCACCCTGTAATTCTCCACCCCTAGCGCGACTCTCACTAACGCACCAATCTGGAGCGTCTACGTCTCTTACTGACTGACCAATCTCAGCGCGGTCTTTCTGACGTCAGCTTTTCTCGCTGCTGCTGCTTCTGCTCCTGTTGACCCCTCCTTTACAAAATTTATCGGTAAACTTTTTACATTCACTTTTTACTAAATTCTGTTAGTAACGACATAAAAATGCCACCATTATCTGTTTCGCTAACAAAGGATAGTCTTGACCTTTCTCACAAGAATTCCGTCTTTCCCGAGAGCAACGCTTACCTCTGCCATACTACGGAATCGTTACTTCCGTTGATAAAATAGCAGTTCCCTCTACTTTACCCTTCAAGCAAGCATTAGCTAACCGTTTCTCCAGAAATAAAACACCTGTTTGGAGACCCAATACTCCTGAGAATTAAAACCAGAGTTTCACAATTAACCTGAATGCTATTTCATCTACACACATTCATACGGAAATGTAGTTCATTCACACAGAATCCTGTCTTTCCCAAGAGCAGCGCTTACCTGTGCCCTACAACAGAATTATTACACTTGTTAATAAAATATCACTTCCCTCTACTTTATCCTTCTAACAAGCTTAGGGAACACCTATTACCTTTCCAGTGATAAGCGTAATCAGAGTGCCTTTTGGACTCCTGGTACTTAAGACCAAAATTTCACAGATGACCTTTCGCTACCATACATTTCTCTCAAACAGAAAATTTCCCTAACGGCAACACACGACGATGTTACCAATCGAACCCAGACAATGCGTCGTGCAACTTCAATTGTCACACGTTTTTCCCCGTGTACCTACAGGGCAACAACTACAATTCCGTCTTTCCCGAGAGCAGCACTTACCTCTACTCTACTTCGGAATCGTCACAAACTTCCGACTTCCTACATCCCAGAAGTCGTCAAACAACATAGAACGCAACGTGACTCAACATAGAGGGTTAATACGTAAACCAATACTTATCCACAGTCAATAATCAATAAGCAATTTACAAGCAATAATCACCAAACCAATGCAATAAAACCATCATCTTGCTACCAGAAAAATTGATTCAGCGCAAACAACAACTCGGAGGAAAAGTGAGAGCACAACTATCCTCTCTGCGTCGCAGACCCACCGTCACACTAACTCATTCAAACACGCATTCATTGGTGGGGCCCATAACACCAACACTCATACGTTCCTCATTCACAGGTCTGCACACAGGAGGGGTAATGATGCGCCGGACATGTGGATGGGAGTACCTAATAACCTATAGGGAAAGAAAAGTTATCTTACATCATATACATTAACATTCGTCACCTATAGATTCCTAATCCTAAACATCAAGGCACTTCGCCCACTTGGTCGATCGGACCAAATAGTTGGAGTGGTTGATGGTGATTTAGAACCAGCTAAAACACATTTAAGACTCAGAATCCTCTATTCTCTTTAACGACGAACCACAAACTCATAATTTCTGTTGATCAATATTTGTTTATCTAAAATTTCATTAAATCAGCATTTGTCTCTTCAAATTTAGAATTTCTAGGTCAGTTAATCAAATCGCAGAACATCATATTTACCTATTCTGGCTATCTGGGTTTTCTCCATTTCATTGGCTTCCACATAACCGAATTTTGTCGTTAAATTGTTCAAAGAACAGGACAGATCTCAAAGTCCAAAGTCCTTTGCTCAGCACGTTATAGTCCCAAAGATCATCAATGGACAAAACGTCGTGCCAGCATCCGTCATCTGGAAAGAATAGCGGTAACTCCTCCCTATTCTACTACTCTTTTTATAATACATTTCGGGATAACATGAAACATTTTTGGGCGGAGAAAGGAGGTGATTGGTCAGGAGAAATCGTCCGATTCTGTATAGTCCGGGTTCACAGGGATTTTGCTGATGAGTTCTCCGACTATGACCAAATTCCGAATGTTGCAATGTTTCTAAAACATTCATTGTTCATTTATAACAGTTCTGGTCTTCTGGGGTCTTTGGGAGGTCACCAATAACCTATCCTTGACAGGAACGGCGTGTACAGAGGTTGTTTGGGAATTCACGGTACCATCCGATTCTGCGCACTAGGCTTCGCGTATCACGAGATGGAGGCCACTTCTGAATCCGTACTCTGCTGACATCTTTTGTTAGGCCAAGATGTCAACTTAAGCAAAACAAACACAAAAGAATAATTAATACAAAGAAATGATGCTGTTAATGTTATATCCTCACTAATCCCTTTACATATTAGTATTTTCCTAGCATATTGTGACATTTAAAGCAGTATATTCACCTTTCCGGTCCTCCAGGAAGGTGCAAACATCACAAAGCAACATAAAGCATGCGATATCTAACTATCATATGTACTACTGTTAATATGCGTACGTATTTTAATTAGTTGAGTTATTTTGCCATGCAATAGCAAGTTCCCACGTGTAATTTGTGTATGCAGGTTGGTTATTTTTAATATTTCACAGTACACAATTAGTATTATAATAAGTAGATTATTCAATTAATACTTTCATGCAAAATAGAGGAGGTATGCAAAATGTTGTACTACCTGCTCCACCACAACTCATGTGAGGACAATAGTAACTTTTGTTTTCCACTAGTCAAGAGTCCATCCTTGATCCAAGGGTTCAGTGCCACTCATGTTCCTCTGCTCTGAGGGAGGGACCAACTGCGGATGACTCATGTTGAAGAGGGGCGTATCCGCCATTGTCTTGTTGGACCTCTTTACAACCTTCAACACTGTGTCTCATGGAGTCATAGTATCCCGACTCCACGAGGCCGATGAGCCTGATGCTCCTTCTTGAAGGACCTTGTCCGTGCCGCGTAATAACATTCCTCTCTGTCAAACTGGGCTTCAAACATGACCTTCCAGGGTTCCTCTGGGTTCATTACTTAGCACCATGCTTTTCAACATTTCTGTTGCCCCATTGAATAAGTTAATGAAGGCTTTTAATATGGATTTCATGGTTTACGCTGATGATGCCCAAAGTGTTCTCAGAATGGACGGTGACCCTTGATCAGCTCAAACTAATTTTCTGAGCTGTCCGACTGTTGCAACCTCAAACAATGATAAGTGCACGAAAGCAAACTCCGACACAATGGGGGTGGTGCTTATTGGTGGTCCTTCTTCTATGTGGAATAGTGGGTGATCTCTTTAGATTACGGCTCCATCTGGATTTCACAGTGCAGATCCTTGGTTTCACTTTTGATGAATAACTAGATTGTTCTCTCCATATCTCCAAGGTTACTTCTCAAGTTTCATCATCTAAGGATCCTTGAGTAGCTTCCCCATCTTCTTTCATTCTGCTCTTTTTGTTGTTCAAGCAGTCGCTGACAGCCTTAGCAATCCCTACTTTCTTCACTTTGATGTCCATTAACATCAAATCAGGAAACCTAATTTGATACATAACAGGCCAGCTAGGCTTCTTCTTGGCCTCTCCTGCTGGACGCCCATTTCACACTATACAAATAGCTACACTGGCGTTTGAAATACAAGCAAAGCCAGGACCAGATCTGCTCATTATCTGCCCCGGGTTTGTGTTACTTATGTTGAGGTTTACTATCCGATGCAAATCAGGATGTGCGTTGGAAGTAAGCCAAAGCTGTGCTGTGCTCCGCTTTATGTTACTTTGCGTCCAGAGGGCACTCCATGGTGATACATGGACATTCCCAGGCCTGAATTTTTCAAAAATATGGGCATTAGTTTGAGAGCCTGTGCATGCACCCCACAGCTATTCTTGGACAGAGTCCTTCTTTAATACACAACATTTTCACACTTTACAACCTACTTGCGCTCTGCCTTCTGCTTTTTCCCTTCTCTTGGTCCTTCCAAAATTTGCATTCTAGCTGTCGGCGGCTGCTCCCTCTGTTTCACGGTAGGCAAGACGTGAAACTCAGGACCTCCCAATATAAATCTAATCTTGGACCACCTCTTCTTTAGAAGGGCTCTCAAAACTTTGTTATTCGTAGAATACTACCCTTGGTTTTGCACACCCCGCCATAGTTTTAGCACTTGGATGCGCTTTGGGATAACTACAGACTTTACATAACTTTAAAATAAGATTATCACTCCCACCTTGCACTGTCTCACTGTTCACCTCACAGTCTTCCCAGATCCCAGTTGCTGGTGTTTGCACTTTAGTTAGTAGGCTACCCCTGTACCCAACTGTCCTAGTCCAAGGGTTTCCTTTCTCATTCCATTGCATTTTGTGCTTTGAAGTACACAAGGTTTCAATGTGAACCAAGAGTAAATCTCCCAGAATGGCCTTGTTTGTCACAGGAACACTCAGAACTAGATTAAATTGTCAGAACCATACAGTTGGCCTTACCTTACTCACAAGGTATATTCTAAGCAGACCATAGGTGTATCTATATGTGCTGTGCATTTTTTGAGACGTGAAAATATAACATGCATTATCACCTACAGAAAGATAATTCAAAATTGCATTATCATCTTGAAGGAAGGAACAGATGGCAAATACCTTGTTAATTAATTTGGAGCCTTCCTCTGCCTAAGTAAAATGGACCATAGTGACATTAATATTTTAAATTGAATAAACACACAACCAACAGTAACAATCTATATTGGCGAGTGAAGCAGTGACACACTATGGTATGTGTTGGTGTTTATATAGTGCACTCTATGATGGGAATCCAGCATAAGTGCTCGAAGTATGGTGTTGGGGTGCTGCAACACCCCCAAAAATAAACATGCTGGTATTCAGAAGGTGGATGAACAATAAAGATACCTTTTCATGTTGTGTTTATTTTGGCACAATTGCTTTGCTTTTGAATAAATGGATCAAACAACAGCCTAGTCTTTTAACGTGGAGATTGGTGTTTATTTTTCTTTCTCTGACTACAAAGTGTGACGTATGTGACAATCTAGCTGTGCACACGCACTCCGAGAGGAAAGGCTGTAGGATCTAATTTTTTTCAAACATACGACAACATTTAAATCCCTGTAAATAAGCATATCGAAACAAATCAAAACACTTTACTTGCCGATTCACACACAAACCCCAATTTCCACTCAATATTTTATGTGATCTATTTATTTTTATCCATAAAACTTTGTTTGTCCACATTTAGTGCCCACTTCAATGAAAGCATGTGCCCTCTGTAAATGACAGTGCACAATTAGGCAAAGCGTTCCTAATATATATTTGTGACCTGCATGATACACCCTTGCCACTCTCTTGCGTAATACGTTTGCTACACTTGTTCTTTGTGCTGCCGTTGCATTTTTCACAGCCCCTTTCATGCGAGCCACGCAACATGGATGGCAGCCCCTTCACCCAGAAAGTTCTTCCAGCACCACCGGAATGTAGTGGGGAATAATTCAAGACCGTGTGTTATTTTAGTGTGCAGGTTTACTAAGGTTCACTCAAGGCTTTGTAGAAAATAGCTGTGTTGCAGAAACTGATACATATTGTAAAGTATAGTACTATACATTTGTTGTGTATTGGGGAGGACATAACTTGTGTAATTCTCTCTAGCATAATTACTTGTAATTGCCACAATTCTGTGACTGGGGATGAGTGTCTGAAAAGTTTCAGTGCTCCGTCCATCATCTCCTTGTGTTTGCTTTGTTCACCCTAAGTTGGCAGGGTATGCCCAGACGTGGATCCCAGGCTCTCTGTGCCACTGGATTCACACTATCCTGGCTGATGAGGGGTGAAGCCCTGAAACCGGTCCTAGGATGCTTGTTTTCAGTCCAGGGAGGACCTGGTTTGGCAGTTCGGGCTGGACTGTTCCCATGAGGCACAGGGTCAAGACAGATTTGCATATGGCCAGGTCTAAACTGGAGTGGCATGGTGAGCAAAAGAAAGATGGATTTAACCCAGATCTCTTGACTGGCAGTGAATGTTTTGATTTGTTCTGCATTCCTCTTTTGCTTTCTCGTTCTAAGTGCGCTGGTTGTGCCCAGGGGGTGCCAAGACATGGGTCCCGGGCTCACTGTGCCACTGGATTCAAGCTATCCTGGCTGAAGAGGCGTGAAACCCCGAAACCGGTCCTAGGCTGCTTGTTTCTGGTCCAGGGAGGACCTAGTTTGGCAGTTTGGGCTGGACTGTTCCCATGAGGCACAGGGTGAAGACTGATTTGCATATGGCCAGGTCTAAAGTGGAGTGGCATGGTGAACAAAAGAAAGATGTATTTAACCCAGATCTCTTGACTGGCAGTGAATGTTTTGATTTTTTCTACATTCCTCTTTTGCTTTCTCGCCCTAAGTGCGCTGGTAGTGCCCAGGGTGTGTCCAGACGTGGGTCCCGGGCTCACTGTGTCACTGGATTCAAGCTATCCTAGCTGATGAGGCGTGAAACCCCGAAACCGGTCCTAGGATGCTTGGTTCTGGTCCAGGGAGGACCTGGTTTGACAGTTCGGACTGGACTGTTCCCATGAGGCACAGGGTCAAGAATGATTTGCATATGGCCAGGCCTAAACTGGAGTGGCATGGGGAGAAAATGAATGATGGATTTAACCCAGATCTCTTAACTGAGGGTGAATGTTTTGATTTGTTCTGCATTCCGTCCATCATCTGTGTGTCTCATAATTTAGATGATTTCGCATCACAAGAGAAATGTGTAATTACTGAAATTACTCTGAGCACTTTGGTGTGATTAAAGTTTCACCAAGTCATAGTTGTGTGGTAATGATGTTGTCGGCCATACAAATAGCGCCGTGCTCGGGCAATGCTTTGCATGTTGCCACGATGCAAAGGCTAACAAAGACTAAGCCGCATCCAAAATGAATTCTGTATTCGAGGCATAGTCTTGAGCTCAACAGAGCTCGCATGTTACCCAGTTCCATGCGTGAGTATCTCATCCACTCCAGATTTGTTTTGTTGCATGGTGGGATTTGTAGTCCTGTTCAACCCATTATAAACCAAGGACTACAAGTACCAGAATTAAAAGAAAATTCCTGGACTGGATGCGTTACTCGCACATGGCCTTACGAAAGGTGAGAGCTCTGGCACAAGACTCGGCACTTACAAGACAAGTATAAATCGTATACATGTAGATGCTGAAATTGGTACATTTATTAAGGAATAAAATATCATATGGTGTCACCCAACTGAACTTTTGTCTATTGTTTGCGCCTATTTCGTTTGGCGCTCGTATTCCACGTAATGCCAGTTTGCATGACTAAGAAACTTGACAGCTCTGAGTTCTGTGCTGTAACATCAGAGGCACAGAGGACACTACAAAACACAGAGAAATACCATTCCTCCTCCATGGTGGAGATGAGGTGGAGGAGTGTTTTGTTAGAGAGGGAATTGTGTGACTTAACGTCTATTTTAATTGAAATGTTTCTGCAAAAATACTTTTGAAAAATTTCCAGCATTTTTTTTTTAATTCCCCATCTTTTCGAGTCCTGTGAAGCTTACGAATTTTAGAAAAAACTTCAGGAAGTTTGCAGAGGGAAAACGTTGCATCTTCGCACTTGCAGGGATTGTGATTGGTGCGCTTAAAACGAGGCCATTGGACTGGCTCATGTTTCTTGAAAACAGCAGCTCCATGTTGCAGAGATCCATAAGAACCACCTCTGTCCCCACAACTCATCAAGGCGCATTTGCTGTGATACTTCAGAATCAACACCTGGATCTCAGGTCCACAGAACCCAACTTGCACTCCAGAGCGGGCAAAGAGTGCCTCGCTGATGTCCCTACCCGGCCCAGCTTTCTGACCCCGAACACGATTAAAATTGAGATCATTATGGTTGGACGAATGGCTACTTCTCTCTTACTGTCTTGTTAATCCCATTATGAAATCAGGACTACAAGTCCCAGAATGCAAGGAAAAACCTAAACTGGATCAGCCAGTAATGCCTGGCTCTTGTCTATTTAACTGCAAAGGAGAAACAAGTGACCAAAGCAACCATATAGTCTTGGTGGAACATGTCAGTTCCCTGCCCTGTGGCCTAACTTCCTATTTCAGTGGCAGATTAGAGGCAGTGCAGACACTGAGGTGTAAAGCCCAGGACCACGTGCCTTCAGCTCTGACCCTCATTTGTTACTGGGAGGATTTCGTTAAAGTCTGCCATCGGTTCTTTGTAAAGAAGCCATTTTGAGCATTTAGCAAAGTGCATGGTGCGCCTTGAAGCAAATCATTTTGCCTTGAGGATCTGAATTTGTGCAAACCCAGACAGTAAACGAATGCTAAAGCCAATCCATTCCTGCGGATCCTTGATCCAACCACAGTTTATATGAAGCTTAACTGTGTGACATTTCGAGACGTTGCATTCTGGTACTTGCAGTTTGTATTTTAACATTGTAAACGCAGGATCAAAAATCACAACATTCAAAGCTCTGTTAACTATAAAGACAGGGCAGTCCGAAGGCATTATAGATGGCATGGAGAACCGTGACAACTGTTTAAAAGACTAGGCCTGGGTGAAATTTACATTAAACCGGAGCGATTCGTGTAATTTCAGGAATTTTGCAATTTTTTTATGCAAAATTCCCGGAATTTGCAAAAGTGAGTTTCGCAAAATTTCGCGAAACGGCAAAAAAAAATCTCCGCGAACATGTGAAATTTCGCGTACTCGCGGAGATTTTGTGCTGATTAATGCGTTACTGAATTTGACCTTCAACTCGGGCACCTACTTTATTTATATCTGTAAGTGCTTCCTGTTGAGGTTTAATTTTTGTGACAGGAGCATCGTGCCAGAAGGAATCCTGCCCTGCATATTTATCCAAGAAGATGCCACCGTTTTGTGCAATACCTCTACTCAACTGGAGTACTTTCTACTGGCTAATCAGTAAGTGCTACCTCGTTGGGTAAATGTATAGTGCTTTTCCTACACTACAGATGCGTAAAGGGCCAGAAGAGTTGTCTCCAGCGACCATGTGTGTCTGTAACTTTGCCACCGCGCCGATGGGCGCCGGGGTCCCTCGAGTGAGCTGTCCATCATAGTGGGGAAAGGGCGGGAAGACGTTGTACACTGCTGGTGTGTGGGCTGGGGCCAAACGGCGGGGCTTCTATGCAGTTCACATGCCTCTTATTTATAAAGGGTCAGAGACCGACCAGAGCAGCAGATGAGGAGACAGAACCTCCTGGTGTCAGGAACTACACGGGGATTGCGCTCGACAAACTCATGGATGCACAGACCTCCATCAAGGATTACAGCAAATTGTTGACGGTAGATATGGGGAGACAGCACACCTGCCTAGCCTCCACCGTGCTCACAAATCTTTTGTGCTGATTAATGCGTTACTGAATTTGACCTTCAACTCGGGCACCTGCTTTATTTAAATCTGTAAGTGCTTCCTGTTGAGGTTTAAAATGACAGGAGCATCGTGCCAGAATGAATCCTGCCCTGCATATTTCCGTTCCGCCGCAGATCGCGGAAGTGTCGTCATTTTCGCGTTCCGTGCGGAACGCGAAAATATTGAAATTTCGCAATTTTCGCGAGCTGAACGGAAATTGTCGCCCACCCTTAGAAATTACACCACTACCCCACTTTGCGTAATTATGCACCCTTTGCTGTAAACATGAATAATGTGCCATGAACCTGAGAGGCTGTTGTTTGTGGCGCTTTTGTTTAAATTTGTACTTGCACCAAAAATTGAACCAATGACACATTTCGTACTAAAATATAGAGCAAATCGGTGGTTTTGCACTTCACGCAGTTAGATAATTTCACTTAATCCTGTGGAAGCTTCTGTCCACAAAGATCTCCGTGAAAGTTGACTGGCCTGTGTCCGTAAGTCCCTCCCAGGCCATCTACCATCTCACTGTTGGGGGATATCTCAGTAGCCAGCGCCCTTAAGTCATAGGTGGTCCGTTCAGTCAGTTTTCACTTTCATTTAGCAATGTTGTGTCTGCTGTAATTCTCGCTCCCACTTTTACACAGTTAGAATTGTTCCTACATCTCCCAGAATTCAATGTGCTGTTAGCTAAAAAGCCAGGACTGGCAGCAGGTGTCACTCCAGAGGTTAATTAAATAAATGTGTTAGCGCACATCTCTATGTATATACCTCTTCTTCAATAAGTAAAACTTACAAAGAGGCATATCATCAAAGAGGCGATATAAAATTATTGCCGCTTTTGCGTCCGTTTTCGGACGAAAAGCGGCGATAATTTTATCGCCTTATCTGCAAGGTCACGCTATCGTGTGAATCCTTGCATTATCCCCTGTTTACTGAACGCCCATCTTTGCATCTCTAATGAGATGCAAAGTGCGCGTTCCTTCCCTGACATAACTGGAGAAATGTCGCTAAACTACATTTCTCCAATTATCAATGGGCACGCTAACCTGCAGAGCGACAAGCAAAGTAGCGATAACCCCTGTTATCGCTACTTTCCTTACGCCTGCTTCAAGACTGACTTAGCCATGATATCCTATGTAAGGTGGATATCGTGGCTAAGTATGCCTTGCCCTATCATCAAGCTATCGCCAAACTTTGTGAGATTATCACTGGATTTCCAGCGATAATCTCACATTTGGCAGTTAGCGCTGGGAATTTTATCGCCTTTGAGATAAGCGTTGCTAATAGCACGCTATCTCAGCGATAAAATTTCAAGTTACCCGGCGATAATTATCCTAGCGCTAAGTGCTCTTAGCGATAATTATCGCCGGTCCTTGATGATATGCCCCTAAACTCATATGCGTGCACTCCAGAAAGGGGTAGCCTGCCCCTCAAATACAGTCACTCGTGGGCTTTTCACTCCTGAGGTTCAGCCATTTGATACCGATAGCTGTTCATCTAGGATTAAAAGGTAGACGTAGAGGGCACTAATCTCTTGCTTTGAGATCATAGAACATGAAATACATTTTTCAGTTTTGACACTGTTGAAAAAACCTCCACCGCAAGGATTTTTAGAGCCACGGACAAAATGACAATAGTTTGCGGCAATCTGGTGCCCTCTTCTGGCCGTTTGTGGTTCTGCCCTCCCACTGACAGTGAAAACGGGTGCGCAGTGAAACTGGCTCTGAGACGACTGTGGCGTGAAAAAAAAACACACAAGCAAAAAAACGGATACGATAACATCTATGGTACTAAGGGGCAGATTTTCAGGCCCCTTGCGCCACTTTTGCGTCATTTTTAACATGGGAAAAGTGACGCAAAAGTAGCACAAAGGGCTTGTAAATCTGCCCCTAACTTTAAAAAAAATCACTCTGTGAGGGCCGTTCGTCTTCATACACAGAACTGTACAGGCACTTCTGCCCCCAACCCACTAACCTCCCCACCCAAAAAAATAATTAAGGTTTCTGCGGTTCTTATCCTGGGCTGTTTTGAAGCCCCTTAATGGGCATCCGTTGCTTAGAGTAGGGGTTTCCAGCACCCCTCCCTGATACCAGCTGTTCACTGGGTACATGCGCGAAAGGAGCCGATTTCGTGACTTGCAATGTGGGAAGATATAATAAGTAGGGTAGTCCAGCAGTAGTAGTTTTCAGGCATCCTTAATGCGAACGGAGAGTTAATTGGTGAATTGTAGGGTGACCCGACGCCCCAGATCTGCCGGGACAGTCCCGGTGTTCAACAGCTCTCCCGGCAGATTTCGGCATATTGGGCCATCCTGGGGGCATATTTACAAGGAGGCGATAATAAATTATCGCCGCTTTAGCGGCTGTTTTCGGCCGAAAAGCGAAGATAATTTTATCGCCTAATTAGCAAGGTCACGCTAACGCGTGAAACCTTGCTTTAGCGTGGGGATTCCTAACACCCAGCGTTGCATCTCTCATGAGATGCAAAGTGGGCGTTCCTGACCTGACATGATAGGAGAAATGTCGCTAAGCGACATTTCTCCTATCATCAAGCCCCACGCTATGAAGCATAGCGGCAGGAAAAGTAGCGATAACCCCTGTTATCGCTACTTTCCTTACGCCTGCTTCAGGACTGACTTAGCCATGATATCCTATGGAAGGTGGATATCATGGCTAAGTTTGTGAGTCCCTATCAACAACCTAACGTGAGATTATCGCTGGGTTTCCAGCGATAATCTCACGGTAGGCAATTAGCGTGAGGATTTTTATCTCTTTTGAGATAAGCGTTGCTAATAGCACGCTATCTCAGCGATAAAAATCCACGCTAGCCGGCGATAATTATCCTAGCGCTAAGTGCGCTTAGCGATAATTATCGCCGGTTGTTGTTGATATGCCCCCTAGTGAATTTTCCTCTCGCGCCATCGCCCTGGCCACGCCCCTTCACGCAGCCATTGTCCATGACCACGCCCTTCAGTCCAATTATGCATAACTATGATGAATACGGAAGAATTTGGAGGCATAAGCAGTTGTAATTACCTTTGTTCAGCACTTGAATACAGGGCATGGATTTACCTGGAAAATGATTCACCGGCAATCGGCAGAACACGCGGCTGTCAGGTAAATGCCTGTGTTCCTAGAAGCCTCCAGCGTGAGAGCCCTGAGAACTGCCGGCTGAAGCCACGAGGAACCATGGCAGGGCGGGCTGGCAGAGGTAAACCCTGGCTAATGAGTCTTTAAAGTACCAAACCCCTGCAGGCTTGGGGGCCGGTTGCAATGTCAATTAACCTTTTTCGACCTACGTCTCTTCTAATTAACCTCGTGGGCTTACCCTCTGAGTTTGGGGTTAATAAGAAGTTAAACACTAACTCGACAAAAGACACAACCCTCCACCAGCCCCCACCGCGCCCTTCGATACCACCTGAGTAAGCAGGTGAACTTCGACACTGTTGGGAAGCAGGGCTCTCAGGGTTCTGAGGCCCAATGCCGGAGTCCTTCAGCCAGGCCAGGATTTTTCTTTGCATTCTGGTTTTGCTGATTTTCGAAAGTCCTAAGCAGTTCTGCAGTCTCAGAATCCACAGTTACTATAACCTTGAAGGAGCCAGTTACTCAACGCAAGGAACTGGGAAACGCGAGAGCTCTGGGAACAGAATCTCGCTGGGTTGCCTCATTGCTGTAGAGATGGAAGTTGATGTGAAACTTACAGGTTTAAATATCACGGGTTCAACAAGGGTCACCCCGGCCTTGCATCCTTCCAAAGCTGATATAATTGTACAACCCGTGGGAGACGTGCACCTGAGCTCAGACCAGGGGTGCTGGAACAACCCTTGGAGAGGGGGGGCCTTCCGTGTGAGGTCACCCGACACAAGCTCTTGGTGCACATTCCAAGCTGTGGTTCATATTTTGAGGTATTTGTACAATGCGCAAGTGAGCTTGCTTCGTGTATGTGTGTGTTACAACACCTTTGGAGTACTCTGGCCTCCCCCATTCACCTGTACCCCAGCATCAGCGTCACCAGTTAGAATGACAAAGCACCCCGCACCTGCAGAAGGAGAAAGGAACGGTCAACACAGCGCCGCATCTCAAACTCGCAGCTATTTGTCAAACCAAGTCGCCTGCCACGAGGCAGTGTGTACTTGAATGCACAGTAAACACTTCAGCACTAGTTTAATAAAGTCCTTTTCATTGGCCATTCTCCGTCTGAACTCAACCAAGGATAACTTTGCAGGCTGCAGCTGAAATCTTTCGCCAAAAGCGCTTCTGCTGAGACAACTGGAGCGCTTCTGATGGCACAATGCCAAGCGGCCTGCCATGCCACAGAGGTAAACCAGGCGGGCAGCATTATTGTTGTTTTTTGAAAGGCAGTTTCCTGCAACAGGGGTTTTTGAAAAACAAAAAAATCAGTGCCCTTTGCACGCAAAGAGTTTTCTCAAAGCACGTGTTTGTTGATGTCGATTTTCCCTGGAATAAAGACATTTAAAATGTCTTTGGCCCCATTTGTTGCCCATTTAAAGGAAACACTTATTTTGTGTCACTCTTTAACAAGACTCTACTTTGGGAATGGAAGCTTGTTACAGTAGAGGGCGACTGTAACATAGGCTATCTGCATAGCTGATAAGGAGCCTATCTTGTTTAATACTTACAGTCAATCAATCAATCAAGGAACTGTAAGCACGCTACTCACCTGTGAAGTCTCAAGGCGCTGAAAGGGGGGGAGGGGTCCGCAGATCTGTTAGCCGAAAAGCCAGGTCTTGAGGGTCTTCCCGAAGGAGTTCAGGGAGGGGGCGCGTCTGATGTCTGCCCACAACTCGTGCCAGGTCTTGGCTGTGATGTGAGAGAAGGATCTTCCGCCTGCTCTGGCTCTGTGGATGCGTGGCGTTTCGGCCAGTGCGAGGTTGGATGAACGGAAGTTTCTTTTGGGTACGTGGAAGTAGATTCTGTAGTTGAGGTATTTGGGTCCGTTGTTGTGGAGGGATTTGTAGGCGTGGGTGAGGATTTTGAAGGGGACTCTTTTTTCCACGGGGAGCCAGTGGAGTCCTCGCAGCTGTTGGCTAATGTGTTCGTGCCGGGGGACGCCGAGGACGAGTCTAGCGGCGGTGTTCTATATTTTCTGTACAGTGTGGAAATATGGATTTTTCTGGTCAGTTATGTCCCCTATCTTGGACCCCAACGGTTCTATGTGCATGTTACAAGTACATGTATGTTCCCTCCAGTTCCAGTTATGAAGACGCAAATACATGTGCGTCCACCGTTAACATGTCCTCTGTTGATCCGCCATGAATGGGCCGGATATTCCATTCCTAAGTACGAAAGGCCACCGGCTTTATATGGTTCACTTATGCCATTTTACAGTCCAGGCAAGTAGGCCCTGATTCTGTCATCAAACTCTTCTTGCCTTCTGCCTCTGAAAGCTCCAGTCTGAGCCTGCATCTGTGACCATGAACTTTGTCTCATTCTCTGCGCGGCTCACGAAGCCTGACATCAGCCTATTCTCTGCCAAAAACTGTATTTCACCTTCGAAATTATCTGCTCCGTTCCCTGCCCAATGCATTCCTGTCTAGTAGTTTAAGTAAACATTCTTCCAGCTACCGAGCAAAAGGCCCGGCTTCTCTGTCCTCATGCAAGTAATTCATAGCCCTGTTACCATGGAATATTCCTACCCCCTCGCATTTAGTGTAGACACTTAGACGCTTGTACACGCACTCACAGTCAGTATAGAATAGATTTTGTTCGAGAGACCTTTCTTTTTGGATAACACAGTTCTTTAAACATAGGATATTAGATATGATTTGGGATTAGGTTGACATAACCCCAGACTTTTGTCTCCACATGTAGAGCTAAATGTCAAGTCCCTTTCTCCCTCTAGTTGCACGTCTATCACACGTCATGCGACTGCGCACGCATCTCTGCCAAATATTTCTGCTGACATTGCAGGATTCTCCAGGTATCCACCCACACATGACAAATTACCCATTATCATCAAGTGGACGCCCACATGGACGCCCACCTTCATGCCTACTTACACGCCCACATGCTCTTATCTCATTCTCTCTTGCTCTTTTGCTTACGTACAATTGAGAAATGTATATATACTGTACTCTGTGAATAATGTTTTGAGAATATTGAGAATACTTTTCAGCCCCGTCCAGATCCAATTTTGGTGATGGAAATATTCTCCCTTTGACTCGAGTTATTGGAATAAAGCCCTTTATGAACCTGATACCACAGACTCAGCCTCTTGCTTTATGCATGATCTTATTGATATCTGAAAAATTATGACAGCGTGATATTTTATTTACCACATAATGGCGCCCGAACAGTTTAATCTCTTTCCCCACACGCCGGAGATGAAGGTCCAGTTTTGCCCCCTTCCATAGCCGTGATGGACTTCAAGCGCGCACGTCGCGGGTCTTCCCGCCAACTCCCTCAGGCCAATGAAGGGGACAGACTGCGACCAGGCATCCATACGAGGCGGTGAGGAACGCAGATTGTCCTACCCAGAGCCCACCTGCGAGAGAGCTGTGTCCGAGGTATACAGAGGCCCACCAGATTCCGAAGTTCTGAAGTATCCAGGTCACGAGTCGGGTCCAGTCCAGTCCAGTCCGGTCCAGTCCAGTTCAGTCAAGTTTCTGAGGCCTTCCGTTTCCGAAGCTACCCGGTGAGTACCATTGCTGGGGAGGCATTTCTGACGTGCACATAGGTTGTGCCGGTCAAGACGGGTTTGGGTACACAAATCCGGTCTGCACTGTTTCAGCAGTGTATATGTACTGTTTAGCAGTATATCAAGTATTCCGAAGTATCTAGTTATTGTCGAGAATTATGCTTGGTGATTTAGTTTTGCAGACGATCATCATTGTTGTTCATTTAAATGTTAAATGTTTAATGTGTTAAAACGTCCTGCATATTGTGGTATGAATGACTGTTCATTATTGTGTTTTTTGTATTAGGTGTGTTCAAGATTAAGTATCAGATCAGTTGTCAATATGCCGCTCTTTTCGAAATTAAGACAGATCACAACTAGAAAAGGGGTACTCGAAGAAGCTGTTCCTATTCCTCCTAGGGACACTCCAGGGCACTTCATGTATCACAAACATGGCTTAGACGCCATACTATTTCTTGATTTATGGGTGGACTACACCAAAGAATTATCAGAAAGTCACAGGTAGCCCGCAGCTGGGACCTGGGATGCAGATTGCATCGTGAAAGTAGAGGAAGAATTATGGAAAAGGAAAGCTAGATAATAACAGAAAGACGCCTTTGATTTATGGCGAAAAGAATCGTATAGACGTACGGAAAAAGCACGTAGACAGGAAGAGAAGAGTAAGGAGAATTCAAATAAAGTTCGAGAAAATATGTTAGTTGAGGAAGGTATCCGAGTAAAAGCAGAACAAGTAGATGGACAACGAAACACTCTTATGAAAGAGTAATTTTTGAAAAGTTTAGCTTGAAAAAAAAAAAAAAAAAAAAAAAAAAAGAATTGTGGGTATTTCGAATTTGCAAATTGTTCAAGAATACAGGTTTGTGTTCTTGGTGGTCCAGTGAGCCAATGTGCTGGGTCAAGTCGGTGAGATTATGACCCCCTGAGTGCAAATTGTATGTAAAAATAATTTTTCAATTGAGCGAATTATTGCAGTTTTTATGGAATTGAGTAGTCTTTTTGTCTTTGACAGCTTCAGAGTGAGGAGAAGGTGGGGGCTGTGTAGAGCAGTATGTGATACAGAAATCGGAGACAGATTCTGACCTTGTAGCCAGTGTAGGTGGGGGCCGGTGAGAGGAGCAGAACAGAGGCACTGCTTAGAAAGCTTCTCTGACATCGCATCTGTGTAATGCCTGCAGCCGGAACAACGAAAAAAAGTTGGCTGGCAGCCCAGGCTCAGGCCGCGCTGAGGGGCTATTTTTAACTTCTCTGATAAGACAGGGCAGCTGAGAAATGTAAGTCGAGAAAGATTCCCTTGTTCTATTCTGTGCAAAACGAGTGCCCCGAGGAAATGTCTATGGAGAAGATTTGTTTTATTTTTTAGAAAATGCTATATTGCTTCTGGCCAGAAAGTAAAATGTTGCTCTTGCTTGGAATTTTAAGGGCTATGTGCCTATATAAAAACGATTTTCAAATTCAGACATTTTTGAATTGTGGCCACAAGCTGCCACCAGTTGCATTGGATAAATGATCCAGTGGTTAAAAGTCTGTGAGGAGAGATGAGAGGTGCGTCTTCGTCTGGGACATTAGGGTACATTGTGTTGACGAAGATGCATAGCTCATTTTTATAAAAGAAAACAAACAGGTTTGTGTGTTCTTCGTTTTTGATTATTATTGCTGATTCTGTTTTTATAAAAGAAAACAAACAGGTTCGTGTGTTCTTCGTTTTTGATTATTATTGCTGATTCTGTGTGTCAGACTTGACACGGTGATTTCAGATGGGGGTGTATAGGGCAGGTAAATGAATTATTGATTATAAGCCTGACAAATTAAGCAGGCCAGAATGTTCGCCTCTGAGCTGTAGGTACTGTAATTGCGCATCGCTGCTCATTTATATATGTTAGTGCAATTGTCTATGCTTTCTGTGCTTGGTATACTGATGGCTTGGCATATGTATTTTATATATGTTTTGTTTTTGTGTTGTATTGACCAGTCTGTTTAGCGTTTAATACCAAGTTCTCCTGTGCAAGTACAGAGATAGTCGTGACGACGGCGATCTTTGCACAGCGCTTGGCTGGAACTTGTTCACAAATTACTAAATTTCACAGACGTGATATTACCTTTATCATGCTGTCAAAATAGCAGACAACACGTTATCAGTGTATGTCTAATTGGTGTTGGAGATGAATGAAATAAAAGGAAAAATTATGCAAGACTAAAATATTTTTCACATGACTGCCTTTCTCTTATAGACAGGCAGCCTCGGTCATATGTTTCCAGATTGGACATTAAGGAACACTTATGATCTGTGCACTCGCATCTTAACTCTTGAAAGGCCTGTTTTAAATAAGGACTGCCACCACAGAGTGACAAATGAGGCTCGGTATTTAGGGTAATGAGAAAATATCTGACAGGATTTCCTTTTTAAAGTTTGCTTTAGTAAACTCATTCTTGTAAGTGGTGGCCCCAAAAGTTGACTTGTTTTTAAATTAGGCTATTTATTGTATAGGTGGAAATTATTGCAAAATGACTGATTTCTTTAGCAGATAAATTATTAATTATCAACATTAACAACTGTTCTTAAACTTGGTTTTCCGAATATTTAGGTAATTTAGCATTCCTATTAGGGCCTACTAGCATTAATATTGACTTCAGGTTGGTGTAGGTTCATGTAATAGGGACATTTGCATATGAGATGTCATTTGGCCAGCTTATGAGCTAACACAATGAGGTTTGTACATTAATTTGAAGGATTTCTCGCCGTTTCAAATACGCTGTGTATCTCCTATAATTTTGCTTACGCCCAGTAGCTACACACAGGGATTAATAGTGTTGACAAGACACAGGGTTTGATAGTGTTTGACAGCAGTGAAATCTGTTTCAGATTTCCTCCTGTCAAAAAGGGGGGGAAGGAGGAGAATATTGGCTTTCTGCTGGCCCCTGAGGAGGTTCGCTTCCCGCTAGCCCCTTAAGAAATTAAGCCCCTTAGAAATTAGCCCACTTAGAAATTAAGTCGAGGAAATAGGTATGGTGCTTTCCCCTTTTTCTCATGTTTTATTGTGATCTTTCAGGGGAATTAGTTGTGGGCACCGGAACGTATTCAATTGATTTCTGGTTTTTCCCAGCCCTAGACACAAAAAGACTAAAGTCCTCAAGAACACACAGTGGCATTTGAAGAATTAAAGAGAGCTTTATGTCAAGCACCAGTTTTAGCAAACCCTGATTACAACAAATCGTTTATGCTTTTTGTGACAGAGCGGGATGGAACAGCACTATCTGTCCTAACACAAGATCATGCAGGAAAACACGAGCCCTGTGCTTATTTTTCTAGTACATTAGACCCAGTAGCACAGGCTTTGCCTGCGTGCCTAAAATCAGTTGCAGCAACGGCCTTAGCCATAAGACAAAGTGACTTGATAGTGCTGGGCCACCCTCTGACAGTACAAGTACCACACGCAGTAGAGGTTCTCTTGAACCGGACACAAACACAACACCTGACTGTAGCTAGACTGACAGGCTATGAGCCAACGTTATTTCAACCACACATAGAGATCAGACGATGCAACATACTGAATCCTGCTACCCTTTTGCCCTCCAGTACAGAAAGCGTTTCACCACACGACTGTGTTGAAGTAATACATACCGTGACTAAACCAAGACAAGACTTGACAGACGTTGCACTCCCAGACCCCGACCTAACACTATAAGTTGACGGCTCATGCATGAGGACAGGGGCGGGAGAATTAGTGGCAGCATATGCAGTGACTACTGATACTGTAATAATAGAGACTAAAAGAATAGACATATTGTCAGCACAAGCAGCAGAGCTCATCGCCCTGACACAAGCGTGCATAAGAGCTAAGCACCTGAGAGTAAACATTTACACCGATTCTCTGGCGAGAAAGAGGTTTCTTGACCTCTCATGGGGCCAAGATACAGCATGGCCCCCATATTCAAGCCCTACTGGAAGCAATACATTTACCAACAGCCATAGCTATCCTAAAATGTAAAGCACATACTAGAGCCACAGATACCATTTCCCAAGGCAATGATCTGGCAGACCGAACAGCTAAACAGACAGCTCAGACCCCACTAGACATGACAAAGTTACAGGTTCAATAAGTGTCCAAAGCCATGACAGTTAGGGATCCTTCCAAGGATGTACAAGACATACAGACACATGCTACTATGGACGAATTAAAGAAATGGTCGGAACAAGGAGGGGTACTGACTGATCAGGGTTTCTTTCTGATTCAATGGTACAAATAATCATAAATACCGCACATAGTCCTGCACACTTAGGAGAGAAAGCAATGATAGATAGCTTACAGAATATATGGTTCAACAAGCACCTGCGTGCAGCAGCGAAACAAAAGGTCAGAACATGTATGATCTGTTGCCAATTCAATGCAGGTAAAGGCATTCCGATGGAACAAGGTGGATTCCATCCACCTGACCACCCTTTTGAAGTGCTCCAAATGGATTATATCCAAATGAACAGATGTAGAGGTTACAAATATGTCCTGGTACTAATGAAGCAGGTGTCCCTTCTGTTAGGGTATACCTGGAAATTCCATTGTGTGCGACATCCTGAAGCAGCAGGCCTTGTAGAAAGACATAATCAGACATTAAAAATTTGCGCAGACAAAGGTATAGATTGGATGGTAGCCCTGCCGGTTGCCCTCTTTTTCATGCGAATGGTAGCTCATTCTAGAACAGGCTTATCTCCCTATGAAGTGGTCTTTGGTAGACCACCAAATATGTGGGGCACTCCAATGCCTAAAAGATTACTGATGTTAATAGTAACATGCTGACAGATTACCTGGCTTCCTTGATGTCTGCACTACTCTCTTGTTGTTCGCAGGTTGCTGCCGCCTTCCCTGACAACCCCCAGGTCAAAGAATACTCCATCGCTCCTGGATGAAAGGCGCCAAAGTCAGTGCTCTGGACCACGGGGACGGCCGTTAAAGTCAAAGTGCACCTTCACCACTCTTTTACAAAGGAAAAAGACTTTAAACTTGGATTTTGGATTTTGAACACCATTTTCTAGAGGAGACTCCCCAGAAGTTTCCACAAAGCTAAACTTTGATCTAAGTCAGAACCCGTTTGATCAATTAAGTCCACTAGGTGGTGAAGCGGTTGAACATGTATTCTGGCTCGCATAAGATCTTGGACAATAACATAAAGCAAAAATAAGAGAGCTAGATAAGAAGCAAATAGATGTATAGTGACTGTAATTTTTCAATCTCTTATGTGCATCACGATAATATGTATCAGCTTAATACTACATGCTATTTTTCCTCCTATTGCCTCACTCTTATACTCCTCCACTAATGATACCATAAAGCACACATTTAGTGATCTGCCATCCTATGAGCTATCATATCGACTTGCCTTACGCAACAATACCTTTATTCAGATGCTGCACCATTCATATCAGACTAGCAATGCTACAGACTGCTGGGTCTGTGGCCGACTCCCCCCCTATCAGAACTATAAGGGAGTTTTGCCCCTCTTTCTCTATCCGTTCACACACAATGGCTCCTGTGGAGCATGGTTTAGTTTGATTAATTCCCTAGATTCGAATTCCGCAGTTTATCAAGACAACTGGGTATGGGGAAACCTGAACTTAGTTTTGCTTAAAGTCTGCTACCCTAACAAGGAGGGACTTCCCAAAAGAACAGGAACTGATCTAAGAAATGAAGTATATGGATTAGGTAATTTTACACTTAACCTCATGATCCTGAACGTTGAATGTGAAGCTACACCAATCTTGCCCGCCATGTCCGTATTCCCAGTAAAAGGGGAATTATGTATAAGAAAGAATGGCTCCATACACATGGGCCATAGTAAATGCACCACTGTAATAAAATTTAGTGATCAAGGCAAGTCTACATTTAGAGCTTCTCGTCATTCTTACTTTATATGTGGCCAGACCGCATATATACGCCTACCTCTAGATTGGGATGGTACCTGTTACATAGCATTCCTCCTACCACCTGTTTTCCTAGCTCCTCCTGATTATCATAGAAATACTCATTTAGTACACAATAGACAGCAGAGAAATCTCCCAATTGTCGATTACACTGAAACAGCATGGGAAAAATACACAGATTTCAATAAAGGTTTCTTTCCCTATATAGGTACAGTTACCAATAGTAAGCTGATACGTAGATTAACCAGAACCCTTGAAGCAGTAGTGAACGAAACTATTTCCGCCTTAGGCAATTTAACAGAAGAGCAGTCTGCTATGCGGATTGTTGTGCTTCAAAATAGTCTTGTCCTTGACGTTATCCTGGCCGATAGGGGCGGAGCTTGTAGGGTCATCGGATCAAGCTATTGCATTTTTCATACCAGAAAATTCGCCATCTGTATATAAAGCCATAACTCGCCTTCATAAGATTGTAAGCCAGATACACCAGAATCCAGGCACCTGGACTTGGTCCGGTTGGTTTTGGAGTGTATTATCTACCTTTGGATGGAGGGTCCTATCCTTCCTAGGTATTGGCCTTCTCATACTATTCAGTTGCTGCTTATGCCTGCAATGTGGACCAGCGATTTGTGGTCTGTGTGCCACATCGTGCATTCCACATCAAGATTTTCATTCAAGATCCCGGAAGAAGAAAGAAGAACAAATGATGCTATATGAACAGATCAATGGATTAATGAAGATTGATATCTCTTGACGGGCAAGTAGGGGACAAGGAGGGAATGTGGAAATATGGATTTTTCTGGTCAGTTATGTCCCCTATCTTGGACCCCAACGGTTCTATGTGCATGTTACAAGTACATGTATGTTCCCTCCAGTTCCAGTTATGAAGACGCAAATACATGTGCGTCCACCGTTAACATGTCCTCTGTTGATCCGCCATGAATGGGCCGGATATTCCATTCCTAAGTACGAAAGGCCACCGGCTTTATATGGTTCACTTATGCCATTTTACAGTCCAGGCAAGTAGGCCCTGATTCTGTCATCAAACTCTTCTTGCCTTCTGCCTCTGAAAGCTCCAGTCTGAGCCTGCATCTGTGACCATGAACTTTGTCTCATTCTCTGCGCGGCTCACGAAGCCTGACATCAGCCTATTCTCTGCCAAAAACTGTATTTCACCTTCGAAATTATCTGCTCCGTTCCCTGCCCAATGCATTCCTGTCTAGTAGTTTAAGTAAACATTCTTCCAGCTACCGAGCAAAAGGCCCGGCTTCTCTGTCCTCATGCAAGTAATTCATAGCCCTGTTACCATGGAATATTCCTACCCCCTCGCATTTAGTGTAGACACTTAGACGCTTGTACACGCACTCACAGTCAGTATAGAATAGATTTTGTCCGAGAGACCTTTCTTTTTGGATAACACAGTTCTTTAAACATAGGATATTAGATATGATTTGGGATTAGGTTGACATAACCCCAGACTTTTGTCTCCACATGTAGAGCTAAATGTCAAGTCCCTTTCTCCCTCTAGTTGCACGTCTATCACACGTCATGCGACTGCGCACGCATCTCTGCCAAATATTTCTGCTGACATTGCAGGATTCTCCAGGTATCCACCCACACATGACAAATTACCCATTATCATCAAGTGGACGCCCACATGGACGCCCACCTTCACGCCTACAATAAAGCCCTTTATGAACCTGATACCACAGACTCAGCCTCTTGCTTTATGCATGATCTTATTGATATCTGAAAAATTATGACAGCGTGATATTTTATTTACCACAACAGTCAGACCAGATTGTTCATTTTAGAATTTTGTATTTCTACAATGTTGAAAGCAATACTGAATGTCCCAGAATGCAATATGGTTTTGGCTAAAAAAGCCAAGACTGAGCCTTGTGAGCTTGGTGGCATACCAAGGTCGGCGGCCTAGGGTGAAATACATGTAGGGAGCGCCTAATGATGGGTGGAGAAAAGACAGACATTTTTGAAGCACCCTACATTTCAAAATCTATTTAAAAACCAAAACGTGCTGGCACATACTTGAAATAAAGTGTGAGGAATTCAACACATTGGGAGAAACAGTGTAAATTGGCACCACACGCTGTGCCAGGCAGAATTCTTATGTTCAGTTTTGAGATGTTCAAGAACATTATTATCGTAAGCATTACTCCAATTGGCTCATGTCATCAAATCATGATTTGCTATTGTCAAATGAAGGACCAGAACTGTAGACATGGTGCAACAAGACCCCTCATAGGTTGACATTGGGAGATGAGGGGAGAAAAGAGTGTTCACTATTGGAGGAATGGAGGGGCTGTGCTTGAGAATTTAGGGACATTTTAGAAATGAAATGCTTTGACGACTGGAATCATTTTGGTGTGCTGTTGTCATGCGCAACTTAGTCGTGGCTTTTGGCCGACAGAAGTCTGCATTCTGGGATTTGTATGCTCATACATATACTGAAGAATGCAGAACTGCAAGTCCCAGCATGCACAAAGGTGCTGGGTAGAAAGCCAGGAGCATGTGACATGGGAGATATAGCAGCAGTGGAGAGAACTGTCAGTATTCATTGTGAAGTCCTTGCATGTTTTCCTACACACAATAGGGACTTTACAACCTGAAACTGCACATGTTTGGGAAATATGAAGAGTTTGTTGTGCTTTGCAATCTGCTTTGATGCTGCGTTAACCCACAAGATGCAACTTATGCAACTGGGTCTCATCTTCGCGTTTAGCTGTGTTCCAGTGGCATAGTGAGCACGGGACCCATGTCTAAACATAACCTTGGCCACGTAGGGCGTTATATCAAAAACACAAATGACGATGCAAGAATGCTTACCATAAGTCTAACCAGTGGCAAACATCAGACCGAAAAGCACCGGTCAGGGAGAAACTGCTCTTAGGTTGCTGGTGTTCTGGTTCAGGGAGGACCCAGCCTGGCAGTTCAGACTGAACGGTTCCTATTGGAGCTGGGTCAATGCTGATTTGCATACGGCTGGGTCCAGGCTGAGGTGGCATGGTGGGCCAAAGAACGAGAAGTTTAGAACGCTTCTCTGAGCGATGGCCAGTGGTTAGACTTACTGCAAGCGTTCCTCCCATCACCTTTGGCATGTTTGCTTTTGAATGGTAGCTTTTGATCTCTTGTACTGTATTATTGATTAGTGCTGATCATTTTCCCATTACACAGATATTCCAAATCTCTCTCCGACGAAGGGGTGAAGGAGGGTCGTTTGGAGCTTTCAACTGTGGGTGAAGGCCATCCAGGAACCCAGCAGTATCGGAGTGAATAATGTTCCCATTGGGGCTTTAGGTGGGTGGACAGAGTCAGCACCCGGACACCCAATCAGCCAAGTCATGGGAGGTAGTGGAAAGGGTACTCCTGTTACTTCTTTAATATGAGATATGATCCCTTCCAGTAGGACTGGATGCATGAACATAGTCATCACATTCGAACTAAGGGCCGGATGTAGGTGGCCAAATAGCGAGCACTAACGCTGAAATTCACAGAATTTCAGCGTTAGCGCTCGCTATTTGGCAGCGAGCAATGTAAGTAAGTTTAAACCTACTCGCAAAATAAGGAATCACAAAATTGTGATTCCTTATTTTGCTCTTGCATTTAAGGAATCGGAAATTGCGTATCCTTAAATGCAATGTAAGTAGCACAAAAGAAAGTGCACTTTAGCCTTAAGGAATCGCTAATTACCACCAACTTCAAGTTGGTGGTAATTAGCGATATCCTTTAAAAAAGCACTTTTTTGCTTTTTTTTAAGTGCCATGTGGCACAAATTCATGCCCTTAGGGCATGTATGTGCGCCACATGTGCACACATGCACATTTCAGTGGTGCAACAGGCAGTGATGGCCCGTGTAGGGCCTTTTACCGGGGCAGTGACGTGGCGCAGAGGAGGGGCAGGGTGGGAGGTTGCAAAATGCGGCAAACCGTCGATTTCAGGTAAGTTACGAAAAAAATTAATAAAACGAATTTCGTTGCGCGTGCTGCATCGCATTTGGCGATGCAGCGCGCGCAACGAAATTTGTTTTATTCATTTTTTCATAACATACCTGAACTCAGCCGTATGCCGCATTTTGCAACCCCCCACCCTGCCCCTCCTCTGCGCCACGTCACCTCCCCGGTAAAACGCCCTACACGGGCCGTCACTGGCAACAGGGTGTCCTTTTGGAACCCTGGCACCCTTGAAATTGCTCCCGCAATTTGCGAGTGCCTCTTGGTGACTCGCAAATTGCAGGAGCAATTCCTAGTCATTCCTATAGGCCTCTTGGCCCATAGGAATGAATGAATGAATGAATGGGAAGGTATTCCTTAATTGCGAATCGCAATTTGCGATTCACAATTAAGGAATAGTAAGGAATCGCAAAAAATATTGTGATTCCTACCTACATGGCATTTTGCGATTCCTTAATAGCGATTCCCTAAAAATCACTATTAAGGAATCGCAAACATGCATTTACCTACATCTGGCCCTTAGTCAGGATGCGGTGAGGTATCATTGTTTACTAATTTTGGAAAAAAAACTTTTGTATTGAAGTTATATTAGAGATGTGTCAGCTGGCACGCTGATCTTAGCTCTTGTTTCATCGAGACGTTCTGTATTGAGATCCCTTTCGCAGCTGAGCATGCGATGTGTTTGCGTGAGAGTATTCCATTATTAATGTGGCAATCGAGACCTGAAATGCCCTTCCGCCTTTGCTTCTGAGTGAACCTTAATCCTATCGTGGCCCTCCCTCTCCCTGCGTATTCTCTCATTCTACCTGTGCAGTGCTTAATTTGTAAAAGAATAAGTGCCGCGGGCCAGCGTTTTTCCCAGAAGCCCACAGTTGGTGCTGGTGAATGTGGGAGATGCTGACTACCAAGGCTGTCTCGTTTTAGTGTCACCTCTTGAGTCTTTCTTGCATCGCCCTACACTCCCCGCCCATTCATATCTCTCTTGTGGTTCTTTAAATCCCTTGGGGGCATATTTATAATATCTGACGCATCCCTGCATATCAGCAGGGATGCTCCAGTTATTTTGCGCCCCAGCTCCGCCATCCTAGATGCGCCGCATTTATAATGCGGCGCACCATGGGGCAAAAACGGCACAGATGCGTCACGCATCTGTGCCGTAAAAGTGGCGCATTGCTGTAGTTGCGTCGCAAGCGCGACGCAGCTCCAGCAATGCTCTGGGGGGCCCTATCTGCACAATGCTGCGTCAATCCTTACGCCTGCTTCAAGCAGGCGCAGGGTTTTGACGCAGCATGGGCTCAAAAGTGACTGAGTGAAATCTTGTAGATTTCACTCAGCTACTTTTAGGAGGCGTTCCTGCGCCAGAACGCCCCCACCTGCCCTGGAACGCCTACATGTGGCACAGGGCTTTACAACGTGACGCATCTGGGAGATGCGTCACGTTGTAAATACCCCGCACCATGGCGCAGGATTTGCGCCGCTGCTGCGACACAAAAGTGACGCAACGGCGGCGTAAATGAGGCGCAAGTCAAACATAAATCTGCCCCCTAATTTCTCCCTTTCTCAGTATTCTTCTGTCCTCCTCTTTCCTTCTTTGCTGACTTTCTCTTTTTTGGAGTCAACGTCTGATGATGAAAAATAAGCCCCGGCTCCCGCAAATGAGTGCTGACGGCCCCACCTTCAACCATTGGTTATTGTTAAAGTGGACAGGTGTTCATCCTCCTCCTCCTGGGGGCTGGAGGGGTCACCGCCCCCCCCCCTTCCATCTCTGAAGCTTCCTCTGTCTCAGAGGATGTTTCTTCTAGCTGGAGCTCTGCCCAGCCTGTAAAGGCTTCCTAGCTCTCCCTTCCTAGTGTTGGTAGAAGCTGGTAACTACCCAGCTAAGGGTCAATTCAGTACTTTAACGAGGTAAGGGGGAAAACATCACCATGTGCGAGGCCAGGCGCCTCCATGCATCCCTTCCTCCCATGCAGCGTGCCATCAGAAAATAGGTCTCCCGTGTGTGTGTGTGTGAGTTCCATCTCTTAAATCCTGCATGAGGGAATCCAGGCACAAAGGGAGGCTTGTCTGTCAATAGTGTTGGGGTGGGAACAATTCCATCTCTTAAATCCTGCATGAGGGAATCCAGGCACAAAGGGAGGCTTGTCTGTCAATGGTGTTGGGGTGGGAACAATTCCATCTCTTAAATCCTGCATGAGGGAATCCAGGCACAAAGGGAGGCTTGTCTGTCAATGGTGTTGGGGTGGGAACAATTCCATCTCTTAAATCCTGCATGAGGGAATCCAGGCACAAAGGGAGGCTTGTCTGTCAATGGTGTTGGGGTGGGAACAATGTGGCCTTTAAGTTCTTTTCTCGAAACATGGTTCCAGTATCCTAGTAGGGTGGTTGTTGACTTGGGGAGCTCGTAGAATGTAGGTCACTGTCTGGAAGGGAACCCTAGATGGTAGCAGAGTGGGGTGGGGTCAGGCCTGTTCTACCAGCAGTCATGGTTATATGTATTTTTCATTTGCACTTTAATGTTGGACACAAGTGGGACACGTAAATATACTTTTTAATTTCAGGGACACTTAAGTCACCATTAGCTGTATCTTAAATGATGAAGTAATTCTTGCCAATCTAGGGTCCTTATGCCCCCAACAATGGACTAGAGAGCCTCAGTGGTAAAGCCTGTGTTGCCTTCAAAAGCCTTGAAGAAAACACATTGTTATGCTAATAATTGTACCCAGCTGTGTGATATCTAGCTATCTCCATCTTTGCAGAGTTTAAAGTAAAGGAGCAATGTTCTATTGGAATGCAATGGAAGTGTACTGGGTTAGTACATGCCCAGATATTTGATAGGACTTTCAGAAAAACTAAAAGCATGGTCTATTAGCGTGGTAACTGGAATTATGCGATTCTGTGAGGTTTTTCACATAGTTATGAATATGTTGCATTTGCCACACAATCCATCATCTGAGGCATGATTTGCAGATTTTAACAACAAAAAATAATTTGTTACTAGCTCAAACGGATCAAAAGTTACCCTAAAATGTGGTGGTGCGTGTTGCTGTATAGGGTAAGGCACTTCACAACGGTTGTCTGTTCACCTTTCAGTTCCATGCTGCTGTATTTGGGTGTTAAAGTAGTACTGGCAAGGTGAAACTATTTTTAATGTTAGTATGTGTAAAAATTACAAAATAATGAGCTGATACTGTCACTAAATGTGCTGTATTATGCCATTTAATTTGTATTTTCCTGCTGTGTATTTTAGTACTCCCTGTCGCATAATTTGTTCGTCTCTTGCAGCATAATTCCTGTGGCCCTGTCTATAGGGGACATGTTTCTTTGGTCTAAGGCGTCAGAAATTCTCCGGAGACTTGGAGTAGTAATTTATTCTTCAAGTAGTGCAGGGGTTGAGTCATTAGGTTCAGATGGAAAACAAAGAACTTCCTCGCCGAATAATGCCAAATGCGTTTTCCTTTTGGCCCAAGGTCATTCCCATAATGGTTCTCGTTGGTCATAAATTTCCAGACAGGGGGTCCTATTGATGAAACAAAGAGAAGGGAAAGGAGACCTCCCTGTCTTATGTCTCTAGACAAGTATAGTGTCGGGGAGAGTCTGCCACTCACCGTATCTGGCGCCTTGAAGCCAGCTGAGACACATTTCTTCGTGATAGGGCCTCTTTTAGCTCAGCCTTTCATCAAATATTGTCAATCTGCTGCCAGGAGCCTTCTGTGCATGTAGCGAGAGAAGGACCCTTTCTTTACCTCCTCTCTCAGCAGCAGCCATCAGATTCACAGCTAGTGTTGCGTCATCACCCCCTGGTTGTCTTTAAAGGAGGCCAACTGGCCAATGGAAACCTGCGAGGGCATAGAGTATGGAGACGTGAGGCTAGGAGAGCAGTGCCTATTTTCACATCCTAGCTTAGTAAAACGTGTGTCCTGCGCTGCGTGCAAGATTTAGAAAGAGAGCTCCCTCCCTCCCAATAGTGTGCCAATAAAGGAGAGGGGTTGGTTGAGTCCCTGCTGCCATGGCCTGGGGGCTTGGGCCTCGTCTTTGTCTGTGCCCAGCTGATGGGGGACACCAAAGGCAGCGCTACATGAACCTCACAGAGGACGGGCTTCGAAGCACTCAGGAGAAGGCTTGGGCAAAACACAGCAGGCTTCACTGACCCTCCTGCAGCCCTGCACGCTGCCTATGAGGGGCCAGTAAGTGTGAGGAGGGGGGAGGGGCTGTACATCAGGAGGAGCACTGGACCACCTTCAGAGATGCTGAAGGAAGAATGTGAGCTCCTGCAGTAAAGAGGCCACAAACCAGCAGGGGACAGCATCAGTGCCTTAATACAGCCACACTGCTGCATTAGCCTAATTGAGTGTTAATGACAGACCCTCTGAGGCCCGACACCACTTCTTTAAGGACAGTAATTAGTCTCATTAATTATTCTTCAAGTAGAAAAGGAAAATGCATCCTTTGTGAGTACGGAAATCTTTGTAATCCGCTTAGGGGCCTCTTGAAAGTGTTATATTTTCAGGCATCTTTATTCTAATCATAATGCAGGAGAAAAAACACAACTTCAGACTACGTAGTGTGTTCTAGTGTTTTAGTGTAGTATTGTGTAGTGTTTAT
Organism: Triturus cristatus; assembly: GCF_964204655.1. Classification (NCBI taxonomy): domain Eukaryota; kingdom Metazoa; phylum Chordata; class Amphibia; order Caudata; family Salamandridae; genus Triturus; species Triturus cristatus. The sequence continues at coordinate 84,477,088 of NC_140594.1, forward strand.
TCACTGTATAAAAGCAGTGGTCATCTATCAATGATGCTCATTTATCCATTAAAATGTAATAACATCTTCATAGGTGAATGTAAACTGCGCCGGGGCCTCTCTACTGTGGGAACATGCTCTTCGCGCAGCTTTCCTGTTTTGAGTTTTTTGGAAGTTCTCACATGGTGACTTATAAGTGGAGAAATTCATAAGGAGAACAAGATTTGTCCAAGATCAAACAGTGCCAAGCGTGCAAAGTAGGACTGCTGCATTCAAGTCCTGTAACTTTCCTACTTCACATGGTGGTGAGAAGCCCAGGGGGCTGGACGCACATTCGATGCCTGTTGCATTCGAGGCCAGCCTTCCTATCACATTGCGCCTAACTAACCACGTTTAACTTGATTTTAACACTACTGATCCTGGCAAAGAAGAGGAGGAAGACCACAAGTTAGAACGCGATTTCCAAGAGCATACAGTTTGGTCACAATGGCGAGGCTGGGATTACAAGTCATGCCTTTTAGTTCTACAGTGTCAAACCTGCTCACCAGATCACAGCAGGAAGGGGGTGTTACCTGGGCTTTAAGTGGGATGAAAAAAACTGGGAGTCTCTCAAAGGGGCGTGGCCAATGTAATTAAGGGCATGGCTTAAAAACACGCAAGTTAAAAATCTGTGCTTAGCATAGTGTGCCACTCAACTTGTATTTTGCTATTTCTGTCCTTGCTTCCAGATATATGATACAAGTAACATCATACCCACAAGTCAGGACTATTGGCTTTGTCAATGGTTGTTGGTTGCATAAGATAAATAGGCAGCAACTATGGCTGTATATAATATTATAAAAGCTTCCACTTAAAGCCCTGCTGACAGCACCACAATGTTGCTGCTTCTGGGTTTCAAAAAGAGAAGGGAAATCCAGAGAGAAAACGACTCTTTAAAGGATTTCCCTTCCCCCCTACAACGCTCACCTGGCATGACGTCATGCTGTAACTTCTCCGCTAGTGAGAAGTGAGCACGCGCACATCGATGTTGTCACTGCAGTCTGAAAAAATCGGACCGCCTGTGTCAGAGGGCACAAAACAGAGCCTGATAGAGACCCGTTTCGAGCCCACCTTTAAAAAACTCCTGTGGGCAGATTTACAAGAAAGTGACGCATCTATAGAGATGCGTCACTTTCCTTGTGCCATCCTAAAAAATGCTTGCGCCACCATAGATGCGCCGTATTCACAATACGGCACACCATGGCGGATGGATTGACAGATGCGTCAGGAATTCTGACGCATCTGTTGGGGACAAAGTCACGCATTGCTGGAGTCGTGTCGCAAGCACAACACAACTCCAGCAATGCACTTTGTGGCCTATTCCCACTACACTGCATCACTCCTTACACCTGCTTGAAGCAGGCGTAAGGTTTTGGCGCAGTGGCGTCCTAAAAGTGATACAGTGAAATCTTGTAGATTTCACTGCGTCACTTTTACAAGGCTTTCCTGCGTAGGAACGCCCCCCTGCATACATTATACCTGACGCAGGTATAATGTGACGCAGGGCTTTACAACATGACACATCTCCCTAGATGCGTCACGTTGTAAATTGGGTGCATTGTTTGCACCGCCGTTGCGTCAAAAAAAGTGACGCAATGGCGGCGCAAAGAGGCGCAAGGGACTTGTAAATCTGCTCCCTAGTGCTCAGCACCGGTGAGACCCGGCCCACTTAAAACCCTGGGTGTTACTGATAACAAAGCCCAGAGACAGCCCACCCCATAGAAACACCACTTTGTTAGGAGCCATATCCAGATTTTGTTTAGACAATGTTTATCAGCAGCAGGATGTATGACGTTACAACGCACACTTTTACAACGCATGCACTTACAACGCATTTTTTACAACGCATAATCCATTACAACGCATGACATTACAACGCATGACACTACAACGCATTTTTAAAAACTACCTTTACAACGCATTTCCATTACAACGCATACTACCTTTACAACGCATACCATTACAACGCATAATATTAAATTGCATTTAAGGTAAGTATTAGATAGTATAGGGGTAAAAGTTACTTTTCTAACTCCAGGGGGTGCAACAGTAGGGTAAGTGTTGTTTAGTATAGGGGTAAAAACGTACTATTCTAACTCCAGGGGGTGCAACAGTAGGGTAAGTGTTGGATAGTATAGGGGTAAAAAATACTATTCTAACTCCAGGGGGTGCAACAGTGGGGTAAGTGTTGGATAGTATAGGGGTAAAAATTACTATTCTAACTCCAGGGGGTGCATCAGTAGGGTAAGTGTTGGATAGTATAGGGGTAAAAATTACTATTCTAACTCCAGGGGGTGCAACAGTAGGGTAAGTGTTGGATAGTATAGGGGTAAAAATTACTATTCTAACTCCAGGGGGTGCAACAGTAGGGTAAGTGTTGGATAGTATAGGGGTAAAAATTACTATTCTAACTCCAGGGGGTGCAACAGTAGGGTAAGTGTTGGATAGTATAGGGGTAAAAATTACTATTCTAACTCCAGGGGGTGCAACAGTAGGGTAAGTGTTGGATAGTATAGGGGTTAAAATTACTATTCTAACTCCAGGGGGTGCAACAGTAGGGTAAGTGTTGGATAGTATAGGGGTAAGAATTACTATTCTAACTCCAGGGGGTGCAACAGTAGGGTAAGTGTTGGATAGAATAGGGGTAAAAATTACTATTCTAACTCCAGGGGGTGCAACAGTAGGGTAAGTGTTGGATAGTATAGGGGTAAAAATTACTATTCTAACTCCAGGGGGTGCAACAGTAGGGTAAGTGTTGGATAGTGTAGTGTAATATTATGCGTTGTAATGGTATGCGTTGTAATGGTAGTATGCGTTGTAATGGAATGCGTTGTAAAGGTAGTTTTTAAAAATGCGTTGTAGTGTCATGCGTTGTAATGTCATACGTTGTAATGGATGATGCGTTGTAAAAAATGCGTTGTAAAGGTAGTGCGTTGTAAAAGTTGCGTTGTAAAGGTTGTTCCCCTCAGCAGCACATTTTGGTAAAGTGGTAAATCCAGGACTACAAGTAGTGATTGGGTGGTGGTGTCTGCCCACCCTAGTGAATTGTCCACCCCGTTGGGAGTCCAGTCATGTTTGATAGCTCTCACCACCTGAACTGAGATGTTTCTAAGCGCTCCCATTATGAGGTGATTAGAGAATAAATGTAGAAGGCGATTTTGAAGCCAAATAATACATTGATATTATAGAAGTTAACTATAACACGTACAACACAGATACCAGGTATATTTAACAAGAATGATGTAAGAGGGAGCAAAGGAGGGGTAAGATACTTATAACCTGGTGTTAAGATAGGTGGGGAGCCCTGAAGGCAGCTTAATAAATGTAGAGTATAGGTATTTATGTTAGTTGGAATGTATATCTTTGTATGTGTACATTTATTTAACTGATACCCGTTCCAGGGAAGTTACCTCTTGTGAAGGCACTTCAATGATGCCACGTAAAATCCCTTTTTGTGAGGGTCTTTTTTTTTGCAGTTTTATATAGCGCAAACTCTGCCCAATGCATTGGAGAGCTTTACATGGGCACCAGTTACATTGCACGGCCAGATTCATTTATTGAGGCAGCAGGAGGTTAAGTGATGTGTCCAGGATCACAGACTGTCGAGCCGACACTGGGACTCGTACCTGGTTCCAAAAGCAGGCAGCTGTGGCCATAACGCGAACTTGTTCCCCCACATGTAACCTCCTGAGAGGGTAGATCACTTGTACATTAAAGGGGGTTCACGCATTCCCGTTTCAACCCAGACTCCAAAAACTAGGACCTGCCCTGAGTCACTACAGAGAGGAGGGATTTGGTGGTTGGTCATGTTACATACTGAGATCTACACAATGAAACAGGACTAATTCTGGCTTTAGGGCTGTGTGACTGGTGCAGCTGCACTGGCTGCTGACCTGGAGGGGGAGCACTGACCTCAGGTGGGGGTGCTGTGTTTAGCAATAACTTATGATATAAAAACACATGCTGCAGAGTTCCTTGCACTCCAGCTTTCAAGGGGCAATTCAAATGTCAAGATAACTCTTGTGATTAATGTTCCTGCTTGAGAGAGAGATGGGAGTTTTGTCTAGTTGCAGTTTGACTCACTATAAAGCAGCACAGAGGGTTAGTGTGCCTGCTGTAAAGAACAGATCTGTATTTTATGTGGATAGCTGAGTGTATTAGTAAAGGCTGCCTTTAACGATGCTTTAAAACAAATTAAATGTATGTGAGAAAGGGGATAGTGAGGGAATCTGAGGAGGAGGTCATGGGAGGGGCGCCAAAAAAGATTGTTGCACCGGGCACTACCTGTGCGAAAGCGGGCCCTAAACATGACTTGCCTGCACTCGTGAGACCTGAAAAACACTTTCGGAAGTTATTGAGCCGCCCTAAGACTTAACTCATCCTCCTTGTCTATACCCTTACCTCCAGGGCATAAGGAGAGGTTACACGCAGGTATGCGGTATCTACCCACTTTTTTCACAAGGTGGACACCATCTACCCTGCCAAAAAGTTGAGCGCCACTGAATTATGCTGAACTTGACACCATGACACTTTCAGTAGTGCCTGCTTGTTGTCTGCTTATGTTCTGAGCATCAACGTGCAGGCAAAGAGGGGGCTTTATTTTAAATTCCAAAACTGGGCCCAAAACAAAGGCTGAATTTAAGGAGCCTCAGACCTCCTTTTGTTGGAATATCCTGGCTGGGAGTTATCTGGAGCCTCACACCTAGCTGCAAACAGGGCCAACTTCAACGCTGGTGGCACCTGTTGCAATAGTCTTTTTTGGCGCCCCCTCCCCACGACCTCCTTCTCCATGGATTCCCTCACTACCACTCTCCAGCAGTGCCCCTCATCTCTCCATAGTCGATCTCTGACATACAGTTCATTCTTTTTGTAGTGCTACTCATGGCTCACTCCAATCAGTTTTGTGATCTGCATGGTACACGTTCTTTGCAGCAGGCACATTAACCCTCTGCGCTACATTTTTTTTGTTGAATTTTTTTTATTAACATTTTGCACATTTTACAACATATAACCATAGCAATGCCTATACACCATGATTAGTTAACTGCAAGCGTTAGATTATCCAGTACCCCTCCGTAAAGAAAGGGGGACAGATGGGTGGTGTAACAGAGGTTACAAGTAGACTCCTGACAGTGTCTGTACAAAAGGCGCAGCAGCGCTTAAAAATCTTAACTCTGGCTGGCTCGTGAAGATTTCAGACGCCGTGCAACATAGGGTACAACAAAAGGAGGACAACTGAAGCAAGGAGGAATGAGGGAGTCGCAAAAGACCTGCTGCCATGCCTAGAACCCTCTGCGCTACTTTATGATGAGCCAGAACTGTCACTAGAAACCCAGATCGCTCATCAGTAGGAACATTAATCACCAGAGTTATCTTGACATCTTCATTGTTGCCTGAAAACATCTGGACGCAAAAGGAAGTTCATGTGCTTTTAAACCAAAAATTATTTTTAAGTACAGCGCCCCCCACCAAAGTCTGCACTGCACCGGTTGTACCACACTAAAGCCGGCCCTGGCTGCAAATGAAATGGAGGGCAAACAAAGACGCACAGCTCGTAATTAATTCACAAGTACTTAAGAGAGGCGTGCTTTTGACTTTGTTCAGTTCCTGTAAATAAGTGATTTGCATGCACTGTAAGATTGTAAGATGTGTTGGTCTGTCCAAGTATTTACACAGATAAGAATTTCACTATTTTATTTTATTTCTTTTATAACGCTACTCATCCCAATGAAGGGTGTCAGAGCGCTTTATGTCACATGTACACATTATACATTGACAATAAATCATATGTGTTAAGTCATAAAAGTGTGTAAATCAATGTACAGGATGTGTTGCATGGGACAGTGAGGGTTAGATGGGAAGGAGTCACGTGTCCTTCATAGCTCAATGTGGTATATTTGAAGGATTACAATTCATGAACTGCAAGTAAAAAAAGGATCGCTGTGTTAAAAGTAGTAACCTACTTACCAACTACAAAGAATACAAATCTGCCATCTACATGATACGGTACTTGCGCTTTGCATCGCGCTATGCGCCTCAATACCGCGCTATCTTTTTTAAAGCTACCCTTATAACTATTTGTGTTTTTCTTAGTTGTATTTTGCCCTGATTTTAATAGGATTTATTGTAACCCCCTCACCTGCACTCTAATCGGTTCCTTCACCGCTGTTTTAGCGGGTCCGGTCTCTGGGGTGGGATTGGCTTTGGGCGCCATCTTGGAGTGGTGGTCACTTTGGGCACCATCTTGGAGTGGTGGTCACTTTGGGCGCCATCTTGGAGTGGTGGTCACTCTGGGTGGGTGTTGCTGACGAGCGGTCTAGCGCTCCGGCTGAGTGGAGGGACGCCTATTTAAGGCGACCTGCCCTGTGGACTGCCCTGAGAAGGTACTTGCGCTTTGCATCGCGCTATGCGCCTCAATACCGCGCTATCTTTTTTAAAGCTACCCTTATAACTATTTGTGTTTTTCTTAGTTGTATTTTGCCCTGATTTTAATAGGATTTATTGTAACCCCCTCACCTGCACTCTAATCGGTTCCTTCACCGCTGTTTTGGCGGGTCCGGTCTCTGGGGTGGGATTGGCTTTGGGCGCCATCTTGGAGTGGTGGTCACTTTGGGCACCATCTTGGAGTGGTGGTCACTTTGGGCGCCATCTTGGAGTGGTGGTCACTCTGGGTGGGTGTTGCCGACGAGCGGTCTAGCGCTCCGGCTGAGTGGAGGGACGCCTATTTAAGGCGACCTGCCCTGTGGACTGCCCTGAGAAGGTACTTGCGCTTTGCATCGCGCTATGCGCCTCAATACCGCGCTATCTTTTTTAAAGCTACCCTTATAACTATTTGTGTTTTTCTTAGTTGTATTTTGCCCTGATTTTAATAGGATTTATTGTAACCCCCTCACCTGCACTCTAATCGGTTCCTTCACCGCTGTTTTGGCGGGTCCGGTCTCTGGGGTGGGATTGGCTTTGGGCGCCATCTTGGAGTGGTGGTCACTTTGGGCACCATCTTGGAGTGGTGGTCACTTTGGGCGCCATCTTGGAGTGGTGGTCACTCTGGGTGGGTGTTGCTGACGAGCGGAGTGGAGGGACGCCTATTTAAAGCTCCCTCCAACGCGCAGCGGTTACGCGCAGTGGGCGTGCCTTCGCTGTGCCGGAGTCATGCCGGAGTCGTGCCAGAGTCCTGCCCGTCTGCGCCCGTCTGCGCCCGTCTGCGCTCATCTGCGCCCGTCCGCGCTAAGGAAGCGCGGCTCGCGGCAGAACTCTGGACCTGGCCATCATGACTATACTTTTGAGAACTTATAGTAGAGCCGATCTACTGGCCCTTCGGGACCGATGTATACGCTGCGAGTTTTCGCCTGTAGTCCCGCTGTGTGGCCCATATCATTGTAGGTGTGGTGCTTGGTCATTGGAACCCCCTCTCTTATACGCTCCTTGGGGCCTGTTATAAAGAGGATAGGACAACGGGACCTGAGTATCTGGAGCTTAAACGTCAGATCTGTGGTAAAGCACCATCAGGAGGTTTACGACCTTCTTATTGATGGTTCGCCGGATGTGCTTTTTCTGACGGAAACGTGGCTCCAGGACTCTGACTCCTCGATAATTAACCTAGCTTTTCCCCAGAGTATGCTATTTTCACTTTAGATCGGACAACTAGAGGTGGAGGTATTGCGATGGCCACCAAACGGTGTTATCCCTGCGAGTGGAAAGCCGCTGAACTTTTGGGGTGTGAGGGTGCCCTATTTAAAATAGCGTTTAGTCACCAGTTTACCTTCTCTGGGCTATTAATTTACCGGCCTCCGGGCTGTGACTCTGTTTTTAGGGCTGCTCTTCCTGAGTATATTAGCATAGAGGCACTAGGATGCGCAAATTTTAATGTTGTGGGAGATCTTAATCTCCATTTGGACTGCCCTTCTTTACCCTCTATTAGGAGCTTTCTGGCGGATCTTGAGGCTTTACAGCTCTCGCAGATGATTACTTTCCCCACACATAAAGGTGGTCATATTCTTGACCCGTTCTTCACAAATTTAGAAGGACTCAGAGTTCTTGGTTCCTCCCAGTTGGTCTGGACAGACCACATGCTGGTGAAAACGGCATGCTCTTTGTCTGACTCTCCTTTTCTATCTCAGGATAGACTTGTTCTTAAACGACACTGGAACAAATTAAGACTGGAGGATTTTTACCATCAGCTCGAGAAGGTTCCTTTAGGTCCGCTCACCGAGGTCGATTGTGGATACGACTCTTTCTGTGAGTGGATATCTGGTGCCCTCGATTCTCTGATTCCTATGTGTTGGTCCAAGTGTCACCGGAAGGAGCCGAGCCCTTGGTATGACACTTCCTTGGCATCTCTTAAGAGGGCTTGTAGACAGGCCAAAAGATTATGGAGGAAGTCGTACGACCCAGATCTGAAAATATGTTATCTGGCCAAGGTCAAGATTTATCACAGGGCAGTGTGTCAAACTCGCGCTTCCTTTTATGCTCAACAGTTTCAGAACTCTGCCAATCCATCGAAACTTATTTTTAAAGTATTAAAGGACTTGATGGCGAAGAGAGCAACTACAGTGGAAATATGCTCGGACTCACATTGTGAGGGTTTGGCCTCTTTTTTCCATGAAAAAGTGCAAGCCATCTATCGCACTTTCCCAACGGGTTCCCTGATGCTAGAGCAGGTTGGTCGTACCTTAGGTGAGGGGGAATGTCTTTCCATCTTACCCCCCCTATCTCTGGAGGTGTTTGACTTTCTCAGCACCAAAATCAAGTCTGGATCTCCGGCAGACCCGCTGAAACTGGCCCAACTCAAGACCCTGGCACCGGTTTGCCGTACCCCGGTGCTGTCCTTGATCAACCTGTCTCTCTCTTCTGGAGTGGTTCCCGTTAGATGGAAGCAGGCAGTAGTCACGCCAATTCTGAAGAAGGCGACCCTTAACCCCCTTAAACCTGAAAGCTACCGCCCTATCTCCCTTCTCCCTTGGGCCACGAAAATAGCAGAGGCCCATGTGAATGCCAGTCTTGCAGACCATCTTGGTAGGCTTAACATTCTCGACCCTACCCAGAACGGGTTCCGTGCGGGTCACAGCACGGAGACGGCCCTTCTCTCGATGGTCGAGCATCTGCGTTCCGTGCTGGATTCCGGTCGGACGGCGGCACTACTGTTATTAGATCTTAGTGCCGCCTTCGACACGGTCTCGCACGAGATTCTGATTCGGCGTCTTGAGGAGGTGGGCGTTTCTGGCTCCGCCTTGCACTGGTTTCGTTCCTTCCTTACGGATAGGTCATTCCAGGTGGCAATCCCGCCCGGTAAGTCGTCATCCTACCCGCTAGACCAGGGAGTCCCACAGGGGTCTTCACTGAGTCCCACCCTTTTCAATCTGTATGTGAGACCGTTGGCTACGGTCGTCAAGCGGTGGGGCCTGACCATGGTCTCTTACGCAGATGACACGCAGCTGGCGGTCACACTGAGTGGGGACTCAGACCTGGAGGCTCCCAGGTTCTGTGATGGTCTGCGGGAAGTGGCTAACTGGATGAATTCCAACTGTCTCCAGTTAAACACCAAGAAGACGGAGATTATGGTGGTTGGTAAACAGGTGGCTTTGTGGGATGACAAATGGTGGCCTTCGGAGTTGGGTGTGACTCCCCTCCCAGCGGCAGAGATAAAAAACTTGGGGGTGTGGCTTGATCCTTCTCTGAGTTTCATCTGTCATACCAAGAAGATGGCGGCTTCTTGCTATGGCATCATCAGAGGACTTCGACCCATCCTCAAATTCTTTGATGCACCCACAAGACAGCTGGTGGTCCAAGCATCAGTGCTGTCCAGGCTGGACTATGCCAGCTCCCTACTGGCGGGGATAAACCAGTCAGAATTTCTGCGGCTCCAGCGGGTTCAAAACGCTGCGGCCCGACTGGTGACAGGTCTGCCTAGGCGATGCTCGGTGTCCAATACTCTGCGCTCTCTCCACTGGCTCCCTGTGCAGCAGAGGATTAGATTTAAGGTTCTCTGCTTTGCATTTAAAATCCTAAAGGGTACTCCCCCACAAATCTTGGAGAAATTGCTGATCCCCTATGTCCCCTCTCGCACTCTTAGATCGCTAGGCCAGAATTTAGCAGTGGTCCCGCGTTTTAAGTTGAGCAGAATTGGTGGCCGCTCCTTTAGAGTCCTGGCAGCGAGTTGGTGGAATTCTCTTCCTCCACAATTCCGGGCCATCGATAAGCTCCTTCAGTTTAGACGGGCTATCAAGACCTTTTTATTTGTTTAGTTTATCTGTTGTGTCTCGTCTCCTTTTGTCCGCTTTTAGTGCTGTGTTGTGTTCACCTTCTCAAAGCACCAGGACGCCCCTTTGCTGGGGCAGCTGTGCGCGGTACAAATAAAAATAACATAACATAACATACCATAACATACATGTTGTGCTTTGCAGCAGTATTAACCCTATGTGCTACTATGATTCAAAACTGAGACTGTACAAGATAGCTCTCTACAGCAAACACGTTATCCTCCAGTGTTATCTTAGCATTATTATTATTTCCTGGGACTTACTGGGCACACAATATTCTCTGCGGCAGGTGCCTTAGCCCCATAAGATATTTTAAAACACAGACTTTGCAACCAATTATGCAGAACTGATTTACTGCCACGTTTCTCCTTGTTGCCAATTTCTTTGTGGTAGAGTTAAAAAGATGTATATATTAGTTGAGGCTCAGGTTTTGCATCGGGTTTGTATCGCTTTTTTGACACAACCTCGACAAAAAAATCACTCTTAATTATTGTAATGCTCTCAAAAGCACTCATGATAGACGTGCTAAACATATGTGTGAGGTTATAAGATCAGATGTCATGTCTTGTGTTTCACTTCCTCTGAGGTCATGGGTTGTGATGCACTTCCTGTCATGCCACTTGCGATGCTACGCACCATGATGTCACTGGTTTGTTTAGTCCCCCCACTTCTGTTTTCTAGGACTTGGACCCTGCTCGGCCCCCATCTGCCCTGTTGAGATAATAACCAGAGTGTTGTACATGAATACCAGGCATTGTGTGGGACGTGGAGCAAGGGGATACAGTCTGTTCTTTCTTTCCCTTTGTCCCCGACGTTATCGTCCTATCAGGAGGGAGAACGGGAGTGATGTCACTAAGGGGAGTGTACGACCGTAGTTGTGTGAGCTGTCGGCGCCAGTGCTGGCTGCTCGTGGGCCCTTTGGGATATATAAATATATGTAATAAAGTTATCCCACACAATCCGCCTACGGCATCATCTTTCCGTCACTACAAATGGCGACGAGGGTCTAGCTTGTCCATGGGCCCACGAGCGGATTGCGACGCTCTGGACGGCGTGAGGGTATCGGAGCATCGAGCGGCGTGATCGGGAGACGCGCCTGAAGCGAGCCGCGTCGGAGGCACGCCGCCGCACCTGTGCCTGTGAGTGGGAGCCCGATCTCCGGTCCTTGAACCGTTTCTGACTGTTTCCTGCGGCGCTGTGCGCAGTTGCAGCCGCCCGGCCGTGTGAGGCCACTACCGCCAGCCACGTGCGCATCCTGAGTACGGCGCCCCCGGTGTCCTATAAGTGCCGTTGCTGATTGTACCGGAGCGTTCCACTGAGAGCTCCGTTCCGCCTATGACTCCACCCTGATTGCCCCGACGCTGCAGCTGCTGATTCCACCGCCTCGAGGCCCATGAGGCCGGTTTGCCAAGGCGGGGCTGCGCTTGTGGAGCACGTGGAGGTCCAGGTATGCCCTCTCCTGTTTGAGGTCTCGCCTGTTGGTGCTGGGACCCTGTGAGTTGACTTCCGCTGCAGGTGTGGGGAGCCCTGTCCTGTCTCGAGGGGGTTGTTGTCCCGCCTGGATTGCTGCGCGGCTGGAGTGGTGCGTGAACTGCAACAAACAAGGGTGGCTCTGCACTCAACTTAAATACAATTGTAATGGACAAAGTTGTTCGTCATAATCAAAATATAAGCAAATGAATATTGTATCCCCAAAGATTCACAATAAACTTCGATGTCTTGAAGGTGAGTTTTCTTTATTTGGTGATTCAGATTTCCATTTAAAATTACAGCTTACAATTCATTGCCAATTCATAGCCGACGCGTTTCGTCCCAATGGGACTTCTTCAAGGCTTTGCAAAATAGTAATTTTAAGAATTCGCACAATTTAGAGTTTTTCTTTTTTCTCCTATTCTGTCATACTGTCAGATGTATAGGATCTCAATGTGGTCCTAGACCCAGTGTAGGTGTGGAGTAAATATCAAAAACGGTACGATGGCCGTGAACGTGCGGTATATTCAAAAGCGCCTGGTCCGTGCTCCGTGTACGCCAAAGGGTCTGAGGGAAAGTGCCCTGACCTTCTTATCTCTTTTTGGTGCGTGAACTGGTCTGCTGATCGCCTGTGCCCCTGCGGTGTGGGTGCGTGCGCAGCTTGCCATGGCACAAAGCAACAACATCTGCGTTCCGCCCCTCTTCCTCTAAGTCCCCGGCAAGCCGTGTATGAAGTGGAAGAGCTGGCTGCGGGCGTTCGAGAACTATATGATTTCCATTGACGGCAAGAGGTATGATGCGGAGCGCAAGAAAGCTCTGCTGTTCGGACTGCTGGGGAAGGCTGGTCAGGAGGTTTTCGACAGCTTACCGGTGTACGTGAATCCGCTGGGGGTCTTCGGTCCCCTTAATGAGTACCAGGAGGCAGTGAAAAGGCTTGAGCTGCAGTTTTCTGAAGAAAGTAACATTATGTTGGGGCGCCACAAGTTCGCCTTGCGTAAGCAGGAAGAGGGGGAGACTATTGAAGAATATATAGCGTGTTTGTGTGTCCTGGCGCAAGACTGCGAATTTGCGGATATGACTGATACAAACATCAGAGACCAAGTGGTGTTTTACTGCCATTCTAAAAAGGTGCAGGAGAGGTTGTTGGCATGTAGGAACCCCACGCTCAAAGACGTGGTGTCCATAGCGAAGGCCATCGAGAGATCTCTGGTGTCCACAAAGGAACTAGCAAGTACTAGCCATGCTTCCAATGTGTTTTATTTACAGGACAGGAAAAAGACTGAGCACAAGCCGCTCGACAGGGCGGTGAATGATAGAGTGGGGAGCAGGAAACCGCTCGATTGCTTTAGATGCGGGGTGCAGGATCACCTAGCGGACAGCAAGTCATGTCCCGTGCTCAGTAAAAAGTGTACCAAATGTAAAAAAGTGGGTCACTATGCCGCTGTATGTAAAACAAGGAAATCGGGGGGCAGTGTGAGAGTCAGTTCCGTGAGTGATGGTGACTCTGACGCATGTACGGACATTGTGCTATCTATTGATGTGGCGGATGGCCGTGTGAAGGGGCCCATAGGCTCAGTTATGATTGGGAATGTGGAGTTGCCGTTTACTGCCGATTCAGGTTCCCCCATTACATTGATATCCAATACTACATTTGATGTGAAGTGGCGCGACGTGCTGTTGACTGAAACGGATGTGAATCCGAAGGCGTTCGGAGAGCAGGATATTGAGATGAAGGGCTATTACTGTGACACCCTCACCTTCAAGGGGAGGACGATCGCTACAAAAATTTATGTGGCTGAGAAAGGGAGAAGCCTAGTGGGGTGGAAGGATCTGGCGAAATTGGGTGTGATCCTAGTCCCAGGCGCAGCGGATCCCATAGTTTTGCGTGATGATTGGGTGAACTATATTCAGCCTGAGGGTGAGCGGGGTGGTCTGTCAGGTGTCATTGATAAATTCAGCGCAGTCTTCAAGAATGAAGTAGGAAGTGTGAGAGGCTTTGTGCACGACATACAGTTGAAGGAAGGGGCCATACCAGTTAAACACAAGGTCAGGACAGTGCCCCTCTCAGTCAGGGTTGAGCTGAAAGCCGTGCTAGACAAGCTCAAAACGGAAGGAGTGATAGAAGAAGCTGGTGCGTCAGAATGGGTGTCCGCAATTGTCGTATCTAAAAAGAAGAAATCAGGAGACATCCGGCTATGTGTGGACCTTCGGTCCCTCAATAAGAATATCCTGGTGAACTGCCACCCACTGCCCAATATCCAAGACATCCTAGCGTCCACATCTGGTTCGAGATATTTCACTCTGATCGATTTGAAATCAGCTTATCATCAGGTGTGCCTGACCGAAGTTTCTAAAAAACTAACCACCTTCATCACCCCGTTTGGAGCGTATAGGTACGTCCGTCTGCCTTTCGGACTTGCATCCGCCTCAGTGGTCTTTCAGCGACTGATGGACCTGCTGTTCTGCGACATGGCCGGGGTAGAGGCGTTCCAGGACGATATTTTGATCCACACGCATGACGAAAGTGAGCACCTGGAACTGCTGAGCAAGGTGTTGGAAGTTCTAGGTGAAAAGGGTATGACGGTTTCCAAAGACAAGTGCAAGTTCATGGAGAGCAAGCTGGAATACTTGGCCACGTCCTGACTCCGGACGGCATAGCGCCCAAAGATGATCTGGTGATAGCGATCCGGGAAGCCCCGTGCCCAGGCGATAAGGATGCATTGCGGTCTTTCCTGGGGCTCAGTGAGTACTACTCAAAGTTCTTGCAAGGGTACGCGACCACAGTGGAGCCATTGCGTAAACTGCTGCGGAAGAATGAAAAGTACATTTGGTCGGCAGAACAGGATGTGGCATTCGAGTCCGTCAAGCGAGCTATCGCTGTGGCGCCGGTGTTGCAACCTTACAATAAGGATCTGAGGAATGTGGTCACCGTCGACGCAAGCGCCAAGGGCATCGGAGCTGTTTTCTGCCAATTCCAAGGGCGGAAGGAGAATACCATCGCCTTCATATCGCGAACTTTGAGTGAGGCAGAGAGACGCTATAGCACCATTGAGCGCGAGACGCTTGCATGCGTCTGGGCTGTGGAGAAACTCAAAAACTACCTGTGGGGCAAGGTGTTCGAGATCGTTACAGACCACAAACCGTTGATCTACATGATGGATGGAGAAGGCCGCGGTAACGGGAAGGCCAGTTCGCGGCTGCTGCGCTTATTATCCAAGCTGCAGGAGTATCACTTTTCGATTCGCCACATCAAGGGTGGCCTCAACAGCAGGGCCGATTGCCTGTCGCGCCTGCTGGTGATTGACAAAGAGGACGCCTCTCTGGATGATACGGAGTGCGTGGTGGCATTAGTGGATGCAACGGTCATATGCGAGGGGTCCATCACGGAAGAGGAGTGGCTAGCTCATCAAAACAAGGACGCGACCATTCAAAAGGTGATGGATCATATGACATCCCAATGGCCTCCCGTTCGGAACTTGCAGGGTGATCTCAAGTGCTTCCAGCAGGTGAGCGCGGAGTTGTCCATAGAGAATGGATTCTTGAAGCGGCATGAGTTATTTGTACCTCCGGAGGGACTGCGCGGGAAACTGGTCAAGATTGCCCACAAAGGCCATCCGGGCAGCACAGCAACCAAGAATTTGCTGAAGATGTATTATTGGTGGCCGGGGATGAACAGTGAAGTCTGCAACTTCATAGACCGGTGCGAGCAGTGCCTGAGAGCCGACAAGCACTGGAAGACCAGCAAAGGAGAACTTCAAATGGTAGACATTCCGAGTGGCCCATGGAGCAAGATTGCTATTGACTTTGCGGGCCCATTCACCCTGTTGTCGGAAGACTGCAGATTTCTTATTGTGCTCACAGACTACTACTCCAAATGGGTGCACTATAAGTTTGTCCGTGATGTTACCACTGACCGAGTGATCAAAATGCTACAGAAGGTCTTTGCATTGGAAGGACAACCGTAGATCATGGTCTCCGACAATGGCACTCAGCTGGTGTCCAGACAGATGAAAAACTTCTTGACCTCGCTGGGGATCAAGCAGGAGAAAACTCCATTGTATAGCCCGAAAAGTAACGACCAAGTTGAAAGAATGAACAGGTTTATCAAGGACGGAGTCCAGCTGGCCCTTGCGTCTAATATGGACGTTAAAGAGTTCCTTGCTGAAAAGATGCGCACCTATCATAACACTCCGCATGCAGTCACAGGGCACACGCCTTTCTACCTGATGAGAGGGAGGAGGTGTACTAGTGAACTTACACCTAAGTACAATGAATGGTACGATGTGAGGAAGAAGACAGAGGTCATACAAGAGGAGACGCTAGGAGTCAGGGAGCGGATTATGTCCAAACAAGAGAGGGCCAAGCGGTACGCTGATGCTGCAAATAAAGCTAGGGCAAAAGGAATAGAGCAGGGAGACTGGGTGCTAGTAAAGAAGCCGCATAAGGTGGTGAAAGGGGAGTCAGTGTTCGGCCTTCCTGTTCGTGTGCAAGAAGCGACCAAAGGGGCGGTTTGTTTGGAAGGTGGAGGGTGGCGGAGCAAGGACAATGTAGTCAAGCTCAAAGCAGGCCAGGAAGAAATTATTCTGAAAGGGAGTCATGCAAGCGATACAAGAGGTGACGACAGTGTTCTGGAGTGGCAAGAGAATGAGGATGTGTACAGGAGTATGTATGATGAGGAGGGTGATGTAAGCATCTCCATCACAGAAAGTACAGGAAATGGCGAGGGTGCAGGGTGTGAGGATGTGGTCACAGAGACCGGCGATGTCAGTATGCGGAATGGAGTTAGTCCCAAAAGGGGGCAGGTCAGCAAGCAGGATGCCCATGGCCCGAGTCAAGGTAAAAACACCGCTGGTCATGGAGGGTGTCCACGATCTAATGTATCCGGTAGGCCGGGAAGGCAAATAAGAGCACCCAAGCGCTACGAAGGGTTTGTGATGGGATGAAACTGTGTATTATTTGTTTTTGTTAAGGAAGGGAGATGTTGTACATGAATACCAGGCATTGTGTGGGACGTGGAGCAAGGGGATACAGTCTGTTCTTTCTTTCCCTTTGTCCCCGGCGTCATCGTCCTATCAGGAGGGAGAACGGGAGTGATGTCACTAAGGGGAGTTTACGCCCGTAGTTGTGTGAGCTGTCGGCGCCAGTGCTGGCTGCTCGTGGGCCCTTTGGGATATATATATATATATAATAAAGTTATCCCACACAATCCGCCTACGGCATCATCTTTCCGTCACTACACAGAGTCTGGTCGGATTGTTAAACTCGCTCACATCTGTACCGAACCCGCGGTGAAACGCAGTTGATTAAATCGCGCCTTTACAACGGGTTGAAGCAGCATCTTCGAACGCAGGAACCTTCGAGAGCTGCTCCCATACCCGGGGCCTTTTCTCCGCCTTTCACAGCATTGTAAGGCGGCTTCCGTAGCATTCATGTAACTTTAAGAGAAAAACGAAATGCTGCAATTAACAGGCGCCACCTGTACCCGATGTAACTAAGGGCGTAGCTTCCATTAGTGCAACAGGTTCAGCGGCACCGGAGGCTAGACGCCCGAGGGGGCCATTGAACCCCGATTGGTGCTGTATTCCACAGTTTAAACAGGGACCAGGGACTCTTTTCACTCCTTGCATCAGTGCCCATGATACACTGGCTACGCCAATAAATGCAATGACGACGAGTCGACCACAGAAAGATGCAAGGCTGTTGTTGGTACACTCGTGATTCTAGTGTTGCCTTCGTCGTCTTCAACCTTGGTTCATTGCTTACTAGGAAGTTGATAAAGACATTCATTAGCCGGGAGTGCCATCTAGTGACGGTACTGCAGAATGCACTAGAGCTACTACCACCCGTCATATCGGAATTCTTCCAAAGAGACGCTCCTGGCTTGGGCTATACTTTCAGGCAGAAGTGGTCGAGCCTCTGCGTGCTTAAACCTGGTTCATGCCAGATCCCCACTCTGGCTAATGCTGAGGTTCTGACCCCCACTCTGGATGGGCCTGAGGTTCTAATCCTCACTCTGGCTTTACCTGAAGTTCTGATCCAGGGCCGGCTTTAGTGCTGGTGGCGCCCTGTGCGACAATGTTTGTTGGCGCCCCCCCATGACCACCTCCACCACGGATTCTCTCACTAGCACCCTTTAACAGTGACCAAGTCTCCATAACCACACTCTCTCAGATGCATTGAGTTAGTTATATAGCGCCACTCATACCAGTGTAGAGTGTCCGAGCACTTTGCATCACACACACATTACACAGAGACAATCAATCATACGTGTGTAAATCAGTGTATACGAAGTGTTACATAAGCCAAAGGACTACAAGTGTAGGAGTCACATGTCATCCTTACTGGTAGGCAGTATAGTTTAAGAGTGCTTGGTGTGGAGAGGCACAAACTCAGAGTCGAAAAAGAAACAGCATAGTTAGGAGTTTTCTTTAATAATAAGAATCGATTTCTAGCCAAATAAACCCTTTTTGCAACATTAATCAATGTCCTAATAATGTATACTTTGTAGTGTGTATGCAGTTCTGGGATGAAAGTTAATAGCTCACTATTCTATATTAGGACTTTAAGTTATAAATTGCAAGTAACAAAACGATGTCTCTTTTGAAAGCAGTAATCTGCTGATCTGTTTACATCATACGCACTCTGTAATCTACTTGGTACATTCTTTGCAGCAGGAATATTAACCCTCTGCACTAACTTCACCTAAGTCAAAACCTCAACTATACAAAACGCTCATCTCTCTCCAGGAAGATAATTAATCACACGAGTTATCTTGCCATTTATGTGAGGCCTGGTAATTGCCGGGGAAAAGAAATGCAGCAGCAAGTGCTTTAAAAGCATAATAAACTTTCAAACACAGCGCCCCCAGGAAGCCAGCCCCCGGTGCGGTGGCACCGGTCGCACCGCCCTAAAGCCGGCCCTGTTCTGATCCCCACTCTGGCTAATGCTGAGGTTCTGACCCTCAATCTGGATGGGCCTGAGGTTCTAATCCTCACTCTGGCTGTACCTGAAGTTCTGACCCCCACTCTGGCTAATGCTGAGGTTTTGACCCCCGCTCTGCCTGGGTCTGAGATTCTGATCCCCACTTTGACTGGGCCTGAGGTTCTGATCCCCACTCTGGCTGGGTCTGAGGTTCTGATCCCCACTCTGGTTGGGCCTGAGGTTCTAATCCTCACTCTGGCTGTACCTGAAGTTCTGACCCCCACTCTGGCTGGGTCTGAGGTTCTGATCCCCATTCTGGCTGGACCTGGGGTTTTGATCCCCACTTTGACTGGGTTTGAGGTGCCGATCCCCCACTCTTGCTGGGTCTGAGGTTCTGATCCCTACTCTGCCTGTGCCTGAGGTTTTGATCCCTAGTCTGGCTGGGTCTGAGGTTCTGATTCCCACTCTGGTTGGGCCTGAAGTTCTAATCCCCACTCTGGCTGGCACTGAGGTTCTAATCCCCACTCTGGCTGGATCTGAGGTTCTGATCCCCACTCTGGTTGGGTCTGAGGTTGTGATCCCGACTCTGGCTGGGTATGAGGTTCTGATTCCCACTCTGGCTGCGCCTGACGTTCTGATCTCCACTCTGGCTGTGTCTGAGGTTCTGATCCTCACTCTGCCTGGGTCTGAGGTTCTGATCCCCACTCTGGTTGGGCGTGAGGTTCTGATCCCCACTCTTGCTGGGTCTGAGGTTCTTATCCTCACTCTGCCTAGGCATGAGGTTCTGATCCCCACTCTGGTTGGGCCTGAGGTTCTAATCCCCATTTTGGCTAGGTCTGAGGTTCTGATCCCCACTCTTGCTGTGTCTGAGGTTCTGATCCTCACTCTGCCTAGGCATGAGGTTCTGATCCCCACTCTGGTTGGGCCTGAGGTTCTAATGCCCACTCTGGCTGGGACAGAGGTTCTGATCCCCACTCTGGTTGGGCCTGAGGTTCTAATCCTCACTCTGGCTGTACCTGAAGTTCTAACCCCCACTCTGGCTGGGTCTGAGGTTCTGATCCCCACTCTGGCTGTACCTGGGGTTTTGATCCCCACTTTGACTGGGTCTGAGGTTCTGATCCCCAACTCTTGCTGGGTCTGAGGTTGTGATCCCCACTTTGCCTGGGCCTGAGGGTTTGATCCCCACTCTGCCTGGGTCTGATGTTCTGATCCCCACTCTGATTGGGCGTCAGGTTCTGATCCCCACTCTTGCTGGGTCTGATGTTCTGATCCCCACTCTCGTTGGGTGTGAGGTTCTGATCCCCACTCTGCCTGGGTCTGAGGTTCTGAGCCCCACTCTGCTTGGGCATGAGGTTCTGATCCCCACTCTGGTTGGGCCTGAGGTTCCAATACTCACTCTGGCTGTACCTGAAGTTCTAACCCCCACTCTGGCTGGGTCTGAGGTTCTGATCCCCACTCTGGCTGTACCTGGGTTTTTGATCCCCACTTTGACTGGGTCTGAGGTTCTGATCCCCAACTCTTGCTGGGTCTGAGGTTGTGATCCCCACTCTGCCTGGGCCTGAGGTTTTGATCCCCACTCTGCCTGGGTCTGATGTTCTGATCCCCACTCTGGTTGGGCGTCAGGTTCTGATCCCCACTCTTGCTGGGTCTGATGTTCTGATCCCCACTCTCGTTGGGTCTGAGGTTCTGATCCCCACTCTGCCTGGGCCTGAGGTTCTGATCCCCACTCTGCCTTGGCCTGAGGTTCTGATCCCCACTCTGCTTGGGCATGAGGTTCTGATCCCCACTCTGGTTGGGCCTGAGGTTCTGACCCCCACTCTGGCTGGGTCTGAGGTTCTGATCCCCAACGCTTGCTGGGTCTGCGGTTGTGATCCCCACTCTGCCTGGGCCTGAGGTTTTGATCCCCAGTCTGGCTAGGTCGGAGGTTCTGATCCCCACTCTGCCTGGGCCTGAGGTTCTGACCTCCACTCTGGCTGGGTCTGAGGTTCTGATCCCCAACTCTTGCTGGGTCTGCGTTTGTGATCCCCACCCTGCCTGGGCCTGAGGTTTTGATCCCCAGTCTGGCTGGGTCTGAGGTTCTGATCCCCACTCTGGTTGGGCCTGAGGTTCTGATCCCCACTCTGGCTGGATCTGAGGTTCTGATCCCCACTCTGGTTGGGTGCTCTGTTTTGTGTCGTTTTCCCACATATATACTCCCGAACAAAATTATTCACACCAAATATACAGAAAAGATACATCCCCGGTGATACTAGTATACTGGCACCATGGAGAAACCCTACAGACTTACTTTAGCATATGGTGCCTCACTTTCGAAAATGGTGTAAAGCAGCAACTCCTCGAATATGTTCAGTAATCGAAGACTCCTTGTTTTGTGATCGCCAGTGCGATATTATGTATCAAGTCCAGCCAGACACTGCTGACAGTTTTGCATTTTCCTCAACACTGTCCTGTTTGGACTTCAATGAAGACTTTAGGGGTTTAAAAACTGAGGAAGATAATCGTATGGCTTCCTGAACCGCCAAACCTGCCCGCCTCCTTTGCGATGCTGACCCCTACAACAAGACGCGCCTGCATTCACTCTCCTAGAACATTGCTGAATATCAGAAGCCGCCATTCTCAACCTGCCTGGAGAAGTTGCAGCACATACAGCAGTCGGTTTATTTGTATGTTTTGCCAGTAGTAGATCCTAGACAAATTGAGATAGGGACTCTCCCAGGGTCATCATTTAGTCAAAAAACAACCCCGAGTGGTGGCTTTTACTGAATTCCTTGCCACTAAAACTGATCTTGGTGTGTACATCAGCCCTAACCTTCAGAAGCCATGCTGTGTTTAGGGTCCTAGACCAACCAGAGCCCTTTCCCCATCCACCACATCCCTACCTGCCCCATGGGGTTCGGGAACCAGCCATAATGGGAGCCATGGGTTTGACATCTGCCATTAATATTATTGTTGTTGTCGCTGTTATACCTAACCTTGATCATTCAATGTGATGGAATCGCAGTCATAGTCAGGATTCTGAAGCTGTGGACTTGCACATAAGGGCATGTGTAGAGGACTCTTCAGGGGTTGCATACGTAAAGATAATGTTTACTCACTGCCACATCACCGCTCAACGTGCCTGACATCCAGCAGCAGGAAGTGCACAAGTTAGAGGCAGAATCAGCAAGCACACAATCCTTGTTTGCTGTGACTAGTACCCGAGCTGAAAGCCTTCATGGGAGTCCATGCATAACCCTTCTGAAAGTGCCTAGATGTGACCCATTGCCCAGTGCAGCACTACACAAGCTCCCTATGATACAGGCCCACTCGAAAGAGAAAAGTAGCAAGGCATCAACTGATCAAAAGCTTCTTAGATCCAGTGGGGGCTGCATGGAACGAAGCACCTGCCTGTGCCTGCCCACTGCCCTGGTGCTCAGTGCCAACCGGCTAATCTACACACACAAGGGTATTTGGACACACAATGTCGAGCATGCATATACCCCAGTGATGGCAAAAGCATCAAGAAAAGAATTATGAAGGGAGAGTCTCTTGCCAGGCCAAGGAACATAACCTTTCAATGGGTGTTAGAATAGGACCTCTTGTTACTGTTCTGTGGCACAAGAGTGCTTGGCACATTCAGCCTGGGACGCAGGTTTGGTGCACCGTTCCCAACCATTTCAAGAGTGTGTAGATCAGAGGGTCTACCTCACACCCGGTGAACTTTTAGTACACATAAGTAATGGAGATATGTTTATACCCCTGCAGTGTGTACCCACTAACCTAGAGAATAAATAACAGAAGAAAGTAAAGGGTGTAGCAACACTTAAAAATAACTTTTTGTTATGTTGATTACTGTCAGATTATTTATAATATCCCACATGTGAGACAAATTCTAGTGCATTCGGTATTGAGCTGCTCTCTACCCCATAAAGCCGTGCGGCGTGTACTGCTGGCACAGGGCCTGAACATGCTCTGCGATTTGCACCCTGTGCTTCCTGTATGGAGGCGACACGTGCTGCACTTCGTGTATTCTCCATTTGTTTCACCCAGACTGAGACTGAAAACACTGCACTGTTTGCATTTGTTTCTTGCTGTAGGAAAGCAACCATGCAGTCTGACCACAAAGGTACAATGTACACAATGCCCCGTTGGTGTTGTGCTGAGCAGGATTACACTACACTGTCGAGTCGTTGCCTGGAGACTTGAAACTTGGGCAACTCTTTTGCAATATAAGGCCGGGCTTGATTTTTACAGTGATAGACCGCGCTGCCCGTCCGATGACATGCACAACAATCTATAGACTCTTCGTTCAGACACCAGCGGCGTCATGGAGACCTGCAATGAACATGTTAATGCCCCGCAGGCTTCGGGTCCGTCATGGAGACCTGCAATGAACATGTTAATGCCGCGCAGGCTTCGGGTCCATCATGGAGACCTGCAATGAACATGTTAATGCCCCGCAGGCTTCGGGTCCGTCATGGAGACCTGCAATGAACATTTTAACGCCCTGCAGGCTTCGGGTCCGTCATGGAGACCTGCAATGAACATGTTAATGCCCCGCAGGCTTCGGGTCCGTCATGGAGACCTGCAATGAACATGTTAACACCCAGCAGGGTTTGGGTCCATCATGGAGACCTGCAATGAACATGTTAACGCCCCACAGGCTTCGGGTCCGTCATGGAGACCTGCAATGAACATGGTTACACCCCGCAGGCTTCGGGCCCGTCATGGAGACCTGCAATGAACATGTTAACACCCAGCAGGCTTCAGGTCCGTCATGGAGACCTGCAATGAACATGATAATGCCCCGCAGGCTTCGGGTCCGTCATGGAGACCTGCAATGAACATGTTAATGCCGCGCAGGCTTTGGGTCCATCATGGAGACCTGCAATGAACATGTTAACGCCCCGCAGGCTTCGGGTCCGTCATGGAGACCTGCAATGAACATGTTAACGCCCCGCAGGCTTTGGGTCTGTCATGGAGACCTGCAATGAACATGTTAACTCCCCTAAGGCTTCAGGTCCATCATGGAGACCTGCAATGAACATGTTAACGCCCCGCAGGCTTCGGGTCGGTCATGGAGACCTGCAATGAACATGTTAACGCCCCGCAGGCTTCGGGTCCATCATGGAGACCTGCAATGAACATGTTAACGCCCCGCAGGCTTCGGGTCCGTCATGGAGACCTGCAATGAACATGTTAACGCCCCCAGGCTTCGGGTCCGTCATGGAGACCTGCAATGAACATGTTAACGCCCCCAGGCTTCAGGTCCATCATGGAGACCTGCAATGAACATGTTAACGCCCCGCAGGCTTCGGGTCCGTCATGGAGACCTGCAATGAACATGTTAACGCACTGCAGGCTTCGGGTCTGTCATGGAGACCTGCAATGAACATGTTAACGCTCTGCAGGCTTCGGGTCCGTCATGGAGACCTGCAATGAACATGTTAATGCCCCGCAGGCTTCGGGTCCGTCATGGAGACCTGCAATGAACATGTTAACTCCCCTAAGGCTTCAGGTCCATCACGGAGACCTGCAATAAACATGTTAACGGAGGGCGTGAGTAACTTGAAAACATGCATTTTTATTTCCACAAACTTACGCAGACTTTTTTGTAGGCTCCACTTTTTTGCACATTTAATTATAACGTATCAATAATTTAATGTATTTCTCTTCAACCAACTCCTAAGAGCTCAAATACCAAGTTCACTTGTCTGTTGCCAAATCTACTGCCAGTCCCATGATCAATGCCACACAGTCCACAGCTAGGCTACTTTGCAGTAATGTACGGCAGGCGTGCAACGCCCATTGGCCTCAAAGGGCTTCAGCCCCCCCATCATGTGGGTCAGCCCGGCTGAGACAGCTTCCCTGGCACACACACAGCCGCACCCGAGTACTTCAGAGGTCTTTAAAAGACCATTTACTTGCTAACAAGGCTTTGTTGTGTTTTCACCCCTTCTTAGAGCCCCTGCATCTCCGCTCTGCATATTGCTGGAAGAATCAGCCCCCACCCCGAATTTTTAGCAGCCCTCCTCCGAAATTTGGCTCTAGTTGCGCCTCTGATGTACGGTAATGATCTGCATGGCGAAATGCTTACAAGGTCTCAAAGGCGAGACCGATTGCATTGCAAATGCTTGTTTTTTGATAGGCACGGGGAGATTAAGTGATTTGCCCAGAATCACAGGATGTAGGGTCGACCCTGAGGCTCGAACCTTGGTTTCCCAGCTCCAAAGTTGTCAGTCTAGCAGTGGTACTGTAGTGTAGTCCTAATAGTACACTGTCATGCAGGACCTACGCTGTTTACGGATAACATATACTGTGGGTCTGGTGGCAGACTGACTCCGTGCACCCCCGCCGCATATGTTAGCCTATGGTTTGCATTAGCTAGCTCGCAGTGCCACTAGACTCTCCTGCTATCAGAGGGATTCGTTTTTTGGCAACCTCAGAACACAATAACCTCAGACTCATGGAAACAATATACTGCTTTTCACCCAGTCACTCGTACTTGCTTGTAGTGCTCTCAGAGAGATACAGAGAAGAAACAGTCGAGCGTTTTTACAATAAGAATTTATTGTACCGTAGCTCTTCTCATGTAAAATAAGTGCGCTGTTACAACTGAAACACAGTGGCAGAGATATAGAACCAGCAGTACAGTGAATAACAAGGATTAGTATTGTTCTACCATTTTTCAATTAGTCATGAACATATACAGGAACAGGAAATGAATTTATAAAATAAAGTGCGGACTCCTAAGATGCCTGACTAGATGTACCTAAGTGTACCTAGCATGTGAGTAGGTGCTATAGAGCCTAAGCCTAAGAGACTTACAGCCAAGAATCCCGCTAGGATTGTGTCAAACCCCCATACTTGAATAGTGAGAGTGTGAGACTTCGTCCTGGTCTTGAACTGGATACCCCATAAGGGAACGTCAGACCACTATCAGCTGGAGTGATGGTAAGCCGGAGCCGCAACGTCTCTGGTCAGTGTGTCGGCCTCGAAGTCTCGGTTCCCTCCTGCTTTCTGATAACAAGAGGTGCTGTATTTATACAGTCTATGTACGTGTGTTTCCCATTGCTCAGTATGAGGATGACGTTGGGGATTAAACCTTGTGCATCGATGGGAGAGGTGAAGTATACCCCCTGGAGAGTGTACTCATCAATTATTCATATGTGCTAAGGATGACGTCTTAGCAATATCGATTGGAAAAAACCCACCCTCGGCATGGAACTAGGTGAAAGGTTTAGTCCATAAAAGGCTGCAGTCCTTACAAGGCGTGATGTCCATATAAGGCATTCTGTCCTTATTTGGAGTTATGTCCTTATAAGGCTCGTTCATATGAAATAACGGGAGCTGATGAAGGGAAAGTGTACGATGTTCCCTGGACCTATATTAGGGTACCAATATGAAATATAACAATACCACATCCTCTCCACTTATCTGTCAGTCTTCTTTCTGAAAGGGTGATAGGGCAAGGAGAAAACTTGGAAGATTCTAAATTCACCCATTAAAGGCTAGCAGGGTTGGGGCGGAACATGGATACCAGATTAATTTACTAAAGGCCAGCCGGGCTGGGGGAGGGACAATAACCACTCATACCAGTGTCTCTGAGAGACCGTAGAGGTGTGCTGGAGTCATTTAAACGTCTGGAAGGACCGGGTAGACACAATACCAGTGATCTAGTGAGGGCCTCACAAGGGTTTTGGAACAAAGGAGAAATTAGGTAGTCTCCTGTTTCCCAAACCACACTTTCACCTCAGTAATTGACGCACAAAATATATACAACTATATTCTAGGGTATTCCACCCTTCACACACGAGCCAAGCTGGTTCAAATCAGGGTGATGTGCTCAGGCGTAACTTTGCCTTTCATCCTTCTGAGGTGATAACATGAATACCATTGAATTTGGTAACAATAATACCTATTGCTTACAGCGCTACGAAGCAGCCGGTTATGTGGCATGAAGCGCCATGTGACCACACTTTTTTTTGGGGCCTATTTCTCTTTCGGAACCGTGTGCCGAGCCTCAGACCTCCAGGTTTCACTGCAGGATGAGCCAGTTGCTTCCATCGGCTGCTGGCCAGGCAGCCGGTTAGAACTGGATTCTTCTCCCGGGCACCCGGCACCGATGCTTTATTGGCCTCCCCTGAGCAGGACGCGGTGTTCCCTTCCTAGGCCCTGGCTGGCGCAGGTGTCTGGGGTGTCGCTGCTCTACGAGCAGGGATGCAGCGTGATTTACTAGGCGCTATCTGTTGGGTGCCAATGAAGGCAGCCGTGCAGAGGGCACCCAGCCAAAGCCTCCTCGGTCCTGCTGTGGGTGCCAGCGAAGGAGCAGGTCCCGGGCAGGAGGGGGAGAGACAGATGAGAGACAGGGAGGAGATATTGATTCTTGTGAGAGAGGGAGAGGGACAAACCGAGCAAGAGCTTGGAAATGACTGGGAAAGAGAGGGGAAGAGACAGATCAGAGAAGGGCCTGGGTTGTGGAAGCAGGACACAAGGGAAGAAAGAAACAACATGAATGAGACGAAGAGGAAGAGAAGAAATGAGCGAGAGCCAGGGAAGGACAATGAATGGAAGAAATGGACTGAGAGGAGAGGCAGCCTGTGAGAGAATTGCCTTCACGACCCCTGCTTTAATTAGGGCTCCCTGCTTTTCGTTTTTACTGATTTTTACAGATAAATACAGACAGAAAACATTTATTTTTTGTCTGCATTTATTTTTAAATGTGGATAAAAACGGAATATAGGTTGCTTTTTCACTAATTCTAAATACTGTCTGTCATGCCTGCCAGGCCAATAGCTGTATGGATTGATAGGTAAGACGGTTAAAAAAAAGGACTTTTAGTAATGAGGCATGAAAAGCTGGAGATATGCACAAGGTTGATAATGAAATTCGCATATTTTCCTATAAGTGCATTGATTTATCTTATCTGGGTGTTCACAGAATTGAAACTTGGCAGGCATTCAAGCACGAGTGCATATTTTCTGGTTAAATAAATGTGAAGATATACTAATTTCCGCTTCATTTTTCCACAAAACCCAAAATAAATATGGATAAATACAGATAAAATTAGAAAAAAATAAATATAGATAAATACAGACAGCAATGTAAAAAAAATATAATACCATAAAACCAGGAGCCCTAGCTATAATACACGGGCCCAATCATATACAGCTTTAAAGCAGCAGCTTGACAGTGCTGCCACATTACATGCTCCAAAACTGGCACCGCCCTGGCTGCGGTGGTTTAGACAGGATGCCACAGGCTCCGATGCATCAAGGAAACTGGGCCACCTTTGCCTGGTTTTAGGGTAAAGAAAACCGCCACTAATCTGGGAGATTCAGGGTCTCATAATCCTGTTTCCCGGTGCTACTACACCTGCTGCACTATTGATAGCTACCCCCCTGCATGGCGGGAGCGCTGATTCTCTGCACTCCAATAGTTTTGTGTTAAGGAGGAGAATGTGGCCTAACTGCTAGGGCGGTCGACCTCAGTGTTGGGGAACCGGGTTCGAGTCTCCGCAAGGATGCTCAACATTCTGTGATTCTGGGCAAATCAACTAACAAAAAAAATGAATGCGACCGTATGTAACGTAACTGCTTCTCATGTAAAGCGCTCTGATACCTCCGGGTCTAGTTAGCGCTATATAAAACTCCCCCCAAAAAGGAGCGAAACTGAAATGACATGTCTGTCAGTCCTCTGGGTCTGGGAAAAGACAGAGGCCAAAATGCAATGTGCATGGTTTACCACTGGGTCCCAAGGCCTCCTTATAAAGATACTCTGCACTAGGATAACCGGGGTCATACCTTTGTACCCCTGACTCGCCAGGGCACCGAGTCAAGCAGGTGAGGCTCCGGTCAGAGCTATGGCGTATGTGAAAGTTATCAAAAGATGAAAACGACGGTTCTAGCGCCCCTGGATCTGATATATCACCCCAAACACAAATCTAGCGCCGAGAGGCTAAGATGCTTCAGTACTAGTAACATGGAACACTATCACCAAGGTATGACCTAGAGGAAAGGTTTGGGTTCCTCAGCAGCCTCGCTAGACTCTCAGATTCACTAGGGGTTTGTTTACCACATACACTGAATGGGGGAAGGTGCCAGAGAGAATGTCACAATCTGCTGAGCTAGAAGTGATAAGTCAGCCCTATTCTATTCCATCGTTTCTCACTGGTCCTGGGCGCAAAGTTAGAGAACTCGACGGGTTTCAGCTCCAGAGACTGAAGATGCAGTAAAACTGCTCAAACTCGAGAACACCCTCAAACTCCCCACCATGGCCACCCACTGACCCAAAGACTGACCATCTGAGAGTGGTCAGTGGGATGTACATTAAGAATCCAAATATAACTTCAAGTAAAGGTTCAGCAGCCAGATAACTCAGTTGCTTCCAGAGTGATGGCCACCGACTGCCAGAATTGGGCCACCACCCAAGCCCTAGGGCAAGGAGCATCAAACTGTGGAATGGGCCCCCGGGGGGGGGGTGAATTGATGTCAGGGGACATAATGCTCTGGCACAGAAGAGAGCGGAGCCTTCCCCTGAAGAATGCAGACAAATATCATGCTGAAAAGAGTGACAGATGGAAAGAGAGGAGAACTGCAGCATGGGATGACCCTTGCCATTCATGTCCTGGCTGGGAGCGGGGCCCAAGAGGGCCCCTGAATACTCCCAGCATCTCCCCACTCATGCCTCACACCTCGGACATCATTGGGGTGAATTGACTGCTAATAATATGTTGGCGATAATATATGTGAGCGCACTTTCGAAAGTGGTGGCTGTCGGACTGAACACAACTCCAATGTTTGTAATGCTAGATACATCCATAGTTGCACATGCCCACATGTCTTGTGCAACACCTTCGATCACAACTGGTGCTTTGCCCTATTGCGTGTTGCATAGTGGGACGTGTAGTTTTGCTATTACCATTGTAAAAGTGACCCAAACAAATTCCAGGATACGAACTGCTTTGGCATTAAATGTCGTCCATTGACAAGCATCACTGCATTACCTTTGTCAGCATTGGTTAAAGGGCGAGCACACCAGCCTCACTGAAGTTCTTCCGCTTGTGTGCACTGTGGTATTATTTATGGAATAAATGTGGGAAGATATGTTTGTCGTTTTGGGGTTGGTGGTCATTGATATTTTGTTTTTTACCCCTTGCAGCGTGTGACATTAATCACTTTAAATATCATTGGTGAGGAGGACAGACTCCATGTGCCTTCTGGGCTGAAAAGGGGCAGATTAAGGCACCCGTCCATTTATTGTGTGTCTTTTGCCTTGTCGCTCTAAGTGCGCCAGATACGGCACCCACAGTGTCAGGGGGGGTATCAAGTAGTCGGGGGAGTGCAGACTCATCAGTCGCGGTCCTGGCTAGGCCTGGGCTAAAATTCCGTTCGGCTCGCGGAAATTGCGATAATTTGGCATTTTTGCGTTCCGCGGAGAGCGAGAAAATGTCAAAATTTCCACAATCTGCATTTTACCGGAAATATTTTGCTTGCTCGCGCTGTAAAATAATACATTCTCACGTGCGCGCGATCGCCTTACCTGAATCCCCGCGTTCGCCGACAAGTTTTCCCGATCCGGTCGCGTTCTCCACGAGATGTTGGATTGTTGGTAGCCATTTGCGCTGTCTCGCGACAGTTCGAACCCGCAGTAATGTAATTCGTCGCGCGATCACGTCTTTCTTCTCGCGATCATGCACCGCAAGACAAGTGAAAACAAGATGGCCGCGCCCGCGAGCACCCGCATGGGTAAGTTGGTGAACCGCGACCACGCAGAAAATACCGCGAACGGGCGGGAAAAAAACGTCCGCATCTTCGCGATATTTCCGAGTGTTTGCAGAGATTTTTTAACATTTTCGCAATAATTTATTACGCCCACCCCTAGTCCTGGCACGCTTCTCCACTGGAGCGCCACCTCTGGTCCTACAGATATATGTTGTCTGGGTTCTGAGCGGCTGCGGTGCAAGGTTCTTATGCGTCCTCTGTGGCTCACTCCCTTAAGATGGCCTCCATGCAGGCTCTGGTCAGCTTGGCTTTATGCTTAAATATCCTGGTCAGGGGTCTCCCCAGAATCCTCAACCTCTTCCTGACCTTAAACAAACATGCCGGGCCCGATCCCTAGCAAATGTTTCTACAGCTGGTACTTACGGCCACCTTCTGAAATAGAGATGAAGGACCAAGCATTGGCCACAGGGCCCAGTTCCTGTCCTGTTTTCGAAGCACAGTCCAACTTCATAGCCAATAGGAAGGTGTGTCACATCCAAACTTTGAACCTGCCGGCCAAGCCCTCCTTGCTGCAAGGTGCTGTTCAGCACAATCCAAAGGGGGTGGGGTGCAGACAAGTAGAAACACACTGAGTGGAATGCCTTTTGTAAGCAATTGGATTACTATTTGGAATGGATGACTCCCATCACAAGAAATATTCACAGCCCTTGTCCGGGTGAACCTTCAAAGGCACTGAATTACCCTGAGCTCGACCCCCTGGTAGCCGTGGCACAGAGCAGGCCGGCTTAACTTAGGGCAACGTCAAAAGTATTTATTCAGTACCAAAACTGTATTGAAACCACACTGATGGGGGTTCTGGACACCAGAAGAATCTCCCTTGATGAGGGTTGGCCACCCATGCTGGTGCTACTTGATCTGTCGGCGGCCTTTGACACAATCGCACTCTCCATCATGGTTCAAAGACTTTCCAAGGTTTAACAAAGGTGCACTTCTAAAGCCCCGCAGGATCTCAAAGGAGGCACTTAGAGATTCACTGCATGTCAGGCAGAGGCCAACACAGGGTCCAGTTAAGATCCAGTTGCCACTGGTCTGCTGGATTCTTCATGAAAAAGGTCCCTTGCAGCTTGTAGTCTCCCTCTAGCCTCATAGAGGGTCAGCCATCTGATCCTTGAAGTCCAGGTCTTTGCCCTTGGTACAAGAGGCAGCTGGTCTCGTCCTTCAGGCTCCTCTGACATCACAGAGGGCAGGTCCTGTCCTTCAGGGCTCCTCTGACATCACAGAGAGCAGGTGCAGTCCTTCAGGGCTGCTCTGATGTCACAAATAACAGACCCAGCCCTCTTCTGATATTCTATATGTCAAGAAATTGTTTTGAATTGGGTGCCACATTTGTACCTGGTAGTAGCTAGTGTGTGAAAAAGACTCCTGGGCATGCCCTAACCAGTGGGGTAAAAGTGCCTGTGTGCTACCATCACTACATCCTCCATAGGACACTATTCCCTCTGCACATGGTCTCCTGGTCACACAACTCTAGTGTAACGTGACGTGACACACACACACTATACACTATCTGTTATAGCGTCACACTGCTGCTGCAGACCACCGTTCACTCTTTAATTTAGAATCACCTACCTCCTTTTAGCCTCTTCCTCTCAAAACAACGTGTTAGAGGGCACATGTATACGTGAGGAGATTCTCACTGCTATATTGTTTCACAAAAATAATCTCTCATAAAGAGCTTTTCTGGTGAGACCATGCCAATTTGACAGTAGAAAACCACACCTCGAAACCTAAAAGAAGTATTTTATTTAAAAATTCAAAATACATTTTAAATATGCAAGGCACACTATGTAAGCCTATCAATATTCATATGTTCCACCATATTATTCATACACAAATTCAAAATGCCACATAAAAAGCAGTTTTTCATCATAGCAAGAAAAAGGCGATGCTCTAAGTTCCTTCTACCTCTCCCCTCAATGAGCAGTATTTGCAAAAACATTAAGGTGCAAGGGACATGTGCATCAGAATATCCCAAATATTCCAAAAGGTCAGTCTGCATCTGACTTCAAAGATTTATGAATGAGTTAGTTCAGCGGGTTAAGCCTTTGCTGCTGAGATATGTGACCGACAACGTTGTCATAGATTCAAATCCAGTGATTCTAATTAGCTTTTGATTCTACAGAGGTAATAAATAATCCATTAAAAGAATGTAAACTCAATGTACTGTATGAGCCCACCACAGAGATATGTGTGAAACAGTGCTTAATTTGAGACAGTGTTTTCCAGTGCTCGGCACCGACACATAGGGCCCGATTATGATGGTGGTCAGACGAATGTCCGACCGCCATCCTGTCGGGAATGGGACCAGCCGACAGGGAGATGGCGGTCCCCTAAGACAGACTAGGATCCGACCGCCGTGGAGGCGGTTGGAAACATGCTTCTAAGCATTGAGGCTTGTGCTGTGGCTCATAAAACATGGCTGCAGCACAAGCCTCAATGCTAAGAGGCATGTTTGTGAACATCCCTGCGCTGTGTGGCAGGCACCATGTGGTACCTGCCACATGGTGCAGGGATATTTAGGGGGCACCATAGGTGCCAGCAAGACCCTATACTGGAGGTCTAGAGGGGTATAACCCGCCTGCCTTTTCATGACTTACCACCATGAAACGCCCGGTGGAAAGGGACATTGTAATCCTTACGGCAGCGCCAGAGCAAGCAGCCCCACTATTGCAGGGATTGCAGACCATCTGACGGTCTGGCGGGCTCCTTAAGCCCATCAGATCCTTGGCAATCAGTCTCTCTGCCTGCCCAGCATCCTCCTGCCATCCTAATGCGGCGGGCGGACCTGCAGGGTCCGATGGCGGTGGGACCGCCACCGACGGCCTGGTGGTGGCGGTCCCACCGCCATTGTAATAGGGTCCTTAATTGTCAACACTGGCACTTAAGACAGTCTGCCACATGGTGGCGCTGTTTGTCTAATATAGAGATGAGCAAAACAACAGTTGTTTATGAACTCAATATACCTTAAGAATGGCTAATATCTACCTTCCAGCTTTGAGGTCTTGTATAATCTGAATTTTCACACTTGTAGTAGTGTGATGGGTAGTAGTCGTGTTAATAATGGCATTGGCAGCGCCAGCAGGGGCAATGGGTGGTACAAGGTGCAGTGGCCTCCTGACGAGAGCCCTGGCACTTATTTTTTCCACAAACTAAGCACAGGTGTGAAATCGGAAGATCACAGGCCTGAGTGAGATAGACAGAGCCAACCTTGCTCCCGATCCTTTAAAAGTTCATGTAATGAACTTGGGTGCGTGACATCTTGTAATACTTTCCCAGAAATGAAAGCAAAATTCGGGGTATGTGCAGTGAACATTGAACGCGAGGCAATTATTTGCGTTCAATAAACCCTCTAGAGGCCGCTTTGTTTAGATAATGTCTCTGTTGACACATTTTGTACTTTGACCTATCAGTATGGAAACAGCTTCTGCTCACACCAGTCCCCGGCAGAAAACAATGTGCGAAATTTCACATTGGTGTAATGTCATTCCTTTTGCGCTACTTGTGTAACAGAAAATTACAAGAATTACACGACTTACGCGAGCATTGAGACACATTTCGCAAGGACCTAAAGTACAGTTACTCTTCAGTAAATGACCTGCTAAAAAACAGCAAAATTGCTACATTAAAGGACATATATATATATATATATATATATATATATATATATATATTACCTACTGGCGGTCGCCAGTAGGTAGTTATAGTTAGGACCACGTTTCCATAGGAAAACCTCAACATTCTATTTTGAATAACTTTGGCGCCGGTCGACGAATCCTCGCGAATTTCTCAAAATAGGTGGGGCGCTACGCTCCGCTCCTACCCTGAAAGTCTCGGGGGGATTCGTCAAGCGGGGGCTGAGATAAAAGGGGGGTCCCAAAACGCGTTTTTCCCATGCATTTTTCCATAGGACCTTTAGAACGAGCTACAGCCCGAATGGCTGAACAGAATTACTCAAAATTTGGCAGAGAGGTAGTCCCTAGGTCAAGGAAGTGCCTTTTGTAGGTTTGGTGTAAATCTGTTCAGTAGATTCTGAGAAAATAGCCTTTAAATCAATATATATATCTGAGCCAGCTTACGGTACGCTTACCGTACGCTTACGGTAAGCGTACGGTGGCGTGCGCGAGCGCGATTCTGATTGGCTCTTAGATCTTAGTAAACATTCGAATCGGCCGAAACCAGGAAGCGGCGGCCGCCATTTTGTCTCTCGCACTGAGAGAGATTTTTAAAATCGGAAGCCCAAAAACATGTAAAGGGGCTGTTTTGACAACTCCCTCCCACATAGTCATGTGGAGGGAGTCCCCAAACATCCCCCAAGTGCAAAAACGGTTTTATTTTTTTTTCGGCAATTTCACGGGGTACGCTTACCGTACGCTTACGGTAAGCGTACGGTAAAAAAATAAAAATAAAAAAAACACTATTCACACTTACCCCACCCCCTGTGCTTTTGGTGGCCGAAGGCCACCAAATGTGCTGGGCTTATTACAATGGAAAAAAACACTATCCACACTTACCCCACCCCCTGTGCTTTTGGTGGCCGTAGGCCACCAAATGTACAGGGCTTATTATAAGGGAAAAAAACTTAGCATTTAAAAAACCGTACTAATTCACTGAAAAAACCATAGGTTTCACACACGTTATAGTTAGGAATTAGCATTTAAAAAACCTTGCAAATTCACTGAAAAAACCATAGGTTTCACACATGTTATAGTTAGTGGAAATTTTACTGATAAAAAACCAATGAAATTGCCCCGTTATAGTTAGCGCAGGCAACTATAACTCACGCGACCGCAATCCTCTGCTGATGACATATGTGTCTTTATGAAAAAAAAATATTTGTAATATATGTATAGCTAAAAATGTATGGAAGAAGACATGGGCAAATAAGTGTCTAAATACAGTATTAGCATCAGCAGAGGATTGCGGTCGCGTGAGTTATAGTTGCCTGCGCTAACTATAACGGGGCAATTTCATTGGTTTTTTATCAGTAAAATTTCCACTAACTATAACATGTGTGAAACCTATGGTTTTTTCAGTGAATATATATATATATATATATACACATATATATTTATTTTACCTACTGGTGGTCGCCAGTCGGTAGTTATAGTTAGAAC
This sequence comes from Triturus cristatus, assembly GCF_964204655.1. NCBI lineage: Eukaryota > Metazoa > Chordata > Amphibia > Caudata > Salamandridae > Triturus > Triturus cristatus. Next base: position 84,512,629 of record NC_140594.1, read on the forward strand.
CTAGTTTGCATAGGAAAAACATTTTTTGATTTGCTAATAACTTTGGTGTCGTTTGACGAATCTTTGCGAATTTCTCCCAAAAAAGTCTATTCAGATCAGCTCCTATCCTGAAAGTTTGGGGGTGATTCTTCAAGCGGGGGCTGAGAAAAAATGGGGGGTCCCAAAACACGATTTCTCCATGTTAATTTCCATAGGAAATTTTGAGACGGGCTACATCCGGAACTGCAGAACGGAATGACCCCAAATTTGGCAAAAAGGTAGAGCTTGGTTCAGAAAGCGACCTTTTTTTTTTTTAAATGGGGTAAATCAGTTCAGTAGTATTTGAGAAATTCAAAAAATAAGAGTCAAAAAATCAATTTCCCATAGGAAACTTTGGGCAAGGCTACAGCCGAAACTGCTGAACGGAATGACACCAAATTTGGCAAAAAGGCAGTGCTTGGTTCAGAAAGGGACCTTTTTTTTAAATGGTGTAAATCCATTCAGTAGCTGCTGAGAAATTCCAAAAATAAAAGTTTTGATATGTAGGGCAGCGGTAGAGTCCCGAACCCTCCCGACCACGAGCTTCATTCTAATTGGCTGCCACGACCACGAGCTTCATTCTAATTGGCTGTCAACACTCCAAACCAGGAAGTGTTGGAAGCCATCTTGTGACTCGGTAGAAGCGAGTCACCAGTAAACGAGAAACAAAGATATAAAACAAGAGAAGGGGGCAGGGTAGAAACACCCTAACCCTGTAGGCCTCCTCAGGGTGTCCCAGAAGGACCCCCAGGGCCCAAAAAAGCATTCTGGAAAAAAAACAAATTCGGTGCAATACGCGCTGGGTTCGCGAATTCCACCGAAATTGTTTAAAAAACAATGAAGCGCGAGTTCCTGCGTTTTATTTCAATGAGGCCCCCGGGTGGGCTAGGTCCCGGGGGCATTTCTTAAAAAATAATAGCGAGGGCCCCCGCAGCCCCGGTAACCACCACCTCCCTGGGGTTTCACTCATGTTGGGATGGGGGCACGGGGACCTTCTCCTGGAGCCTGTGATGGCCCTGGAGACCGCCACCCCCCAAGGCCGGCTCCTGCAGTGTCCCGGGGTGCCCAGCGATAAGGTGTGCTAGCAGTAGGAAGTTTACACCTGCTCTGAGCTGGTGTAAAGTCGGACTACAACCTGCAACATGAAAGGGAGCCCAGCCCAGAGCCACACCTGAATGACAACAGATGCAATGGAGCCAATGATCAAGCAGCTCGGATACCCAACACTGCTCCGACACCCCCGCCACCAGCCCCTTGTCCGCTATCCCCCCTCACCGCCACCCCCCACAAACAAATGTGAGAGCAACCTTAGGAAATCTGGAACGTAACAAATTGGCTGATGTCGCACAATGAGGTTCTGTAATTCTCGAGACTGACTCCATTTTATTGTGCCACCATTTTGTGTTGCCCTCACGTAGGTCTGTGAAGGTAGCCTGGCGAACACAGTGGCCTGGCCTTCTTAGTCTATGTATAAATTAACTAGGTTTCTTTCTGACTCTGGAATGAACTGTAAGAAACTGACCTCTTCACCTGAAACTGACCTCGCAAAGCCAATTTCCCTGATCGATCTTTGTCTGAGATTGCCAATCAAGATACTGTACATGTAATCATGCCATGCCCTGCAGTGCCATCTAAATCAGATTAACCTTTGTGAACTATGTAATTATAATGTTTTGCCCATATCCTGCTAAAACCCCAAAGGCTACTCACCTGCTGACCCTCCAGATTTTCCATTTGTTTAGGAATGTAATTGGTACAACTCCCTTACATGCCTGGGGCAGGATAAAGAGTATATAAGACGTGAAGTAAGACCATTCTATGGACTACCTCATTCAGTTGCTACGGCTTCTGTGTGACGTAGTCACACTCATTTGAGTTTAATAAAAATGTTATTTTATATTTCAGCTTCTGTGCCAAATTCTTTATTATTGGTTTGAATGGACTAAGTATCAGTGAGACCCCTGAGAAGGAAATCATATTTCTTCAAATGGCGCGGCCAACGTGGGCCTCATCAGAGAAGTGGCTATCTGTGGGAGTGATCTTGTCAGAAGACAGAAATCTACTGAGGCGGACAGGACAGGACTCTACTAAGGAGGTACTCTGTGCACGGAGATTCTGGGGATTCTTTGTCTCTGCAGCCCAGTATATTTCTGATCTTCCAGATATTGATCCTCCACATGATGTCACCTCTGACTGAGAACATTTTTGGCGTGAGTATTTAAAAAAAAAAGACCGTTAGGTCATTTAGAACTTGGCAGTTAGAATTTGGACAACCATTTGTTTGGTAAAAGTCGTTATGCGACTCTTACTGTTGGTTTTTGCCTTGGATTGGTAAGGTAGTTTAGTAACACTTACCATAGCTTTGGAATTTTGGAATTTGTGTTGGCCAACTTTGGATTTGTATAGGTTTGTATATGCGAATTGCAATTTGTGTAGGCAGGTAACGAGGAGATTTTTCTCTATCTGGTTTTGTTGAACGGTGCAACGTACGAAGAGTACCTTAAGCACTACTTTGATTATAATATTGCATATTCTGCAATATTTTTGGCATGCCTGTTTTTAAAGCTCACATTGAAGAATGTGTTGCTTTTTCTTGGTGTGATGTGAAGTAAATTAGCCGGCTCCCATAGAGGGAATACCTAAATAGGTTTAGGTATAAAAACATATTTCTTCCTTGGTGATTCTGTATCCCCAGGGAATTAAAATATGGACATAATACAAACAAGGATACTTTGTTCTGCGCAATCTTATGAATGGAGATATGCAGAGCGATTTTTGGGTGTTCTGCCAGCCAAAGCTAGTGAATTGAGTGTATCTTGGCTTCTTGAGGAAATAAAGGTATGTGGGGCTGTTTTTGCAGTCTTTTGGAACACTATTGAGAAGCGCTTCTTGTAAATATGACTTACAACTAGTATTTACAAATGGTTTGGTTTAAGTACAGTCTGTGGGCTGTCCTTTGATTCTGTCTTGAGTATTGATCTGTGGGTTAAATGTGTGTTTAAATGTCTATGTGGTTTTCCCATTAGTGCAACTTCTGTAAGTAAATAGCGATGGCGCTATTTATGAAATAAATGACTAAAACGCGCTATATTGTGTGTCCTGAGTGTTTGACCTCTTTCTGTTTATGTCTGAAATGAGCTCAATGTGTGTTTGTGGTTTTTTCTTGATGTTTTCAGTCTGTTAAGCAAAATGTCAGTTAATTAATTAAGTAGAAATTAAATAAAAATCCGGAAATGAACCATATGATATGCTACAATAGCTATATGTTGCTATTTAATTTATAGAGTAAGCAATTATGCATATGTACAAACTGTTAAATGCTTAAAAGATAACATTAAAATTCACATTCACTAGGAATAAAAAGGCATCAAAAACGAAATTGTGTGTTTTGTAGAAAAATAAACTTATAGTAATTTTTTACTTACATACATTGTATTAGATATTAACAGGCAAACACTTCAGCTGAAGTAAATCTTTGCTGAACTCAAACGCAACACGCATTGATATGTCAGAGTTTGAAAAAGACTGACACCGTGCTCATGTTATAACACTGAGAGACAAGCTTTTACTGCCGCGGAGCAAATAGCAGGTCACGAATAGACAGGAATGTTTACTCAAGCCAGGACTTCGCCCTCAGTTAAACACGGGTGGAACTTTGCATTTCAGGCTGTTGTTTTAAAAAAGGTTCCAAAACTATGGTTCATTATTTTGTATTACAAGAAGACATTTCAATTAAGGGTTTCCTCTCTTTAAGCATTTTTATAAGCATATTCTTGGTTCTAATGTTAGAATAATTGTTCTTTTAAAAAAAAAGAAAAAGTGGCGCAAGAATTTGTCATGTTTCAAGTTAAGCTTCTGTGTTTAGGCTTATAAATAAATGCGTCTAAAATGATAGGCAAGGGATGCAGCTTGCTTTTATATATGGACCTATCAAAAATGATTGGGTTTATTAAAAATAATTATTAATTATGAAAAAGAATTATTAAAAATAAGTGCTTCTAAATTCGTTTTTTAATATTTATACAGCATAAAACTCCTACTCTGACCTCCTAGCATTAAAATTTAATTTCAGTTGTGTTGAACCGCAAAAATGAGAACATTTGCATATGGAATTTCACTTGGCGCAGGCGTAAAAAACTCATTTTTCTAAGGATTTACATGAGATATGTCTAATGTCCAATCTCTGCAATTTGTAAAGAACATTCTGAGGATGATTAATATGTAGCACAATCATAGGATGTTCATTTTTAAGTGCCCCAGGTGTCAAAGTCGAAATTGGGTGAGGGCACTATTTAGGCAGCATTTGTTTTCATTTAGAGTAGCTTTTAAAGTGCCTTAGGCTTCAGTAAATGCATACATTTAGGTATAATACAAATTTGCAGGTTGTTCTCATTTGGGGTTGCTTTTAATGGCTCAGTGAGCCAATGTGCCCGGTGCAGAGGTTTGAGTTTAATATCAGGGTTGAAGGTTTTAACTCTAGCTGGACCTACTGAGACGTTCATCCATTTAAGGTCGATGAAATGAGTACCATTGCATAGGGTGGTAACAAGCACTTGTTCTAAAGCTGGTATGTTGTGTTGTTGTGTTCTGTGAATTTTTCACAGTAGATGTTTTTGAGTCTGGGAATAGGAGTGGATTGTGGCCCCTAAAGGGAGTAATATATATGGTATGTGGTTTTGGATAAGAGTTGGTTATAGCAAGTTAGAAAGAGTTAGGAAGGCTTTTTGTCTTTGACAGCTTCAGGGTGAAGAGAGAGAGGGCTGAGGAGAGGCTGATTTTGACCTTGAGGTCAGTAAGGTGGGGGTTAGCAGTATGTTCAAACAAGATGAGTTTTTGTATGACTCCTTTGAAGAAAAAATGTTCGTGTGTTTTTCACGTTTTTGCATTTTGTCCTTCTATGAATTGTTCCTGCTGGTCCTGTGTGTCAGAAGCGACACAGTAAGTTGTATTTGACAGCTGATCACCACCAACTGGTGACCAGTTGTCAAAAGGAGGGTGAGGAAAGTAAAAGACAGTGTACTTTAAATTTTAAGCCTGACAAATTAAGCAGGCCCGAATATTGGGTTTTGGGCTGCATGAAGTGTGTGCGTCACCGCTCATTTACATGTGCTATTGTAATTTGTCCATGAAGTGCGTGCGTCACCGCTCATTTATATGTGCTATTGTAATTTGTCTATGCTTTCTGTGCTTGGTATACAGCAAGTATACCTGATGGCTTGGCATGTGTGTTTTTATTTTATGCACGTTTTTTTGTTTTTGCGTTGTGTTTACGCTTTTGCTTTTAACCTCTTCTGTGCCCATGACGAGATAGTCTCGTCATGGAGCACGGTTGCGCTGTGCCCATGACAAGACTATCTCGTCATGAACCCCACCCACTAATGAAACGCCCGGCACAGGAGGGGGAAAGGGCGTGGCACTGAAGGGGTTAATACTGTTACAAGCTCCCCTGTGTTGTGAGGGGATGGTCATGACGATGCCCATCGCTATGCAACAGTTGGTTGGACTTGTTCTGGTTACTAAATTTCACAGATATGATATTTCATGCTGTGAATATGACAGACAACACTTCAGCAGTGCATGTCTATTTGGCTATAATGCTATTGAAAAAAAAAATAAACAAAAGAGATATACAGGATTAAAAGTGTGTCATCTGCAGTTAGTCATGTTACTGCTCCTTCCTTTAAGGGACGAGCAGCCTAGATTGATGTTCCCTGATTAGACCCTAAGGATGAACTATAAATCTGTGGCTCTTGCTAAAGGTGACCTAACTTTCCTTATGATATTGCACTTCTACATGTAGTCATAAGAGACACCAAGAGTTTCTTATTTGCTGTCCTGAGTAGCAGGATTGTGATTTTAAGTGGGTATAGTGCCCCCTCCGGACAGGTGAGTAGGGAAAGGAAAAATTGTAGATCAGACACAAGAGACCTGAGAATTATTAGACTAGGGTAACAGGTATTCTCAGTGATCATGAGGAGATATTGTTTAGCCTGTGTATTGCATGGTGCACTTGCTGCACAATTATTAAAGGGAGGTATCTGCATGCCCCTGATAATTTGTATCATGCGTTTCCCCTTTTGAGGTGTTCTAGATAAGGAATGTAGGAACACATAGATGTAGTAATTTAAGAGATGTTTATCCCATTAGAAAATCATGAAATGAAAATTTGTAAATCCATAAGGGACTGGCCTATCTGTAAAACTGGTGCCACTATGAACCACGTCCAGTTTTACTAATGATACTAGAATGTTTAATTGATTGGTTATTGAATTTGCCTTTTGGATTCCCCTCCTTTATATCTGTCCTACCTCATGAGAATTTTGGTTTTTTTCACACTCCCCTTGGAGCAACCTCTTTCTCTATTAGGAGCGTTTAATATGGTGATCTGTTCTAAAAGTCTCTTAGTTTTCTCTGGTCTGTATCATACCCTGTTCTTCTCAGGTTTTGAGGTGATCATGCATCTAAAATGACACATTTTCACTCTGACTCCTGCAGTCCCGCATTTTGGTGGGTCAGCACTGATTACAGCTCAGGCTACTGCTGCCATACCTTTTTGATGGTGCACTGTTCACACACATGTTGTGACTGATAAAGGAGAGACTGCAACATGGTCAATATCCTTGTGGCTTAATTATATTGAGATTGGATACAGACTGTCATGTAGCAGATCCTATAGGCTGGCACACTGTGTGTTTGAGTGTTAGTATGAGTTACTGTGATACGTTTGGCTGGCTGTCACTCTTAGGGTCTTGAGATGATCAGTGCTGCCTTCTTTAATAGGCATCTACTCTGAAATTGATTATGGGCTTAACTTCACCTCAGAGAGCTACTTTGAAGGTACTGGCGAGCTACCAGTGGCTCCCGAGCTACTCGTTGGAGACCCCTGGACTAGAAGTACTGCCTTTGCCTTTGCATCTTATGAGAGTGACAGTGCATTCTAAACCAGAGTTGTCCCATGGCTTCTGGCCACTCCCTTGAAGATTGCAGGCCACCTGCCTGCAGTCCTATTGTTAAATACAATGAACTGTTTTTATACTAAACTGAAGGAAACTAACAACTGTGTCACATTTCCTACGTCACTAGATTCTGCGGGAATTAAGTCATAATAACCTGCAGAACATTGATTTAAGCCTAATTCCCATCAGTGACAGCTACAGATGAAAGGCGGATGTCTTGGCCCTACAGTCCCAACACCCAGAAAGTAGCAAGGCTGGACAGCGATCGCCAGCGCACCATCAATGGTATCGTACTTGCTCCATCAGACGGCATTTGACATCACAAAACCAGAGTTTCAGTGTAAAAGAGCGAAAGAGAAGGATCCCTGTTGTTGATAGCAGGGCTGGTTTGAGGCTTCAGTTTTCTACCTGTCATGTGCTGGTAACCTCTGACAGTGTGCAGTCCCTTGAGCCCCTTGGCCTGAGTCTTGGTCAACCCCTCTCTTTTCTTTGCTCCAACGGAAGGGCAGTGCACCGGAGGATCTAAGGCACTACATGATGAAAGGAAAATTAAATGAAAGAGCAGCCCAAACATCCTCTGACACTGAATAGCGAGTGCTAGAGCCTGAAAGTGTTGCTGAGCATGAAAGTTTGTTGCTCTTTCCGATTAATAGTACTCGGCTCTGCACAAGATGATCTGTGCCCATGACCAATGAAGAGCACAATATTTGTAGTGTCTGCCGCAGAGGAGAGACACTGGTGCACTGTCTTGAGACATTGAGACTTTCGAGTGAGCTGTGAGTGTTTGCCAGGAGGGCACTCCAACTAAGCAGTACTATTTTCATGAAGAGGCCTGAATCGAGAGGCCCAATGCGGAAGAAGACAATGGAAGCAGATTTGATGGACGATAGAAGCCTGCCAGAGAGGCTTGGAACGGACTTTGGGCACAGTTGCACAAGCGATTCCAGTGCAATTGTATAAAGTAAATGTTAATTAAGTTCTCATTTGACTGAATTGCCATGGGAGAGGAAGTGGTTCCGCCTCTAGCATCCAAAAATGGTCCACCAGAAGTGAGTCTTTGTGCTACTATGTGTGTTCAGAGACCTGTCCCGAGAGAAGTAGAGAATAATAAAGATGATGTTACAGCAACACCTTGACGACCTAATGAATATCGATATAGACCTAGATTCAGATTAACATGAGTCTTAGGTTATTGCCTACGTAATGGCAAAAGGAGGGTCTGAGGTTCTGTAATTCTCGAGACTGACTCAATTTTTTTGTGCCACCATTTTGTGTTGCCCTCACGTAGGCCTGTGAAGGTAGCCTGGCGAACAAAGTGGCCTGGCCTTCTTAGTCCATGTATACATTAACTAGGTTTCTTTCTGACTCTGGAATGAACTGTAAGAAACTGACCTCTTCACCTGAAACTGACCTCAAAAAGCCAATTTCCCTGATCGATCTTTGTCTGAGATTGCCAATCAAGATACTGTACATGTAATCATGCCATGCCCTGCAGTGCCATCTAAATCAGATTAACCTTTGTGAACTATGTAATTATAATGTTTTGCCCATATCCTGCTAAAACCCCAAAGGCTACTCACCTGCTGACCCTCCAGATTTTCCATTTGTTTAGGAATGTAATTGGTACAACTCCCTTACATGCCTGGGGCAGGATAAAGAGTATATAAGACGTGAAGTAAGACCATTCTATGGACTACCTCATTCAGTTGCTACGGCTTCTGTGTGACGTAGTCACACTCATTTGAGTTTAATAAAAATGTTCTTTTATATTTCAGCTTCTGTGCCAAATTCTTTATTATTGGTTTGAATGGACTAAGTATCAGTGAGACCCCTGAGAAGGAAATCATATTTCTTTAACAATTAGAATTAAGAACATGCATGTGAGGTTGGACAAATAAGAATCTGAGTCATCGATGGATTTACATCTAAAACATTTTATTTATACAAAACAACAAAATAAAAGTAGGTACAGGCATGGTGTGTCATCCCTTGACAATTTGTGAATCACAGCCTGCAAGACAAAAAGAAAGATAAGATTGTGCGTCATGCGCCCATCAAAGGAGAGAGAGAGAAAGAGAGAAAGTGAGAGAGAGAGAAAGAAAGAAAGAGTGAGAGAGCGAGGAAGACAGAGAAAGAGAGAAAGAGTGAGAGTGGGAGAGGAAGAGAGAGAGAGAAAGAGAAAGCGAGAAAGAGTGAGATACAAGGAAGAGAGAGCGAAAGAGAGAAACAGTGTGAGAGAGAGGAAGAGAGAGAGAAAGAGTGAGACAGAGAGGAAGAGAGAGAGAAAGAAAGAATGAGAGAGAGAGGAAGAGACAGAGAAAGAGAGAAAGAGTGTGTGAGAGAGAAAGGAAGAGATAGAGAGTAGAGAGAGAAAGAGTGTGAGTGACAGAAAAGAAGAGATGGAGAGGGAGAGTGAGTGTTGACACTGTGGAGAAAATCTTCGCAGCTCACCTTTCTGCCACCGGTGTGTCTCCAACCACGTGCCGGGACATAGTGCAGCCCTCAGGTTTAGTCATCTGAAACATAGTATAGAATCAGTAATGGCAGAGTACATACAACTGCACATGCGTAATTCTCTGTTTCGCCCCTGCGCAACCAGGCTACTGCACCCCATTGACTCCCGCCGCCAAGAGGTGTCTGTCCGCCCTGCGTACTCAGGCTGCTGCACCTCATCGATTCCTGTCGCCCAGAGGTGTCTGCCCGCTCCTGTGCACCCAGGCTGCTGTACCCCATCCACTCCCACTGCTCAGAGGTGTCTGGTTGCTCTTGTGCACCCAGACTGCTGCACACTATCCACTCCCACCGCCCACAGGTGACTGCCCGCTGCTTCGAAAACAAGCCTCTCTGCTCACCTTCCACCACTGGTGTTTGTGTAAGGGGGTCCACCACGTGCCGAAGCAACCTCCTCAGTACACGCGGTCAAGCCGAGCTCACAATTCAGTGTGAGTGTTGATTGCCAGGATGGCCACGCATCATCGCAGGCCTGCTAGACAAAAAGCAAGATAGGATTGTGCGTCATGCGTCCATCAAAGGAGAGAGAGAGAGAGAGAGAGAGAGAGAGAGAAAGAGAGCGTAAGGGTGAGAGAGAGAAAGGAAAAGAGAGAGAAAGAGTGAGAGGAAGACAGAGAGAAAGAGAGAAAGAGTGAGAGAGAGAGGAAGAGAGAGAGAAACAGTGAGAGAGAGGAAGAGAAAGAGAGAAACAGTGTGAGAAAGAGGAAGAGAGAAAAGGGAAGAGAGAGAGAGAGAAAGAGAATGAGTGAGAGAGGGGAAGAGAGAGAGAAAGAGAGAAACAGTGGGAGAGAGAGGAAGAGGGAGAGAAAGGAAGAGATGGAGAGCGACAGTGAGTGCCCACACTGTGGACAAAACCCTCACAGCTCACCTTTCCGCCACCGGTGTGTCTCCAACCATGTGCCGGCACATAGTGGAGCCCTCAAGCTCACTCATCTGAAACATAGTACAGAATCAGTAATCGCAGAGTACATACGACTGCGCACGCCTAAATCGCTGTCCCGCCTTTGTGCATCCAGGCTGCTGCACCCCATCCACTTCCACTGCCCAGAGGTGTCTGCCCGCTGCTGCGCACCCAGGCTGCTGCACCCCATCCACTCCCTCCACCCAGAGGTGTCTGCCCCCGCGCACCCAGGCCTCACTGCTTACCTTTCCGCGGACAGGGCACCCTCTACATCATGCAGCCCCACTCCTCAGGCCACCAGGTCTCACATTTGGTGCTGCGTCTTGATTTTACCATGGCAGAGGACACACCGGTGCACCCGCCATCATCGTAGGTTGCACACCCGCTTAGCCCTTGCGGTGCCACGAACTCTGTGACCAGTGAGGCCACGCCACGTGGCGGTAGGCCCCTGCTGGTCGATGGTTCAGGCTTACACTGCGGTCCAGCAGGGCACACAAAACCTGACCTGTCCGGACCACCGGGACGGCACATCATCGTAGGCTGCACACCCGCTCAGCACTTACAGTGCCCCTACCTCAGTGCACTGAAAGTCACCGTCCCGTGGCGGTGTGCCTGTGCTGGGCGCAGTGCATCCGGTGCACCAAGTCTGAAATGGGAATGGCGTGGAGCACGTGCGCCCGGTTCTTTTTATTGGCAGGGTCACATGTCCTGTGACGCCTGTGCTTGATGGGTGTGGTGTGGGTGTAAACCAGCCATCAGGGAGTGGCTGTGGCATACTGACAACTAGACCTGAGAGCAGCAGATCACTACAATGCAAATCTGGGCCTTGTAGCATTGTTGTCCCTCCCTGTATGCGTAAGCGGATTGGGCTGGCCTTGCATATGCCAGTCCTGCGTGAGGCTGTGAACAATGACTCTGGAGCTCTGGGCATGGACCCGTCCTGGGCTGTATGAGGAATCAACTGATGCGGGTGTCCCTGTTGTAGTGCTGCCACCACCCAGGCCGCAAGCGCCAATGTGTCACCCTGTGACCCAAGTCCTAAAACATGGCCAACATGGGAGGTAGGGGGAATCACTGACCCTACATTCATCCATATTTCCACACATGAAAGATCGTACACATGACATATCCGTGTGAATATGAATGTTTATTGCACATTCAGTGGAGTGTTGCAGCTGTAGCAATAGAGGTCCATGCAAAGCCCAAATTTCCTTTTTTGGCAAATGGAGGGCAGCCAATTAGAGCCAAGCTCGTGCTCGGGGGTTAGACTCTGCCAACATATGTACTTATCCCATCACTCTGCCAATTCCGAAGCACTTATAAATTCACCATACACTCTCCTTGCAGTACTCTAATGATCTAATAAGTACCAATGACTGAGACAAAGTTACATAACCAAAGTTTTCCCCACTGCCAGAGGTAACATGGTTGCGAGCGCTGTCCACAGCAGAATGTAATGTGGTAGGGCCCAAGGGCAGCATCATGCATACATAATGAACACACGGACACATTTAGATAGATAGTGGAACTGGGTACGGGCACGTGCGCTTGGCCCCTTTTTATTACCAGGGTCTCATGTCCAGTGACGTCTGTGCTGGATGCGTGTGGGGTGAGTGTAAGCCAGCCCTCAGGGAATGGTTGGTGCTGGCAACAAGTACAACAGCAATCATCGGATCACACACACAGATTCAATCATAAAGGGTCAATGACTAGTGCTGCACTAAGTTAGGGGCACCATATGTGAAATAATACACAAAAGATTCTATCGTAAAGGGTTCATGATTTGTGGTACACTGAGGTAGGGGCAGTAGATCTTAAATCATACACAAAAGATTCTATCATGAACGGTCCATGAGTTGTGGCGCACTGAGGTAGGGGCAACAGAAGCATTCCGCGTGTGCACAGCTAGCGATGATGCATGGTCCGGGAGGGCCGCACTGGTAGCAATGTCTGTTGCCTACTGGACTGCGTCATCTGCAATCGCAACTCGATCTGAATTGTGAACCATGCAGTCCGCAATGTAGATGGAAGGCAGTAGTCAGCACAGACATCGAGGAATGCTTTTTGTCACTTCCTCTTGACAAAATCCAAGGACATAGAGTACAATTCTGTCAGCAATTAATAAATCATGTCTCATTGTAAATTGTGAGCTCTGCTGACCGCAGTGTAGGTAACAAAAGATGAAATATGTATGGAATACATTGTCGAAATGTGTAGGTTTTGGGGACGTTATAGTTAGTTGCCTACTGGACTCTGAAATTAATAAATCAAGACTGAATTCGAACTGTGAGCTCTGCTGGCCGCAGTGTAGGCTGCCATTCAGTGTTCCTTTGGACTTGCAAGATGAATTTGGTCATTGTTCTAAAGCTATAATTGATATCAAAAAAGTTCTTGAAGCAAGGATACTAAAAGGATATTGTGTAGGTTTCAGGGACATTGTAGTTAGTTGCCTACTGGACTCTGTAATTAATGAATCAAGACTCAATTTTAATTGTGAGCCGTGCTGACTGCAGTGTAGGTCAGACGCAGTGGTCAGCAAGGGCCCACTGCCACGTGGCGTTGAGTTGAGCTGCACAGTTAGTGGCATTAGAAGTATTCAGCTTGTGTGCACCCTGTGATGATGCGTGGTCCGGGTGGGCCGCACTGGTAACAATGTCTTTTGTCTAATGAATTCTGCCTCAGTAAGGCCACGTGGCATTGAATTGTGGTGCACTGAGTTAGTGGCACCTGAAGCACACAGCATGTGCACACCCTGTGATGATGCGTGGTCCGGGCGGGCCGCACTGGTAGCAATGTCTTGTGTCTAATTAATTCAGCCTTAATAAGGCCATGTGGCGTTGACTTGTGGTGCACTGAGTTAGTGGTACCTCTGGCGTTCAGCGCGTACGCAGCCTGCCATGATGCGTGGTCCGGGCGGGCCACACTGGGAGCAATGTGTCTTGCCTACTGGACTGCGTCATCTGCAATCGCGACTCCATCTGAATTGTGAGCCCCGCTGTCCGCAGTGTAGATCGAAGGCAGTAGTGTGTACAGATATAACTCTGAGGTGCTGTGCCGCTGTGTTCGCAGGGGGCCTGTCTCGAGAAGGCCCGCGGTCATGGCGGAAGCCATGTGGCAGGGTGAGGGCCGCCGCTCAGGCAGATGCGTTGGCCTTCAGACAAGTGAACCACGCCCAGAGCCCCGGCCTATTTATTTACACTTCTATGCTGGAGTGGCGTACTTTGGACCAGCCCACTGTGCTTCCGCTTACAGGGGACAACGACACAGGTACATGACCGAGATCTTCCCCACTGCCTGAGGTAACATGATTGCGTCCACTGTCCACAACATTGCAAGCACCAGCAGTATATGTACACACGGAGAGGTTTGTGCTCTGCATAATGAGGTCTGTCCAGCACATCACCGCTACACTTGGTATTGTGTGCATTATTACTGGTGGGTGACTTGCGTCCTTCACACATTTTTGGTTGCCACATCTTGCAACATTCAGCTATTGTGTGGCTGAGGGGCCATGCCTTTTTTGGAAGGTTCGCTGTCCTGTTGTGCGCTGCCTCAGTGGTAGTAGGGGGGGGTGGTCCAGGGGGAGGTCCTGAGGGTGGTGGCAGTGGGTTTTGTGGCCTTCTTGGGTGTGGGGAGGTGCATGATCAGTAGCTCTATGACATGTGTTGGTCTTCAGATGTGATTTGGGCTGGGCTCCCTTTCACACTGTAGGTAGTCGTCCTACTTTACACCAGTTAAAGGCAGATGTTACAGTCCTACTGCTAACACAGCTTATCGCCTGTTTTTGGATCACACCACAGATTTGGCTGCTTGTTGAAAATATTGGGAATTGGTGCTTTCGTGTTATTTTTGCATAGGAACGCTTACTCTGCATATTATTAGCGTTAGTTGTTGCTCTCATTTGTGGCAATTTTTTTTTGTGGAAGCTATTGCTTTAAAATTGGCGATATGGGCTGTTTTCACCAGGTTGAGAATGGAATGATAATTTCAAATCACTGAAAAAACTATAGGTTTAATGAACATTATAATTAGAAATTAGCATTTAAAAAACCTCTGAAATTCACTGAAAATAACAGGTTTCAGGGACATTATCGTTAGAAATTAGCATTTAAAAAACCTTAGAAATTCACTGAAAAAACCATAGGTTACAGGGACGTTATAGTTAATTGGACATTTCACTCGTACAAAACCAGAGAAATTTGAACGTTATAGTTAGTAGAGCTAACTATAACTTGCGCCCCTGCAATGCACTGCTGATGGCATCACATATTACATCACTCATAAAATAGTCAGTGACATCACTGATGACATCACTGATGACATCTAAAAAATATATATTAAAAATATATATATATATATATATTTTTGGCGATTGTTTCGCGATCCTTAATTTATTATGGTTACATTACTGATAACGGAAAACACTTAATTTTTATTTTTCTTATTTTTAATATTACAATTGTTATTATTATTCAATTCAGACGCTCTAAGCGCATATTTTCCCTGAAACTCGACACGTATTAAATCAATTTTCTTGCACAACAGTGCCACCTGCTGACTGCTTGGATGTTTCTCTAGTCTTCACCATGGCTCAGCGCCCGCTTGGTTAATTCCTCAAGGAGACCCGTTTTTCAACGCCAAATCGTCTAGCTGTGCAGCGAAGACAATTAATGTGTCTCTCCTTTAAGCAGCAGATCTATAGCTGTGTTTACTGCTCGCGGGGCTGTCTCCCGGTCCCTGCTGGAAAGAACAATTGGCGTCATCCTTGCACTAAGGGATGCTCGTCTCCTCGTGTCCATTTTATTTAAAACACATCTTTTGCTTCCACTAGGCAGAACATATTGATTTAAAAAAAAAAAAGTACATGGCATCTAATATCCAGTAGGCGTTCCTGCCAGCATCACCGTGTTTCCTGGAGACGTATTGACTAGCGTAGAGACAATTTTTGACAATGTTGATAGCTTGGTCGGTTGAGCATATGCTGCGTATATCAGTGTGTAATCTGAAAAATTCACGTAATTTGCATTCAAATAATTATGCTGAATGCAAATCTGCCATTTTGCACTTTATTTTAGCACGCATGTATGAATGGGAGATTTAGAGAGTGCGCAGCAACTCCGAGGAGTGTCCTACCATGTCTCAGCATGCCCTTAGAACAAAGCACTGGAAACGAACACCACTCGCATTTCTTCGCTTGCAAAATTTTCACAGGCCTGCCAACTTAGGGCGAACAAAGCAATACCAAAGGATATGATGGACGGAGCGTTTGAGCAAATCAAACACTCACCCCCAGTCAACTGATCTGGGTTTAATCCAACATCATTCTTTAGCTCACTCCACCACCCCAGTTCAGACATGGCCATATGCAAATCAGTCTGACCCTGTGCCTCATGGGAACAGTCCAGCCCTAACTGCCAAGCCATGTCTTTCCTGGACTGGAAACAAGCATCCTGGGATCGGTTTCGGGTTCATAACCCTCACAGCCAGGCTATCTTGAATCCAGTGGCAAAGTCAGCAAGGAACCCACGTCTGGGTATACCCTGCCAACTTAGGGCAAACAAAGCGATACCAAAGGGGATGATGGATGGAGCGTTTGAGCAAATCAAACAGTCACCCCCAGTCAACTGATCCGGGTTTAATCCATCATCATTCTTTAGCTCACTCCACCACCCCAGTTCAGACACGGCCATATGCAAATCAGTCTGACCCTGTGCCTCATGGGAACAGTTCAGCCCTAACTGCCAAACCATGTCTTCCCTGGACCGGAAACAAGCATCCTCGGACCTGTTTTGGATTCATAACCCTCATCAGCCAGGCTATCTTGAATCCAGTGGCAAAGTGAGCAAGGGACCCACGTCTGGGCATACCCTGCCAACTTATGGCGAACAAAGCGATACCAAAGGGGAGATGGACAGAGCTTTTGAGCAAATCAAACACTCACCCCCAGTCAACTGATCTGGGTTTAATCCAACATCTTTCTTTAGCTCACTCCACCACCCCAGTTCAGACATGGCCATATGCAAATCAGTCTGACCCTGTGCCTCATGGGAGCAGTCCAGCCCTAACTGCCAAGCCATGTCTTCCCTGGACCGGAAACAAGCATCCTGGGACCGGTTTCGGGCTCATAACCCTCATCAGCCAGGTTATTCTGCATTCTGCCCATCAACTGTTGTTTTTGCATTTGTCACCCCGAGTAGGACGGGTATGCCCAGACGTGGGTCCCGTGCTCTCCATGCCACTGGAATCAAGCTATCCTGGCTGAAGAGGGGTGAAACCCCGAAACCGGTCCTAGGATGCTTGATTCCAGTCCAGGGAGGACCTGGCTTGGCAGTTCGGGCTGGACTGTTCCCATGACACACAGGGTCAAGGCTGATTTGCATATGGCTGGGTTCAAACTGGAATGGCATGGTGAGCAAAAAAACGATGGACTTAGGCCCAGATCTCAGTACTGGGGTGAATGTATGACATTGTTCTGCAGTCTGTCCATCAACTGTTGTTTTTGCATTTTTCACCCCGAGTGGGACGGGTATGCCCAGACGAGTGTCCCGTGCTCTCCATGCCACTGGAATCAAGCTATCCTGGCTGAAGAGAGGTAAAACCCCGAAACCGGTCCTAAGATGCTTGTTTCCAGTCCAGGGAGGACCTGGCTTGGCAGTTCGGGCTGGACTGTTCCCATGAGGCACATGGTCAAGACTGATTTGCATATGGCTGGGTTCAAACTGGAATGGCATGGTGAGCAAATAAACGATGGATTTAGGCCCAGATCTCTGTACTGGGGTGAATGTGTGACATTGTTCTGCATTCTGTCCATCAACTGTTGATTTTGCATTTGTCACCCCGAGTGGGACGGGTATGCCCAGACGTGGGTCCCGTGCTCTCCATGCCACTGGAATCAAGCAATCCTGGCAGAAGAAAGATAAAACCCCGAAACAGGTCCTAGGATGCTTGTTTCCCATCCATGGAGGTCCTGGCTTGGCAGTTCAGGCTGGACTGTTCCCATGAGGCACAGGGTCAAGACTGATTTGCATATGGCTGGGTTCAAACTGGAGTGGCATGGTGAGCAAAAAAACGATGGATTTAGGCCCAGATCTCTGTACTGGGGTGAATGTATGACATTGTTCTGCATTCTGTCCATCAACTGTTGTTTTTACCATTACAATCACTACCACCACCACGATGTGTGTGTGTGAGTGTGTGTTTGTATGTGGGAACATTGCAGGTTCTACATTGCTGCATGTATAAGAGAAACAGTGTGATATGTGGGGGACATTGTGCGTGTGTGCTATCAGTAATAAAAAAAGGTCTAGCCATTTTTGCCATGCCAATGCTTGTTTCACTTCAGCTCCTATGAGTTGGGGCCATTTAGTGTACCAAGTCCCGGAATGGAGCTTGGGGGCATTTCTTGGCACAGTTTGTTGGTGCAAGTCAAGGCACAGTGCCTAGTGCCTGAGCGGGCCCGCCAGAGACGAGGTCGCTCCACCAATGGGGGCAATTTGATTTAGAGAGCCCCAGAGGGGCCCCGAGGGCACAGTCGTGCCAGAGCCCCTTTCCTTTGTCCTCAGCTGGGCCGCACCAGCACGGGCAGCTGTAATGTTTTTGAATATTTGTCCAGAGGGCACAGTGAGTGCCCAGGCCCATGTTCTGTTCCACAGCTGCATGGCAATTAGCGGCAGCTGCAACGTTTAGGAGGACATTTCTTTGGGGGCATTTTGAAGGCGATAGGAGTGAGATGCACTGCTCTGCCCTGGCGCAATGTCACACTTGTAAATATTGCTGCATTGGCAGCTGCCCTGACATTTGGGACATAGGGCATTTGAGCCCTCTAAGAAGGGCAGTTGGCCTGGTGGTCAGTCGTAGGTTAGTAGGACGCAGGAACCTACTGTGATTTATGTACGGTGTGCCAAATGTGATTTATGCACCCTGATTGATGCCTCTAATGATGTTTATGCTCATGAGGTTATTGCATAATATGTTTACGCTGGTGAGGCCTAATGCGTAAGGTGTTTATGCTTAGGAGGGTGTCTATGCTAATGAGGTTTGGGCCTAATGTGATTTATTGCCTAATGTTATGATATTTCAGGTTGGGGGTCTAATGCTAATGTGATAATGCTTAGGCCATTATGGTACCAGTAGTTACTGGTTGTGTTTTACATTTACTCACCTGTTGTGATGGTTCTGACTGTGGCCCGATTGGCCCTGTCCTGTATATAATCCCCTGTGAATATTGCCCGTGCCAGTTGGCACAGTGTAAATGTGTGATTACTATTTAATGTGTTTATGATAATACAAAGGCAATTTTTTATATAACCTTGTGTGGAGTTTCTTTTGTGGTGTGCCTAGTGTGTCGCTGCTGTGTGAGTGTGTTGCGCAAATGCTTTACAAATTGCCTCTGGGATAAGCCTGACTGCTCGTGCCAAGCTCCCAAGGGGGTGAGCAGGGGTTATCAACAGTGTGTAACTCCCTTGCCCTGACTAGAGTGGTGGTTTTTGCCTAGCTTTGGCGCAAGCCCTAGCCAACCAGAAATCACATTTCTAACAAAGACTGTCATCATTCCCACCAGCACCACCATTACCATTATCACCACCATCATTACCACTGCCTCCACCATTACAACCGCTTCCACCAAGGTCTCTACCACCATAAACACCACCACCACTGATACCACTTCCCCTATTATCACCAGCTTTACAGTCACCACCACTTCCAACTCCACCATTGGAGTTGGAAGTAGTGGTAACAGTGTGATATGTGGGGGACTTTATGCGTGTGTGCTATCAGTAATAAAAAAAGGTCCAGCCATTTTAGCCATGCCAATGCTTGTTTCACTTCAGCTCCATTGCTCGCGTCATTCTTTGGCAATCCAAGGCACATTTACTTGTAGCTCAAGACTATTTCTGTCCTAGAATAAGGAACGTGGCACATTACGGTGCATAACTCAGCACAAAACCCTAAACGTGGCCTCTGCACCTGGATTTAATACTTGAACACAGCTCTGACCATGATGGCTCCAGAAAAGCACAAACTGCTCCCGAGGCAGCATCCAGAGAAGAATACAGTCCCATGGAAGGGTCCATATTACCGGAGGTGGGGGCTCCATGGCACAGGCCAGGGTCCCGGGAAGGCTCCAGAACAAGACCATCGAGCCAGTGGAGCTGTCGCCTCGTTGTGCTGCCCCTTGTCCAGGTTTAACCAACCTGAGCTGGTAAGAAACGCGACATCAAACGTTGTCTCGTGTTTGGTATCCTTCAAAAGTGTCCCTCGTCCTCTGCTGCGACGGAGATTCCTGGAGCACACACTGTACAATGCTTGACTTGGCTGGAGGTAAAATGGTTTGGACCCTTCAAACCCACCTTGCATCCACTCTAAATTGTCTGTGTTTTGACTACACTTAGGCTATCAATCCTGTGGAGATTACGTGATTTCCACACAGGCACACTTTCCCTACCACGTGTTATCCAATGTCCCCAATAAGTCCTTTGGGATACTCGGCAGAGGATGTATTCTGTGACTTCTCCGTATCACTGTCTTTCCCTCGTGAGGAACGTGCACCTGTCGCGCTTACGTGCAAGTCTTCTGTTTGGAACGGTAGCAAATGATTAATTGAAGTTCAATTAAATCAAACCCGTAAGTCTGCTGCCTGGACCAATGCGTCAGCAGCCTGCGGCTAAGGACAGTCGTAGTAAGTTGGTGATGACCGAGCAGTCAAACAATGGTGCGTCAGCGACATCTAGTGGTTCAGTGGAGAGTTGCAGCGCCAAAGGTCCTGGATGATACATCAGTCTGTTTCCGGCTCACAGTGCTTGCTGGTGGCTGTATATACGAAGGCAGATATGTGAAAGGAATGATATCAGTGCTTAATTTGTAAAATATTACGTCCAGGTGCTCAGATTTTTGTAGGAGGCCACACCCACTTCCCCGGCTCCACCCAATTCTTTTACTGGCCTCACCCACTTAATAAATTCGTCGGAGACATATTAATATTACTTGTGTTGTCCAGCAATCAGAATTGTACTGCAGGTCATTTACAAAAAAACAAACCCGGGCACGTACCTCAACCATTGAACAACATACTTGCTTCGCACTACAGTACTAAGGCATGTTAAAATGAAATCATTACTTACTTTGCCTTTTGGTTTTAATTAGAGGCCTGTTGCTGCAGGAGTCAACGTAATACACGCTGCTTGCTTCTTGAGTCAATTCGACTGACTATCGCTGCTGCAGCTGTGGGGACACTGGTCTGATCTGCATTGGTCCGTCTTCTCGAGAGGAGAGACGATTCAACACCAAGGAGGAACGGAGGGGCAGCATGCTAATATTCCCAACAGAGGTGATGCTAATCTCCTGTGGGTTGGATAGCACCAAAGAAGCGATTCCAGTTTTGGATTAATACCTGCTAATACATTGTGGAATCCTGGTGGCCTGAGCTTCCTGCCTCTAGCCTCATTCTGACAAGCTACCGTAGTCAACTAGAAGCCTATCTTTGGTTGACCCATAGCCACAGGCTAGTCAGGCAGTTAACACTTTCCTTTCTACTTAGAAGTGGACACTACTTGCATCTTCTGCGCTAACTGGCCATATATTTCTATTTGGTGAGCAAGACCTTGGTATCCGTCTTCTGATTAAGACACAGTTGCTCTGATGAACACGGTGAGTGACAATAAAGTATTGAGGTCCACATGATGCAGCAATATGATCACTGGCATCCATATGAATACATTTGATGTTATTCGGGTTACTCAGGGTCATTGCAAGGATCAGCTGGATCAATACCACACCCTAGGATAATTCATATTTATTTCACAGCTTCCAACCACTAAGACCACGCCCTGGCTGGAACATGCTATTTCTATAACAAAAAAGACAACCTGGGTATTTCCTTGCCAGTGATACAGTGCACACACAGTTGACCCTTGACGATAGCCGGACGGAAGGGAGTAAATGTTTACAATTGATGGTCCAAGTGCACTTAAGACCTTTTTGAGGCAGTCAGAGGCTGAGGGGCTCTCGAATGGGTGGAAATAACAACCAACGACAAGAACAGCCTCAAAATCAGGACTATGTATTAAAACAGAAGCTGGCCAGAGTGACTGGAGCCTCCAAGGCTCTTTCAAGAGGTTGGCTCTGGGGACTTCCTGAAGACATGTCTTTGGGTTCTTGTCCCACGAGATAGTTACTGAAGCTTTGTTATCATCTGTAGGGTTTTTTTTTTCTTCCCAAACAAGGAAGTGTGCATTTGAAATGCTGTGAGCTACCTTTAAAGCATCTATACAGATGTATATTGCTGCCACAGACTAGAAGTATTTGAAGTCAGATTATCAGGCCTTTTTCTCAGATGGAGTCACTATCCAATGAATATATGAAAAAAATCAACTAAATGGTCTTTCAGAAAATATGAGTCTGCCTTACAGCCTCCCACTGGACTTTTTATTGCGGTCCTCAGGGTCGATACTTATTTCTGACACTGCTTAAAAAGAACAGAGCTGACTAATGTCTTAAAGGTGGTTGTAGCTAGTACGATGTTTTTTACATGTATATAAAATATATATATATCCCAGGGCGGACCATGACGTCAGTCAGATGCTCTTGGAATTTCCAAGTACAGAGTTGCACTGGGACAAGGGAAGTCGACGATTTTCAGTTACAGGTCCTTGAATATGAGGCTCATTACCAGAGGATACGAAGCAAAGGTTAAACCTTTCACAGTTCAGGAAGGCACTAAACTTTTTATTCATACTATGAATCTGGACAGTTGTGAATCCCACCATGGCAATTAATTGCACTCGCTGTTGTGTTTTTGTAGTTTTTCTTGGGCCAAGAGATATTTGTAGCGTTCACATCATAGATCGATGGTGTATGTGTGAGTGCTGTCGTGTTGGTAGGGAGGTATGCCAGTGACTGCCAGTCTGGTGGGATGGTGACTGTGGGTATGAACCAGTGGTCGCAGTGGGGGAGAAAAAGTAGGGGAACTGTGGGCGGAGAATCAAAGGGCGGGAATAACCGCTGGATTGGGTCAGTGGGCGGAGTCAGAGGTGTGGCAGAAAGAGCAAAATATCCCAATTTTTAGGCTTTGTTTCCCATTTCACTAACGGGTTACAGTTTATTACGTTATTTAATTTTATCCATTGGTACAGATCTTTATTTAGGGTTTAATATGAGTTATTGACATTAAAATACACACACAAAGAGGGATTCGTTTCCAACCACAGAATGTCCCAAATATCCTTAAAAGTGGAATTCCAAGCCTTTTGTCTCCCAGCCATTGAGTTTCTGTCATCAGCACTTCTCCTACCTTTTTCCACAAGAGCAGTTCAAACATGAATAGGAAAATATCCTAGTTTGCAAATGTTTCCACATAATTAAGGCTCTGCCATATTTGCCACATTATACATCATCTGCTGCATAATCTGACGATTTGAACTAATAAATTGTTTATAGCTCAAAAGGATCAAAAGTTATGAAAAAATGTGACCTGTGCTGCTGTGAAGTGGAGGGCCCTTTGCAAAGGTTGACTGGTCACCTTTCTCACTGCTGCGGTTGTATGTTCCACTGGTACTAATAAGGAAAAATATTTGCTGAGACTGTTAGCATGTGTAAAAATGTCAAAATAATAAAGTATCAGAAAAATGTACAGCACCACTAATACCAGTGTAGGGTGTCAGAGCACTTTACATCACACATATTACACAGAGACAATCAATCATACGTGTGTAAATCACTGTATAGGAAATGTTACATAACACAAAGGACTACAAGGTGTAGGACTCACATGACAACCATACTAGTAGGCACCATAGTTTAATAGTGATTGGTCTGGAGAAACACAAACTCAGAATTTAAAACATAATACCATGGTTGGGAGGTTCTCTTTAATAATCAGAATTGATTTCTACCCAAATGAATCCCTTTTTTGCAACATCAGGATAATCAAATACTGGGGGAAAAACCACAAAGCTCTAATTTATACCTTGCAGTTTGCATGCAGCTCTCACATGACAGTTAATAGCTCATTGTTCTATGCTAGTATTTTAACTTATTAACTGCAAGTAACATAGGGTCTCTGACAAAAGCAGTTACCCACTGACCTATTTACATTATGTGCACTTTGTGATCTGCATGGTACATGTTCTTAGCAGCAGGCACATTAACCCTCTGTGCTTCCTTTCCATGAGTCAAAACTTCCACTAGACAAATCTCTCTCTACTAAGAACATTAATCACTGGAGTTATCATGACATTTTTGTTGTTGCCAAACATTGTTGGAGGCCAGGAAGGAGGCAGCAAGTGCTTTTAAAACCATTTTATACATGCAAACACGATGCCCCCACCTGAAGTTAGCGCCTGGTGTGGTCGCACTGCCACAGAGCCAGCCTGCTCAAGGGTCCTGTGACCTCAGTGACAGAGTCACTGTTGGTGTGCTGTTTCATAGGCCTGTCTGCAAGACTGGAGGTGAAATTCAGAATGAATTGTGGTGGACAGGCCTTAAAGGTGAACCCATACTTGCCACTGCTAGGGTCCACCTGCTGGTGCTAAGACACCAGGGCTTGTAAGATCTTGCGGGGCCTTCTAAGGTCTAGCATGGGAATGTGCTCCCTCAGGGGGAGTGGTCTGGTGGACTAGTCATGTAGGCTGAACCTGGTTCCCCAGTTCCAATTTCAGCAGCTCTGACCATAGTGCCACACCCTCTCCCCCTCTGAACACCATACTGCCCCACTGAGAGAAACTTGGCACTGCACTGACCCGCTATAAACACCTGGAAGTGACTCTATTCAAATTACGCACTAGACAAGAGCAATATGCTGCCTAAAGAAATTTAACATCCTCCTAGAAAAAGCAAACACTCATAGGGAATGCAAGATTAAGTAAAGCATGTGAAATGTAAGCAGGAACAACATGGTTACCTTTTTCCTTTTACACTCATTAATCAGAAATTAGTGAGTGCTTTTGCCTGAAAAGTTAAGGCCATGACTACAGGGCCCGGAAGGGACCTGTTTCAATTCCCATTGTTTATATCCTTACAAAACGTAGGCAATATGGTTTAAAAAGACCACATTTGTGAACGCACAACCGCTGTACACATTTTGTTTCCCAGTTCACCCATCAAGCAGGTATCAGTACCCCCAGAAATAGTACACTTTCCCACCCAGGGAAACAATGTTGTTCAAATAGAGACGAGAAAACAAAAGTAGCGCTTAACTGGCAAACACTGTAAAGTGGCGCTAATGTGGTTAAGTGGGAATAAATCAATCTGGCCACCTTGCAACCACTCTGTTTTGCTTTAGTTAGTTAGTCATTTACTTTTCATTTTTTGAATGTTTTATTTCTCTCCAACTCAAGGCTGCACTTAGAAATTGAAAAATGTCAGAAAAAGACGACATTTCAGAAGAAGTGTTTTTCTTTTTTGGATCCATTTCACAGGGAAGAAAATAAACGGAAGTAGGAAAGAGAGGAGAGAACCGTTTTTGAAGTCTTGATTTTCACTAAATGAGGAGGGAGACAGAAGGAGAGGGAAGAGGGAGAACAAAGAGAGAGGGGGGGCAACTGCCAGTCGCAGGGGAACTGCCTTGTCTTCTCTGGGCACGAAAGAAAAGAGAGTCCTTTTCCTTCTCTGCCCGTCCTACCCGTCCCCAAAAGCCGAGCGTTAAGTAACGACCTTTGCAGCAAATGAGGGGTGCACTTTTCCGGCACGTACCTCAGCCAATAAAACAAACTTGCTTCACTACACTCACACTACAGTACTACTAGCGCATGCTAAGATGAAATAATTACTTACTTTGCCTTTTGGATTTAATGAGAGGCCTGCTGCTCGAGTCACCGGGACACACGCAGCTTGCTTTTGAGATGACTCGTTAGACTGACTAGCACTGCAGCAGCTGCGCAGTACGGTATGGCGGGCAATAAGTGGAAACACTGGTCTAATCTGCATCGGTCCGGCTCGAGGGGAAACTGACGAAATGGACGCAAAAGCGGCGATAATATTTCATCGCTGCTTTTGCGTCCATTTTTGGACGAAAAGCATTGCTAATTTTATCGCCTAATCAGCAAGGTCACGCTATTGCGTGAAACCTTGCATTAGTGCCTGTTTTCTGAACGCCCAGCTTTGCATCTCTAATGAGATGCAAAGTGGGCGTTCCTGCGACATTTCTACTATTATCAATGGGCACGCTAACCTGCAGAGCGACAAGCAAAGTAGCAATAACCTCTGTTATCGCTACTTTCCTTACGCCTGCTTCAAGACTGACTTAGCCATGATATCCTATGTGAGGTGGATATCATGGCTAAGTATGCCTTGCCCTATTATCAAGCTATCGCCAAACTTTGTGAGATTATCGCTGGAATTCCAGCGATAATCTCACATTTGGCAGTTAGCGCTTGGAATTTTATCGCTTTTGAGATAAGCGTTGCTAATAGCACGCTATCTCCGCGATAAAAGTCCACATTACCCGGCGATAATTATCCTAGCGCTAAGTGTGCTTAGCGATAATTATTGCCGGTCCTTGATGATATGCCCCCATATTCGCTAGAAAAGATGTATTCATTGCAGTGAGGTACCAGGAGGTACTAGGAGGATGCTCAGAGTAGCACTGATCACCACATTTGAAAACCTCTTCGTTTGTGTTTTTTCCCAGTTTTATATCATGCTAACTCGGCCAAGGGGCAATGGAGTACATTACATGAGCACAAGTTACATACATGACGGTAGTTTTAATTTTAGTGCATGCGGGTTATTGAGTGATTTGCCCAGAATCACAGGGCGCTGAGCCG
Organism: Triturus cristatus; assembly: GCF_964204655.1. Classification (NCBI taxonomy): domain Eukaryota; kingdom Metazoa; phylum Chordata; class Amphibia; order Caudata; family Salamandridae; genus Triturus; species Triturus cristatus. The sequence goes on from NC_140594.1 coordinate 84,538,776, forward strand.
ACGTCGGACTCAACCTTCCCCACTTCCAAAGTTGGCATCTCTGGCCCTAATAACACATCCTTTGCCCTCTCTGGGGCCCTATGGTACATTTGAAAACTATTAGATTTGTTAAGCTCAACATCTGGGGATTCTTTGAGAAATGTCTGCTAAATGTGTTTGCTCTTTTAATCAGATCACCATTAGACAGTGGTCTGTGAATTATAGAAAAGGGATCCTGAAAGAGAAAAAGAGAAGTTCTTATTCACTGACTATGACCAGAGAAGTTTGAGCTCTTTAATGAAAAAACAAATCTCAAAGCTGTACCCTGTGTCCTCGGGAGTGGGACATTAGCTGTCAGGCTCAGTTACAAGGGGTGAAGCTTTATGCCTGAGGTAAAATCACACTTCCACCATCTAATGGTGACTCCTTGGAGTTTCCTGACATGTACAAGTTGGTCCAATCTTATCTCTGCTGAAGATGCCCAGCTCCAGGGTCTATCCTTAACTAAGGTCTTCACATCACATATCTCAGAACAAAGAGAGCATTGGTCACTTGGTCTAGGTGATGGTTTAAGACACAAACTGTTTAATCCTTTTGCAGTGTGGAAGAACTGGAGGGACTCATTTAGAGGAGGGTGCTGAGAGAACTGGCACTGTTTTGTGGTGAAATCGTCACTTGTGCCAAAACTACAAATTATATTGGTTCACAGAAACTGTTAGAAAAATCTTATGTAGCCTCGTGGCTGTAGTAATAAATATCGAATCTGGTATATTGATGGGTCACAATATCGTGAACATAATATTGAGAGACAAAATATCGAAGAGGTAAGTGCATAGAGAGAGGAAAGGATTGACTGTTCTTAACTCCACATCTACGTACCTTCAATATATAACATGGTGGTTATGCCTTCTACTATGTATACAACTGAGGCACTCAGACAACTGAGTGATAGTGATTGCTAGACCACAATCACCACGGCAGAATACAAAGAGACCATTGTCCAGTTTTGGGAGAAACTCAGTGTATGGAGAAATAAGGGTCTAATTTAGACAGAGGAATATCAATTTCTCAAGAATCTCCACCCTCGAATACCAGCAATATACCTCCTCACTAAAGTACACAAATCAACCACCAATCCTTGGGGCAGTTTGATAATATCGTCCATTGGTATCCTTCTTGGAAACACATCTAATATCATCAACAATTTCTTAATCCCTCTAGTAGGGGCCCTACCTTCTCATATAGCTGACACCAGTGATTTCCTGAGGAGAATTGAAGGTGTCAAATGAGAGCTGGATGACCCGTGATGTGAAAGCTCTTTGTACAAGCATCAGACACCAAGATGGCATGAAAGCTTGTGAACACTTCCTGAGAAAAAGACCTCTCTGCTACTTCGCTCACACGCAGATGCTTTTAGACATGATGATATTCTGTCTTACCGAACAACATCTTTACCTTTAATAACACACTGTAAAAACAGATGCAGGGGACTGCAATGGGCACCTTCTTTGCTCCCAGCTCTACAAATCTTCTCATGGGCTGGTGGGAGGAGCAGGTGTCCACCACGCCAGAATATAGCCAAGACCTGAACAAGATCATACTCTGGGTGAGATTTATAGATGATCCGACTCAGTTCAGTTTCAGAATGGAACACAGCACCAAGATGGCACTGATTAAAGCCACCGGCAAGCTTAAAACCATCCTGGATGGACGAGGGACCGCAGCTCTGGTCCTACTTGACCTATCTGCTGCCTTCAACATTGTGAATCATTCAACATTAATTTGTCGTCTGGAGACCTTAGGCATACAAAATACAGCCCTGGAGTTACTTATATCTTTTCTAAAAGATAGGGAAAACACTGTGATGCTAGATAGTTTCAGCTCCAACACCTTCTTGCTTCTGTATGGTGTACCGCAGGGGTGCTCACTTATCCCCACCCTCTTTAACCATTGCACAACAGAACTCGCCGCGCTAATTTGATCCTTTGGATTTTCACTCACATCTTATGCAGATGACACAGAAATTGTGTTATCTGCTGCTAATGGGGTTAACTACACCAGCTCTCAGCTTCATAACTTTGTGAGAGAAATCGACACCTGGATAGGCAAGCACTACCTTAAATTAAACTCGAATAATACAGAGGTTTTCCTCCTCTGGAACAATATTCAATTCTGGACTCCTTCAAGCTGACCATCAGAAATGGACCCACTCTGATTTCTGCCACACGGACCCCATCCCCCGGGGCTGGGCCATTTTTATATATTTTTTTAAGCTAATGGTGCCGTGAGGCCCCCCTTCCCTGGGACAGTTTTGGCTCCGGGAACCCCATCCCCCGGGGCATGCCCTTTATTTTATTTTATTAACATTTTTGGAAGGGGGCCTCCCTCCCGAGGCCCATTTTGCCCCAGGGAACCCATTCCCTGGTACATGGCTACATCCTCCTTTTTTTAAATAAAAATGGGTAGGGGCCTGTACGGCCCCCCTACCAGAGCCATTTCCAGCCCCGGGGACCCCATCTCCCGGGGCATGGCCATTTTTTTAAATTTAAATTTAAAAAGGGAGGGGGGCCGAGTGGCCCACTTCCCAGGAGATTTTTTACTCCTGGACTCCATCCCAAGGGGTTAGGGCGTCTTTGTTTGGGACCGGCCCACGGTCCCTGCTGGCTCCTCGCCTCCTGCGGGAGCTGGCATTGCTTTTGGGCAAAGGTAGCTGCTAAAATGTAGCTCCATTTGCCCAAAAGCAATTCTGCTTCGCTTCATGAAAGCAAGAGCAGTTTTCCTCCTCTCGCTTCCATAGCAAACTGCAATATCCCTGGGGTAGGCAACCCGGGTCATTGCAGGAGCCGGCCCTGGTGGGTGGAGGTCCCCAGGGCATTATTGGCTTCTGGAGGGGGCCCTCCCATCTTGTGTGTAGCCCCAGTGAGGTGGTGGTCCCCTGGGGGTCCACAATGGGCCCCTGCATTTAAATATAATGTTTCCCAGGGAGGCGGTGGTCCCCGGGGCAGTGGGGGGGCTCGAGCCCCCCACACTACATTTCGAAAGATTGCCCCATGGAAGTGGCAGTCCCCCCGCATTGAATGACTATTGCCCCGGGGAGGTGGCAGTCCCCGGGGCTGAAGGGGGGCCCCATGCCCCCTGCAATTTTATGAACAAACCGTGTGGAGTTGGTAGTCCCCGGGGCATCCACTTCCTAACTAGGCATTGCCCCCGTGACCTGGCCCACCTGGGGTCTTAAAAGAAACGAAGCACGAGAGACCGCACATCACTTTTTAAAAATGTTCGGTGGTATTCGCACACCCTGTTATAGCATTTATAACAGTATAACTACCTACTAATATATGTATATACATGTATATATATATATATATATTTATATATATATATATAATATATATATATAATCACAAAGGTCACAGGTTACTATGTGTGCGGTTAGCTATAGTATATGTCTAGAAACGTACTATTCGTTGAGTTAAATCCACCACAAACTTGATAGAAATTAAAAACTACAATTTTTCCATGAAAGGTGGCAAAAAGAGAAGCCAATTTCAAACCGTGGTAGATGTATATCTGGGCAAAAATAACATGGTGCACGTATTGCCAGGAAGAGTATCTGTTGAGGGAGTGGGATTTTCTTTACCTCAACTTCGGATGAAATCATTAAATACCCCCACCACTGATTGTATCATTGACAAGGAAAATTAAGGAGTGATTGTCTACATAAATGTACTAGACTACATTAATTACTAGAGTTTTACTTCAGTCTATAAAGAGAATTAGTGTAAGTTAAAGGGTTTTATTTACAATTCTTTTAGTTTTCATTGTTTATGCATTTAATATTACTGTTCAGGTTTCAGTATTAAATGTTTATATCATCCATCAATCGATATTTAATTATAAAGTAGAATACAATCCTTGTTAAAATAACCGTTAATATTGTAATAATCCACCAAGCGAGCTCCATACAAGAGAATTTCCTATTTTAGATTAAATTGAAATAACGTGCAAAAAAGGTGTCAGTTCAGATACCCATAAAGAGTTCTTATCTGAGTATAAATTCACAAGCATAAAGTAATTGCATAATAAGCTGGAAAGTATTCTCAGACCAAAAATCCGCAGACAATTGAAAACATCTAAGTAAGGCAGCCTCTCATGAAGAAAGGCATCAGACACCCCAAGGTCAGTCTCCAGCCAGAAAGTCGAGGAAGGAATCTGGGCACTGCTCTTTGGAACATGCACTAACATAACACACAGTAGTCTATGCTGCAACATTATTTTCTTAACTCTCCTGAGTTTTCCAATACAATTGCAGCAAACTCCTGGGAATAGACTCCCCAATTTCCCAGACTGTCTCAATACTCTTTCGACACTAGACCTTGACAGGTTACATTGTTGATAATTTGTGGTCCATACTTTTCTTCTCATGACTCATTCTTCCTGTTGCCTCCTCTCATCCCGATTAGAACTCACTATCAGTTGTCTAAAACAAAACAAATGCCTATTCACTAGTTAGAAAAAGGATTCTTGAAAAATACAACGTCTGTAACAGAGAGAAAGACATTGTGCGCATACAACTATTCACAGTAGCGTAGCAAGGGAGGAGCGGGGGAGGTATGAGTTTTAGGGGTAGCGAGCTCGCCCCCCCACTCTTACATGAGTTTGTTTGCCACGGGGGCAAGAATCCTTGCCAGCACCCCCCCGCTCTTCAGTGCAGCCACGGGCGGCAAAAGCACTTTGCCACCATGGGCGTCAAAGTGCCTAGCTACGCCACTAATTATTCAATGTGGATAAGAGGCCTGTCAGTGTTAACACATTTTTTTCAGTTAGCATGACATCGACAGTTAGTCTAACTTAAGTCAAGTTCACAAGTTCAGGCCAACCACAAGGGAGCACTTCCAGCTCGGTGAACAAGAATACCTTAAATCCTGGTTGCAAACAATTGTGAAGTCCTGCGTCGAGGATGTGATGCGCAGCCGAGGCGATGCGCGGATCTGGTCGGAGATGTATCATGCAGCGTCAGTTCCAATGAGATGCAAGGCTGTGATTCGAGGTCCTTCGTCGTCGTCGAGGAGGCTGTCAGCGAAGGGGCTCATGATGCGAAGTCCTGTGTCGAGAATGCATTGCACACCAGCTGGTTCTGGAATGTCTGTGGAGCTTGCGATGCAGAGTCCTACATTGTTGTCGACGCTGCTATCGTTGAGAGGCTTGCAATGCAAGGGCCTGCATGGGGTATGTGTCAAGCAGCGGCAGTTCCAAAGGAGTTGCGGGCTGCGAGGCTGATGTTTGCACCCTGCAGCAGAGGAGATGCATTGGTTCTGTTGGGTCCTCAGATGGGCTGGCAGAGCACTTTCAGGCCCACGTCCAAGGGCCCAGGACTGGAGTAGCACCGCTTAGCAGGGTAGGACTCACAAATAGCAGAGTCCAGGATCTGGGTTGGAGGTTGTGGGAAGCCTGTTATGTCCCTGAGACGTCTGATCAGCAGGGCATCAAGTCAGCACAGTAGAACAGCAGTCCAGCAGATTGGCAGTCCTTTCAACAGCACAGTAGTCCTTCTTACTGGTAGGGGCCACAGGTTCACAAGTGTACTGAAGAGTTGGTGTCTGAGGTCCAAAATCTATATATGGTGCTCACCTTGAAATGGGAGAAGCTTCCAGAGGATTCCAACAACCAGAGGTGCTTGGAACCCTGCCCTGGCACCAGATAGTTGGGGATCACAATAGAATAGTGTCAAACCCCTTTGTGAGAGTGCTCAAGTAGGTCGTTTGTGATGTGCAAGTGTTGCAGCTGACAGCCTCTCCACCTTGTTAACTCAGAGTGACCCATTCTGCCAACGCCTAGCTTCCTATTGCTCCACTTTCTGGGAGCAATGCAAAAAGACCAACTGCCAACTATACCTAGTCATGTGATCCAGCATACAGGAGCAGACACCAAATGGACAGTACGAGAAAATGCTTTCTAAAAGCGGCATTTTCAGAATTATGATTAAAAATCCGACTTCACTATTAAAGAGGCATTTTAATTACAATTATTTGGACACCAAACATGACCTGTCCAGCTGCTCCTAATTGGACATTTCAGCTCATTAAATCTAATAAGGTCACCCCAATGTTATCCCATAGAGGAGGTAGGCCTTGTAGCGGTGAAAAATGAATTTTGGGGCCTTTCACTACCAGGAGATGTAAAATTTAAAAGCTCAGGTCCTACTGTTTAAATACACTGCACCATGCCCCCTGCCCCCTGAGCTACTCCGGGCCTAACCTAGGGTTGACTTATAAGTGTTAAAAATGTAAGGTTTAGGCCTGGCAAAAGGTTTATTTTGCCAAGTCGAAATGGCAGTTTTAAAACAGCACACACAGGCAGCAATGGCAGACCCGAGACATGTTTAGAAGGACTACTTAAGTGGGAGGCACAATCAGTGCTGCATGTCCACCAGTAGCATTTAGTTTTTAAGGCCCTGGGTACATGTGGTACCACTCAAGTAGGGACTTACAAGTCAACTAAATGTGACAAATGGGTATACGCAAATTCCGCCATGTTTTAAGAAGAGAACATAAGCATTTTAGCACTGGTTTGCATTTGTTAAATGCGCAATCCTAAGGCCAGCAAAAACAAGACCAGCAAAAGCAGGAGGGGTGAAGGCAAAACGTTTGGGAGAAGACCACCCTAAGGCTGACAGGTCTAACATGGACTTAAGACTGTCCAGACTGAGTTGCATATGGCTGGGTCCAAACTGAGGTGGCATGGTGAGCAAAAAAACAATGTGTTGGACTGCTACCCCAAGTTATTTCCAGTGGTTAGACCTATTACAAGCAGCCTCACATTACCTTTTGTGTTTTGTAAGATGGTGGGAGCCTGTTATATCCCAGTGGCTCTATACAGGAGGCAAGCAAACTAGCCCTTGGAATGTCTCTGGTAGTCCTGCGTTCAGGTGGAGAAGCAGGACTCAAACAGCAGTCTGGCCTCTAAGGGTTCAAGGCAAGCTCCAGGCAGCAAAGCAGTCCCTCCAGGTGCAGCAAAGCAGTTGTGTGTACACAACAGGCCACAGCAGCAGGCAGTCATCTGAGAGTCCTTCCAAAGGTCCAGAAAGTTATTTGAAGAGTGGGTCTGAGGGCCCTATTTGTATACCTTGTGCCTTCTTTGATGTGGTGGAAGTTTCTATGGGTTTCTCTTTGAAGTGTTTGGAATTTCCTGACTCCCCTGTCCTAGCTCTAAGCTTGCTGTAGAGACAATGTAGAGGTGACAAGCCCTTTGTGTGAATTCAGAGCACAGCCTTTTCAGTTGCAAGTGGGGCTGTGCCCAACTCTGCCCAACCATCCTGCTAGCAGATGACCCATTCAGGCATACCTAATCCGTCTATTGTGTAACTGCCTGGGAGGAATTCACAAAGTCTAACTGCCAGTTACAGCCAACCAGGTGACCTAATACGAGCTGCATGCACTTAAAGGCTGAGGGCAGAAAATGCAAACTCTCTAGCAACAGCATTTTGAAAATTGTAATTTAAAATCAGACTTTGCAATTAAAGAGTATTTTTAATTACAATTTCATAGATCTCAAATATGAAATGCTTATCTGTCCCAATTCAAATGTTGGCACTTATTAAATGTAATATGGCAACCCAATGTTCTCCTATGGGCCAGGTAACCCTCGCAGTAGTGTAAAATGAATGTTGGAGTTTTTCATTACAACATGTGAAACTTTAAAGTACATGTCCAACTTTTAATTATAATACACCATGCAATATGGGATACCTAGGGTCTACCTTAGGAGTGACTTATATGTAATAGAAAGGGAGTTTAAGGCTTGCCAAGGGGGGTATTTAGCCAAATTGGCAGTTTAAAGCTGCATTCGGGCTGCAATGGCGGTCCTGGGACATGTTATAAGGTACTGCTTAAGTCTGTGGCACAACAAGTGCTGCAGACCCAATAGTGGCATTTAATATATAGGCCCTGGGTATATAGTATACCCCTCTACAAGAGACTTATAAGTAAATTAAATACGTCAATCCGATGTAAACCAATGAAACCATGTTTAGGGGACTGAGCACAAGCTCTTCAGCACCGGCAGTGATAAAGTGCACAGAATCCTAAGTCCAACAAAAATTATTTTCAGCAGAAAGATGGAGAGAACAAGCAAAATGTTTGGGGGGAAGACCACCCTAAGGCAGGAGACATCCTTTACAATGCAGGCATTACAACACAATGCCTTTACAACACAACCATTACAACGCAGATACATTCACATCGCATTATTTTACAACGCATGCCATTACAACGCATGTGCAAGTACAACACACCCTTTTACAACGCATTGGTAAGTATTGTATGGTAAGTGTTTGTTTAACTTTTTGAGGATGTATGTTTAATAATATAACAAATATTAATTTATAAATATTTGTTTTATGAAAGTTTTTAATATTTAGTTAATAGTTAATATTTCTGATAATAATCATAGTAATTATTTTATGGAACAGGTATATATTTTTGGTAGATTAATACTCAGGTATGAATATGAATACTCACGTAGTATTAATTAGGCAACACTTTATAGAAAATATTAGTATTGGTTTTAAAAAAAATACTGAGGTATTAATTTAGTTATTAAATAGTTTATATTTCTGATAATAATGATAATAATTATTTAATGTATTAGGTATAATTTTTGGAAAATTAACATTCATGTTTTAATATTAATTGCAAGTAGTTATTTGTTATGTAAAAATGAATGGAAAATATTCTTTTGAGTTATAAAAAAATAATTTAATATTCTAAACTTATTAATGAAAAATAGGTATTGTGATGTTTAAATATTATGATGGGTACATTTTTAATGGGAAAATTAAAAATATAATTTAATTTAAAGTCGATGTTACATTGTAATTATTTATGTTGAAAAAATAAAAGATATACTTATTTAAATGTATGAATTACCCAAAAATATATTAGCATTAAAAAATTTGGGGGATATAAATAAACATGTATAAACAAATACAACCCATGTAATGTATTTATACAGATTGTTTAATCATAAATTTACATATTTATAATTATTGAAATAAATTAAGAAAAAAATATTAAAAAATTGAGTAGACATAGACAGACATATTTTAGACAAATGTTTTTGTATTTTATTATGTACAGTAACATTTTATAATAAAATTCTTTTTAAGTTTCTCACGCTTTTCCATTGCTTTCAATGAGAGAAAATGTCCTTTTTCTATCTTTACAGAAAGAAATGACGTTGACGCGTTAACGTTCGTTTCATCATTACAGAGATCATCGCTGGAGAGAACAGAAGCAAGGGAGAGCTGTGTTAAGGTAAGACAAATTTACACTATTAAAATACATAGGGGCCGATTCCGATAGCCGGTCGGACAGCTGTCCGTAGCCGTACCGTGCGACCGACACATACCCGGAGCCGGTCCGTCCTGTAGAGTAAGTACGATGCGCATAACTGCCAAAAACCCGACCGACACGTAGACTCTGATTCAAGCTCCATTCTCCGTCCGAGCCGTAACTCCTAACGCTGAACCGAGTCGCCCGGAAGCAGTATCCATAGCAGTTTCCAGCATGGCATGTACGATGCATACTTCCTACGCGCCGGACGGGTCGCCACATATGGCACGTCACAGCATCCGGAAAACAAGCATATCAGCTACGATTCGCGCCACAAATCAATACACGGCTGCGAGTCGGACCAGCTTGCAGCGGATACGAGACGGAGCAACAAGCAGCGTGTACAACACGAACACATCATGAATCCCATCGCGCAGGTCATACCAGTACACTACATCTATGACCGGCTCAGGAACCGACGCCGACGGCACAGGCGGTAAGTCAGACACCTACCACATAAACAAACGACACGTACCCACAAAATCGCACACACACAGGGGATCCCCATCCTGCCACCAACAATAGACCACCATAGGGGTTGCATGGCCAGCACCACTAACACCCCAAGCCATAGGGCTGATGTTGCCCATAACCCCTGCCACCCCCACTCACAGGGGACCTGTTGCCCATCACCCCTGCCACCCCCACCCATAGGGCTTATGTTGCCCATCACCCCTGCCACCCCCACTAACAGGGGACCTGTTGCCCATCACCCCTGCCACCCCCAGCCATAGGGCTTATGTTGCCCAGCACTACTTTCACCCCCACAAACAGGGGACCTGTTGTCCATCACCCCTGCCACCTCTACTCACAGGGGACCTGTTGCCCATCACCCCTGCCACCCCCAGCCATAGGGCTTATGTTGCCCAGCACCACTACCACCCCCACTCACAGGGGACCTGTTGCCCATCACCCCTGCCACCCCCACCCATAGGGCTTATGTTGCCCATCACCCCTGCCACCCCCATCCATAGGGCTTATGCTGCCCATCACTACTGCCACCCCCACTCACAGGGGGCATGTTGCCCATCACCCCTGCCAACCCCACTCACAGGGGACCTGTTGCCCATCACCCCTGCCACCCCCACCCATAGGGCTTATGTTGCCCATCACTACTGCCACCCCCACTCACAGGGGACCTGTTGCCCATCACCCCTGCCACCCCCAGCCATAGGGCTGATGTTGCCCATCACTACTGCCACCCCCACTCACAGGGGACCTGTTGCCCATCACCCCTGCCACCCCCACTCACAGGGGACCTGTTGCCCATCAGCCCTGCCACCCCCACCCATAGGGCTTATGTTGCCCATCACTACTGCCACCCCCACTTACAGGGGACCTGTTGCCCATCACCCCTGCCACCCCCAGCCATAGGGCTGATGTTGACCATCACTACTGCCACCCCCACTCATAGGGGACCTGTTGCCCATCACCCCTGCCACCCCCAGCCATAGGGCTGATGTTGCCCATCACTACTGCCACCCCCACTCACAGGAGATCTGTTGCCCATCACCCCTGCTACCCCCCTCACAGGGGACCTGTTGCCCATCACCCCTGTCACCCCCACCCATAGGGCTGATGTTGCCCATCACTACTGCCACGCCCACTCACAGGGGACCTGTTGCCAATCAACGACGACGAGGCGCTAACTGGTCCACACCACAGTTTTATGACCAACCACAACAACTATACCAACCATTTGCACCCAATTTCCAGGGATGGATGAACCCGTATTTACCAGGACCACACATGATGGGCCCTATGATGAACACCCAACGTCCCCCTTTTTTAGGGAGAGGTCGGGTCACCCAACGAGGAAGAAAAAAAGAGGTATCCTGGAACGACCAAGAGAGACAGATATACACCAGGAGCATGTCCAGAGACCAACCAGGCCCCAGCAACACAAATCCCTGGTGATAAATCTAACTGACACCACGATTACCCAAGATCAAGAAGAAATATTAAACAAAGGACTAGGGTTTGTTCCCACACCTCCTTTAGATATTTTCAAAGTCAAGTGTGAGTTATCAGAATTCTGTAGAAAAATCAAATTGAAAGCTTTCTTCAAAAACAAACAGAATGATGCACCGACAAGTGATACCAGTCTCAGACCAAAATCGACCTTTTGTCCACCCAACCACCTGGTCCCTATAGAAGTATTAGCCTTCGAACAAGCTATTCTCAAAGAAGTGGACAACATTAAACCCTCATCCCAAAGACCATTTGTAAACATCACAAAACGTGAAAGACTGGCAATAAAAGAACTAAGCAGGAATGAAAACATAATTGTCAAACCTGCTGACAAAGGGGGAGGAATCGTCCTCTTGAATAAATCAGGATATGACACCCAATGTCAAAACCTCCTATCAGACCACAAATTCTATGAAAAAATTACCAATGATCCAACAAAGAGACTACAAAGCATCATAAATTCCATGATAGAAGAAGCACAGACTAATCAGTGGATATCAAAACACGAAGCAGACTTCCTAATAACCAAATCACCCAGAATACCATATTTCTATTCTCTGCCAAAAACACAAAAGAATAGATCTCCACCACCAGGACGACCAATTGTCTCAGGAATTGGGTCGGTTTTAGAACCTCTATCACAGTTTGCCGACCATTTCCTCAAACCCCTTGTACAACGCACACCTACGTACCTGAAGGACACACGTGACCTCCTCAATCAACTGGACAACCAGATATACAATGAGAACACTATGTATCTGGTGGGACTGGATGTAGAAAGTTTATACACCAGTCTCCCACAACAGAAGACCCTAGACACCCTAGAAAACGTGTTGTTCTCGGAACCTTGGACTCATTCAACACCGAGACATTTCGTACTACAGTGTTGCAAATTGGCCCTGACCGAGAACTTTTTTGAATACGAGGGTACTCTCTACAGACAACGCCACGCTACATCTATGGGCAGCACCTTTGCTCCCAGTGTGGCGGGTCTGTATGTCAGTGATTTTGAGCAAAAATACATTCACAATCCCGTCAACCCTTACCTGGCCAAAGTAAAATTCTGGAAGCGTTACATAGATGACGTCATAATGATTTGGGAGGACACTGCTGAGATCCTAGAGAATTTTCTTGGATGGATTAACTCCAGAGATGAGTGCTTAAAATTTACCTGCACTTCCGATAGACACAAACTTGACTTCCTTGACGTCACTATCTATTCAGAGAACAACCTCCTTCAGACGAAGACGTATCATAAACCAACAGCAAAGAACAGCTTGCTGTCTTACAATAGCTTTCACCCACGCCCTCTCAGAGACAATTTACCATTCAGCCAGTTTCTCAGACTGAAGAGGAACTGTAGCAATCTCCAAACTTACAAAACTCAGGCCAAAGAATTGGGCGAAAAACTAATCAAAAGAGACTACCCAGTGAAAATCATCAGGAAGTGCCAAAAAAGAGCACTGTATCAACCAAGAGAAAATCTTTTACAGATGTCCACACGGGCAGAACCAGAGGATCTTCTAACGTGTGTTACCACATATAACACCGTGTCCAACACAGTGAAAAAGATTGTGAATAAAAACTGGAGAATCCTAACTTCTGATACATTACAATGGCCTAAACCAAGGTTTGCGAACAAAAGGACGAGGAACATAAAAGATCTTCTAGTACATACTAGACCAGCTCCACAAACAACTACAGAAACTATAACAGCAGCATGGAACCTTGAACCGATCACAGGACACTACCCTTGTGGGACGTGCTCAGTTTGCAATTTGACAAAAGTGACCAAAACCATCCAACTTCTTCCTAATCTGACATGGACACTTCGACAGCATACTAATTGCAATACCACCCATGTAATTTACATGATCACCTGCCCCTGTGACCTTAAATATATTGGAATGACCTGCCGAAAAGTAAAACTAAGGATCACAGAACATAAAAGCAATGTGAACTGTAAAAGAGCGACAACCAAAATGAGCAGACACTTCATAGAGAACAACCATGCCACCAGTGACCTAAAGTGGGTTGTCCTAGAGAGTTTGAGAACTGTTAACTATAATGCTGAACGTACTTTGTATGAAAAAGAACAACGTTGGATTGACCGTCTGTCCACGGACAAACAAGGCCTCAACGATAATATCCCTTGGTACACTTTGGCCTCATGAGTCTGTCATAACATGAACAATAGATCAAAGATGAAACAAACAAGATCGAAGCACTTGATTAACCTTAATCCTTTCTGATTAATCAGAGTACTCGAATTACACATAACAAATGTTTATCCCACCATCTGATCTCAGACCTACGAGGGTGTCATAGCTTCTCCATATCTCCATTAGAGTATCATATTCTAGCTCTGATTGTTTCCCCAGGGAACATCACATATTAACAAAATGTCATCATAAAACAACAATGTATAAATTTACATCCCTAACAGTAATGTCTTCAATAGATTAACGTATTCACATCCCATAAAGTAAAATCTTTGAGAGATCAAAAACACGATTGCACTTTGCCAACCACGACAACTTGCCAATCTTTACCGTGCAACACAGAGTCTTTCTTTAACCTCTATCACCGTTGCACTTCTTAACGGTAAGCCTACACGGACGATTCTGGTTGGATGCACCGCGAGAAGAGGCAGATGCAGACAACGAACGTGCGAGAATCGGTAAGCTCCGATGGCCGCCGTTGTTTGGAACAACGTCTAAACTGAAGTAAGATCTTTCTAATTTACCTCATTTGTCTTTTTCATTTAACCATAGCAATGAATTCTCGGCCTGCCCCCGGGCATCTTCGAATGAATGCTAATAATTCTGTCTAAGGTAAACACGCTTTGACACATTATCGTAGCATGTTTTGAAACACTAGTGACTTAATTATTGAAAGATGCGACTAAGCTCATATTACCTATGTCTTCAAAAGCGGCATCTCTAGCGACTCACAAATTCCATATTTATGATGACACATAAAGTCTATCGTAGAACCTTTAACTCGCCTTGAATGACATTATTCACAGCGCTCTGTATTCTGTACCCACTATGTGTTTCCATTTACTAATTCGAACTAGTGAAAACTCTCACAATGATTCTTCAACTTCACCTCGCTAAGACAAGCATCCCTTAACCTCACGTAACCGCCCCTGGTATTCGCTTTTTTGCTTTAGATTATCTTCTCCTTCACTTACCTCCCCCATACAAGTAGTTGCCCCAGATGATCTCATGAAATAGCATTTCATGGTCTCGAATTAAGAAAATTTGGTGAATGTAACTTTTTCTACCTTTTTCAGGTACAGATACTATTGATCTGACCCCTTCACTCAGAACAAGTGATAAGTTTTTTCACTTTAGGAGCGACAAAGCGCCTTCCTACAAATATCGGTCCTGATGAAAGCCTTTAGACCTTTGCAGAAGGCTGAAACATGTTGACCCCTACATCATAAAAAGTACGGCAGACCAGTAACTCCGTCTCACCCCGCACTTCTTTCTTTTAATTCTCTGATCAAGCTTTCAAGAATAAAGTCACTATGGAAACAATGACCAAGAGATTTTAGCTCACTAGATACGAACCCTCTCACATTCCCCTCCTTTGTTTTTCATGTCTGGATACTACTGTTGAACCAGAAGGTCTTCCTCCGGGTGGAGGGCAGCGTACATTCAAAAAAAGACCCAATGATGATGCTGCACTAATACACACAAGCGGTAACTCAGTTCATGCCGCCTTTTGTACCTGTGTATAGTTATGAGGGTTCTTTTATGAAGGAACTAACAGAGAAAAGACCCTGGCTATACAGGACAAGTGGTCCACTCTCTTTTTGATTTTTTGCCCATCACCCCTGCCACCCCCACTCACAGGGAACCTGTTGCCCATCACCCCTGCCACCCCCACTCACAGGGGACCTGTTGCCCATCAACCCTGCCACCCCCACCCATAGGGCTTATGTTGCCCATCGCTACTGCCACCCCCACTCACAGGGGACCTGTTGCCCATCACCCCTGCCACCCCCATTCACAGGGGACCTGTTGCCCATCACCCCTGCCACCCCCACTCATAGGGGACCTGTTGCCCATCACCCCTGCCACCCCCAGCCATAGGATGGGTGATGCGCAACACATCCAGCATCCTCCAACATCAGGTATGTCCGCAAAATACATCCCCCCTAACATCATGTCAACAGTGTGTAGTCTATGACAAATGCCCACAACAGTGATTATGGCCACGAACATACAATGTAATTAACAGCACATGTGTGACCAACACATGGGTGTGACATACACAAGGAAAGCATCACCATAGCACTGTGGCAATGTAAAAAGAACACCCCCTCACTGTGTAGAACAGAAGTTAAGTGTGGGCTTCCAAAATGCAGCAGATGTTGAGCATTGTGGTGATGGGGACTAAACTCCCCCTCATCACAGTGACCAAAAGGTAAGTGTCATCATTTTCAAAGCTGCAAATAACAAACAGCATGTATTATCCCTGTTCCCAACACATTAAACACTTCTTGGGCAAACTAGTGGTTGTGTCCCATACACACAGAGATGTGGTGAGGCTAACAGTGCTGTGAAAACATAACACACTCTTGGCCATGTGCAGACAAGCACCACACATGGGGGCTGACAATGCATACAGTGTACAATGACACAAGAGCAGAAGTGACCATAACCAAGCATGCACACATCTAAAAAATAGACACACCAATCAAAAAAACATGTGTAGACTGTAGGTGTCAGCTCACAAACACACATTCCATGCCAGCAATGGCACCTAACAACCAGGATGAATGTGCACAATAATGTGATATGACTCACAGGGACAGCATGCAAAATCAGAGAAACCGCATCCAGACAAAGGCCCACAACAGCAATACCAATGCACTGGTGCAGATGCACAAACACAAACAGGCAATCTCACACTGCACATCTGACACAGCATGTGTGTGTGTGTGTGTCACAGTATCCCCAGGCAACTACACAACACATGAGGGGGGCAGAACCACAGTGACACAGATGTGGACACAGTGTCATACAAAAGTAAACCATCATTGAGACACCCTCAGTGGGCAATCAGGCATTGAGAGATGAGAGGGAGCACAACAGACACATGTGACACAAGCTGTAATGAACACCAACTAACACAGCAAGAGACTGACACACAACAGCACTACCCCCAGGGACCAGACATTGGGGGGACACAAGCATGCATGACACCTCCACTGTGATGACAAAGGTAGATGTCGTACAAACTGGGAAACCCAGACATGTGTCCTGTTCCACAAACGTACATCACACATATACAAACACAAATCACTCAGCATGGCCCCTCATCCATGGACAAACGGGAGCTAGGGGACCATCCATGCAAACATTCACATCAGTCCACCCTCAACACCACACACCCTGAACTGCAACAATGTGTATCTGTGAAGCCCACATGAACAGGTGACATTGCACATGCACCCATGACAAACACAGGAATGCTGGGAAGAACTAAGGTGCACAGACACATCACACAAGGACAGTTTACAACCCTGGGGAATGACAGACATACTGCACAATATGCTGTACATGGCCATGACCTCAAAGCTCACGTAACCTCCAGAATCCCTGCCACTGTCTCAGGACAATGCAGAAGCCAAGGAAAACCACAAGGCACACATGCTGACACCTGCCAGCAACGCAGCCATGAACCCGACAAGTGGGAGCAGTCACACACACATACAAATGTCTCAATCACTGAAAACTACCACCTAGGGACAGCTACATGATTTAGCAAATAAACAGGTGCCTTGAGGAACCCTGACTGTGTCCCATCTGTGTCTGACAACATCATCACCACTCAGAAATGACAAATCCCAATGATGATACACCAATTAACATTAGTGTGTCATGCACCCACACATCTGGTAGCCCATTGGAAAAGTAGTGGGATGAACCCAGTACCACTCAGCAAGCATCAACAACAGGAACATATAAAGGGAACACTGTCTGTGTATGAACAGGGATGTGGATACACACACATGCTCATACAACACACACCATGGGCCCAGGCCATGTCACTGGACAACACACTTACTTGAGGGGACCCAACTCCTGTGTTAGCCCAACTGTGTCAAACCTATTCACCGCAAGTCTCACTCATGTCTGCAGAACACTTGGTCAGTCAGCCATCAGTTACCACACAATGAAGGCTCTGGTCACAACAGCCTGGGTACGTGAGTCTCCCCTAAGTCATCTGCACATACCCAAAACATATGTCTAGCAAGTTGCACAGAGGACCCAGTTGCTCCTATTACAATGATGCCCACACCTGTAGGTCCAGTGTTGATGAGCACAAAGTATGTGGAAGTGACAAATTGGACAATGGGAAGCACATCATATGTGCATGGGTGCAAGCCAGAGATGTGACCATGCAAATGAAATGCTCACAGAGAGATGTCCACAAATAGTTGATCCTGACACACCCAGGTAGCTGCAAAGGATAACATGGATACCCACCAGAATAGGATACATATCTCATGGACCACAGGGAGCACCTCACAGCAACACATCAGTATTCAACATTGTAAACAAAGCATCACAGGTGCAAGGGTATTTTAAACATCATCAACATAATGTACAGCTAAATCTAGTTCACAGGGAGAAAGCAAAAAGCTTTATTCAGCATTTTAAAAGTTAAACGTCTGTGCAAACAAAAGGCCAATGGCCAGTCCATGTCCAAATGCCAAGGAGTGAAGTAGAGTGACAACTGTCACACCTTGCTTGCCTGCACTGCTTAGGACCGGGGTCATCCCCTCGGAGGGGCATACAGGGGGGCAGGCCAGGCACCGCAGGGACAGGATCAGGGCGCAGCAGACGGAGGCAGTGAAGAGGTGGTGGATGCAGGCGAGACACTTGCAACTGCATTGAGCTGACTGAAGTGGTGGGTGCTGTCACAACTGTGGGGCACAAGTCAGATGGTGTGGGTGCCGGCACAACTCCAGTGGGCAGGTCAGATGGAGTGGATTGGGTCACCACTGCAGTGCCCAAGTCAGACGGGGTGGTAGTGGACTCCAAAGCAGTGCCAACATCCATGGGAGCGGAATGGGGGACAGGTGAGGTCAGCAGGGCGGGGGGGACACACGGTCCCCACATCAGTGGCACTAGCTGTCTGACCAGGTGTGGAGGAGCAAGTGCTAGGGGGGATGGCCTTAGCATTTTGGGGATGGTGCATCTGTGGGTGGGGGAACCCGGGGCAGGGAGTGGCGGGGAACCCCTGGAGTGGTGACCTGGGGGATGGAGGACGGAGACTTTGCCTTGGAGCTGCGTGGTGGCGGGGGGGTCTTGCTCTTCTGGCACCGAGGGACTTGCGGGTGGGGGTCTCTGTCTGACTGTGCCTGGGGGAGGGTGTCCGGGTGTGAGGGGCACTCCCCTCTGTGTGTGGGGACTTCCTCTTCCCCTTGTAATCAGGATCTGCAGGATCGGTGGGGAAGAGGCCAAGGTCACAGAGGAAGAGCTTCTGGGGAGATGGGGTTGCAGATGAGGCAAGGGAAGGGGGCTGGGAGGGAGAGGTCTCGGAGGACTGTGGAGTGGTTGTGGATGACTGTGTGTGTCTGCAAACCAGCCTCTGTGAGTGTGGAATCAGTCCCCTGCGCTTGCTTGTGTGCACGTCTAGACCTTGGTTTGGGGGTTTCTGTGCTTGGGACATGTAGGGTGCTAGGAATCATGGGTGGTGCAGGGGTAGGAGGGGTGCGGGACTGTTGGAGGAGGGACACTGCTGCCGTAAGGGAGGAGGCCACGGACTGATTGGTCCTCTGTAGGACAGACATGCCAGAGGAAATGCCCTCTATGAATGACACCAGTTGTGTCAACAGACCTGTGTGTGCAAAGAGGACCTTCAGCATCGACGTCTGCCCTACATGGATCTGTCGAAGTAAGTCCACAGACTCCTCACTCAGGGCAGCAGGGGACACAGGGGCAGGGGGTGTGGTGCCTGGCACAAAGGAGACATGCTCACGAACACGGTAGCCCACAGGGACCTCTGGGATGGGAGCCGATGGGAGGGTGGTGGTTGTGGTGGTGGTGGTGGCGGTGGCAGGGACAGCCTCACTAGCTGGGATTTGGTGGCTGCTGACACCCGCCTCTACAAGGGAGTCATCCTCAGAGCTGCTGTGGCCCTCAGCTGGGGGTGATGGTGCTGACGACTCCTCTGTGTGGCTCCACTCGCCCTCCGTGCCACTGGGTCCACCCGACTCCTCTCCTTCTGTCCCTGTCAGACTCTGTGGCTCCTCAGGTCCGTAGAGCTGTCCCCTCCTGTGTCCGTGGATGTATCTGGATAGGAATAGGAAGTAAGAGAGTAACATAAGTCACCTGCACCGACTGCACACACCACAGTGAGTACATCACATCACAGGGCAAGCCCTGGCATCATCAGCTGAACACAGGTCAAAATGCCAACACTGTTTAGAATAAGACAATTGTCATTCTCAACATCAACCATGGAAAACATATCCCTCCTTGACTTTCACACATATGTCCGTTGCATGTTGGATGCTAACACCCCAATGTGCCAACATGAACCACCCACACATTAGTTGTACATGCAAGTGAACATGTAGGAGTATGTCACTATACACACAGCACATCTATTGCTACTGACTCAGTACAGGTGTCTGGATGAAGGGATGGGCAGAGACTCATTTCACATGCTTGTATGCATGCCAGCAACACACACTATGATGTACCCATGTCCTGATGGGCAATGCCACAATGGGGTGCATGGTGCACACTTGAACACAATGCAGGATCACTCATAGCAAGTTCAATGCCATGGCACTGGGATGCCCTGAAAGTCAGTCAACACTGTCTCCTGTCACAGGGGCAGGGCATCCAGACAACAGCAATATGCACTGACTCACAATCCTAGCTCAGGGGTAAAGCTAGCTCTGCAGATGACGGGCGCACTTGCCCATCCCCTGCAAACAACATATCCAGGACCCAGAAGACCCCACATCATGCAAATCATACATATGAGTCTCTGCATACACAAATCCCTGTACACTAACACATCAACGTCTGCCATGCATGTAACCCAGCTGCATGAAGGACACAGCTGCATACACCATTGTGCGCTGTCAGAAGATCACACACCTATATGTCACACAGGTCTTGTCTCTCACAGTCACATCTCAGATGTCATGCTGACACTCTGAATCATGGAAACCCCAGTTGTACATAACAACAAGCCATACCCTAATGACACAGAGGCAGACACCTGAGGGCACGTGCCACTAAGCACAACCTGCAATTTCATACACAGGAGTGGGATTACAGAGTGTTTCTAAATGCCCTTGAGGAGCCATGACTGTCCAGGTCTACATGAAACAGTGTTTGGCCCTGGACAGTAGTCAGGTGGCTAAGCAAGTGTGATATACATACTCCTGAGGCCCCAAAATTGGAGTATAATCCGGCCACATGTTGTGAGTCAGACCAGCAATTGGTACACATCTCAAGGGCACACACAGATCACATGTCAGACCTCAGGTATTGTGTAAACAATTGACCCACCCATGTAACACACAACAGAGTCACGGGACCAGATGCTGACCGGTAGCTGAAGCATAGCTGACTGGAGGGACAGAGTGCCCTAGTGACACAAGCAACAGACTGTAGGGGCCACACCTGTGGAACAGATGAGGAGGGTGCATCACACAATTGATGGACCTAAGTATTGGACTACAAGACCTACGTCATGTGGAAGTGTGACCAGGCCAAAAGACTGCAATTAGCATGTCAGACATAGTACACAGATTATGCATGGACTTACCCCCTTCCTGCTGCTGTCTGGCCTTCAGCTGCCTATCGAGGTCCAGGAAAACCACCGCCAGTATCCGGAGCATGTGGGGAGTCAGGGTCCGGTGTCCGCCCCTCCTGCGTGGAGGTGACAGCTTCAGCTGGACTCTAGCTATCCTCCGGGTCCAGCCCCGAAGGGCCTGCCACCTCTTCTGGCAGTTGCGGATCCGGCGCTTGTAGATCCCCACAGAACGAACAGCCCGGGCGATGGTCAGCCAGATCTCCTGCTTCTGGTGGGCATCAACCTGTGAGGATGACAAAGTGAAAAGTACATTAACACACATGCCCCAGATTTGTGCAGCACACATTTGGATATACATGTCATCATCACAAAGGGAAATGAATTACACAGGTTGTGCAACCATGGGGAAGGAATAATCACCTGCATGTCTGACATGTTAACAATGCCTGGATAGTTTAAGCTTGCAATAATGCACTTTAGCAGCAGGAAACCTATTCATTACATGTACCCACGCACTTTGGGGGATGAAAGTAGTCATTGAGAATGCTTGCCACTGGTGTACACACTGCTAGTACTGCTAGTCAGCCAACATGCATAATTAGGAAGTCAGTGGACTGCACACTCCCCTGGTTCCCTGGTATCCCATAGAGCTTACTGTACTGTGGAAGGAGCCCGTCCAGCAGGGCCTGGTTCCCCTCTTCAGTGAAGGCTGGGGCCCTCTCCAGAGTACGTGCCATAGCAGGAGCCAGAGGATGCAGAGACAGCAGCAATGGTAGCAGGGATGTGGTCCAGTAGCATGTAGTTCAGGCAAGTGAGCTCCCTGGAGGCCAGCCAGCCTTATAGCTGTGCTGCAGAGGCAGACTCTGTGCCATGTGTCCCAAGTGATAGGTCCAACATGGTTGCATTCTATGAATCTGGCCAATCCATTTAAAAGTACGACTCGTACACGCCTTCCGCATCCTTCAAATCTTCACCTTCATGGAACACTTGAAATTGCAACATTGTTGTAGGTATCCAACTGAATTTCCAGTGCACAACTCGTGCAAGTTTTGAATCCGCATCCGTCTCCATGACAGTCCGGAGCCAATGGGTGCGCCCGGCTCGTTCAACTGACTGTACAACTCGTATTTTTAATATACACATGCACCCGTCTCCATACGATTCAATGGCCAAGGCATACGCCTGTCTCGGACCATGCCTGTCCGACGCGTATGCATGATAGTCACCCGCGTCGGACCTCATTGCATTCAATGACAAAGCGTACGCACGGCTCGGACATGACCCGTGCAGTGCGTACGCATTGTCATCCACGTCGGACCTCATTGCATTCAATGACAAAGCGTACGCACGGCTCGTACATGACCCGTGCATTGCGCGTATGCATTGTCACACGCGTCGGACCTCATTGCATTCAATGACAAAGCGTATGCACGGCTCGGACATGACCCGTGCAATGCGTACGCATTGTCACCCGAGTCGGACCTCATTGCATTCAATGACAAAGCGTTCGCACGGCTCGGACATGACCCGTGCAATGCATACGCATTGTCACCCATGTCGGACCTCATTAGTGTGACTATTATACGGATGCAACACACATATACTGGCCAGGGACACCTGTGCACACCTACCACACTACAGCATTGGCCACACAGTGTCCCATGGCATGTAAGGCTGCATTCCCTTGGTGTTTGGGGGGGCCACATCTGCTTTTTGGCTGGCACTTTGTGCAGCCACTCCCAGGCTGTGCACGTGTACATGGGGGCAAAATCCTCTGGGGCAGATTTATGAGCCCCTTGCGCCAATTTTGCGTCACTTTTACCATGTTAAAAGTGACGCAAAAGTGGCGCAAGGGGCTCATAAATCTGCCCCTCTGTGTGTTGTGCACATTATCACTGTGATGTGCAATTGGACAGTAATGGGCATGAGTCACGGACACAGTGTCAGGTTGGATATGTTTAGGACAGGTCACATACACCCTGAGTCCTGGGGGTGATGGCATGTACGTCACAGTGATACCTGTAGCCACAATACTGATGTGCACCCGCAGTCTGTGTGCATGTTGTGTCTCAGATGTGTCTGATCAAATGTTCCCAATGGGTGACAGTCTCCACATCCTTGTGGTATATGCATCAACCTTGATGGGGTGTGTGTCTCAGGGATGTACATGTCGTGCCGGCAGGAACAACAGTGGCCACTACCTGTGGGACTTACGCTTGCCTTGTGGTGTGTACGTGCTACGCCATGTCCATTGCTGTGTTGATGTGGCAATACAGGGAGCCTGGGTTTCTGCATGGCAAAGATCTGTGATGCCTGGGAGACATGAGGCCTCAATTGTCACTGTGGTGTGTGTTTGGAACGTTGCAGCAGCACATAGGTTGGGGGACACAGCCAGATGATTGGCCATTGCACTACATGGGACTCATGTGGACATGTGGAATTGAGATGTGAGGTGGTGGTCTTGTAGGTGACATACGTGTCCATGACCAACAGCGCACACCCCAGTACATTGTGTAATGTCATGAACTAGCATGTGATATTGATAGTGGTCATGGCCACATGGGTGGATGAACTGACAATCTTCCTTTGTGCATCTCTGTACTGCAGGGCACTGTAGTGAAGACTGCTATTTATATACGTACAATGCTAAGTTAGCACAACCGGGTTAGATGTTAGAAAGCCATCTTGCCACTTTTGCTGCTTTTGCACACGACACTGTAGTTACATGTTATTAATTAAGAAATGCTTGCTCGCCTTTGCTTCACATGAGAACAGTCTGTTGTTCACATCCCTAACAGTGAGCTGCGACCTTGGTCTGAACATTGTGTAAAGAAACAGTCTGGGTCGCTAGACGGTGCATGTTGTTGGGTTCAGGTTGATCGGCCCACTATTTAGCCATAACACGCACGCAGCTGCAAATACCTAAAAGTCGAGTGCTTTTAATATTGCAGGCTGCATGCTTTATACACATTCGCAAGAAGAGCTTTCCCAAGAGCAGAGTCTAGCTGATCCTGTGATGTGATTCCACTAAGCTGATCTTTACGGGATGGGGTTCCCCATTCAAGCCTAGAGACCTTTTATTAGTCTAATAGTAATAATATTAGTTTACTAGTGAAAGGAAGGTGGCTGTCATCCACTGTCATTTTATTATGATTACTCCTTTCATTCTCTATGGTATTGTAACTATGCTGATGGTTTTGATCTTAATCATTTGTCTGCTTATGTTAGCCAAAATACTGCATCTTAGGACATGAGGTTTAAAAAATAAACTCTTTAAACTTTACTGTGTCTCTGTTTATTCTGTTGTGGACTGATATGAGAATAATTACGAACAGGTATTTCTGATTCCCACCATTCCTGAGAATACACTAAGTCGCTTGTTCTGGGTTGTCTATACATTGGGACCGCCGAGATAAAACTCGGATAACGAATGGGACACTGATGCTGGTCGGATAAGGGGTTCTGAGTTCTGAGGTGAGTTTTTGGTACACCACAATTCACTGAGGTCCTGGTTTCCTGTGCATAGTTCTGTGCATAAGCAGAATCCCTGCAACATGGCGCACCTAACGTTTGGTCGATTGATTTGAAACGCCTTAGTAGTGCTTGTATTAGTCCACAACACCCTCACTCTTGTTTCCGGTTAACGGGAGTGACGGGTTTAACCTACCTGTGTCTCGACTAATAGTTTCTTTCAAGCTTGATCATTAAAAAGGTTTTTTCTGAACCCCAGTGCTACTGTTGATTTCGTTGATACTCTTTGGTGTGTCCTTATGGCGGTTGACATTGCCGAACATAGTCATGCACCTCTGCGCCTTCATTTGACGATGTATGGGGTGCCGGATGATGGGATGGCTGTTATTTTTGTGGTGAGCGCTGATGCATCTTACCCGTATGAGTTGTTTTACTCTTGGGTGACTTTTCCGGTGGTGGATGCAGACGATGATACGTTTCATTCCTTTACTCCCACGCAGCTACCTGCAGTCTATACGCCATATAGGACACAAGAAATTCCTATTTCTGCCTGGCAGCATACCTTTGGTTTAATGGCGCCCTTCCCCATGCGGTTGCACCGGCTAGAATGGGCCCGTTGTTGATTGCAGGGGCCACATGGCCGGTGCTGGCCGTCTTTACGCCTCATCCCCGCTATCTCACGGTGGCGGTGGCTGAGTTGCGGGTACTACACACAGCCCTGATTACAGTGCATAGGGCTTTAGTGCAGTACGTGTCACGCAACGTGCAGGTGGAGGCACCTGCTGTTGCGGGACAACCAACGGACCACCATGCGGTGGTTATTAGTCCTGTTATGGTTAATTCGGTGATGGGCAAGCGCCCCCATAAGAAGGATGATTTGCCTTATTGGCTTGCTGAGAAATTCGACCAACTGGAGGCGGTTTTTCCGCATACCTCTCCTGTGGAGAAACACAGGATTCTCACCATTAGTTTGCCGAAAGACTTGGTCCCAGATATGTGCAAATTGGGGCAAGGTCTTTGCCGCGACCTACTCGAAGTGCTTCGGCACTCCGTCTATGTCTGTACTACCCTCCGTCATTAAACGTGTTCAAGAGAATCACGGAGCGGAGGCTGCTGTTGAATTGGGAATGAGGCTTGTCGGGGTGTTCGATGTTGTTGCTTCCATGGTGATGGGCAACCTCAAAGGCGATGCCATGCAGTTCCAAGTGGCTAATAAGCTGGACCGCGTGGACGAACTCGACAGGCCTAAGGAGTTCGCTAAAATAATTGCGGAAGCCTATAGGACCATAGGTCGCAATGCCTTGGGTGTTAAACCAACTGTGATAATTCCTGATATAGTACAGCAAACTAAGGTGAGCTCGTCTACTAAAGACGAACGCCCTAATTTTCCGAAACAAAATTGGCGAGCAAAGAAACAGGGGAAGCAGCAACAGAAACAGGGGTCTCGTCCTGCCTCACCCGTACAGTCGTCTAGTGAACGCACATATGATCTGTGCGATCAATCTAGTATTAAGTCACCTGATAGGTTTCAGGTTTCTGACCAACGTTCTCCTCGTTCTTCACAGGAAACATCAGCTTCACAATCCGGTGGCGGAGACCGTGGGAAAGGACGAGGTGCCCAAGTTCGTGAGCAACCCCGTCAGACTGACGGCAAAGGCAAGCAGGACGAGTCTGCACGTCAACAACCCCCCTTTCAGAAGAAGAAAGTTGCTGCGCTAACAGCAAGGTATGCCACAGATAATGCGGATGCAGCTTCATAACCTGACATGGGCACTAACGCTGCTCGACAGCGCGGCAGAAGTTACAGTAGTGCGACAAGCACTACGTCCATATCTCGTGGCGACAGCAACTGATACTGTAAAAACTGCTGACACTTTAGTGGCTCCCCCTGACAGACTGTATAATATAGTCCTTTTAATTGAAGGTGACATACAACGCACGATTCAAGGGATGTTTTGGGATAATCTGACCTCTTCGTATGATGTTCTATTGGCAGAGGCAGACTGGCCCCCGGCTTTCATTTTAGATGCTCCTAGAGGGGAGGAGATGATCCTCCCGTCCTTTGCGCACACAGTGCCAAAGGACCAAGCTAAGAAGTTTGCCGAGGAGTGGGCTCTGGTGCTTGCGCCTGCTTTGTATTGTAATCAGGTAGGCTGGGATAAATTATCCCCCAGCCATGAGATTCCGTTGCGGTCCACGCCCCAGCCACAACGCCAATATCCCATGCGTCGCGAAGCAAGACCTCACTTTGCGGCTATCCTTGAACAATTGGAATATCAAGGTATAATTGAAACATGTGTGTCACCAATGAATAATCCTTTATTCACTGTGACGAAGCCCGATGGGTCATACCGCCTGGTTTTGGATTACCGGCATTTAAACTCTCATTGTCGGACATGCGCAGTACAGAATACCCACATTTCGGCTCTCGTCGATAGTCTCGTGAGAAAACGGTTTAAAACCACACTTGACATTTCCAACGGCTTTTACAGCCATAACCTGTCCACTCTTAGTAGTGAATGGACAGCATTCACCTCGGGCGGCAAACAAAAACATTTCAAAAGATTACCGATGGGCTATAAGAACAGCCCTGGTGTCTTTGCCGCTTGCGTAGTCTCTCTGTTAGAGAGCATAGACCCTGATGCGTACTCGTATGTAGATGATATTTATCTCACAGATGACGAGTTATGGCCGCATCTGTGTCGCGTTGACCGCATTATTGTTTTGTTTGCAGACTACAAATTCAACTTTGCGAAGTCTCACATTGCGGAATATACAGTGTTGTTTTTGGGATACGAACTCAACAATGAAGGTCGAGGATTGGCTCCGCACTTCCTAGAGAAATGCGCATGCCTACGTGCTCCTACGACACTGAAGAAATTACAATCTTTGCTGGGCTTTCTGAATTTCGGTCGAATGTACATTCCTGATTATGCCCAGTGTATCAAGTTGCTTTATGTCTTGGTACAACCTACTTTTTCCAACTCATGCTGGCTGCCGGAGCATTCAGCTATATTGCAATCTTTGCAAGCTGACCTTCTTGCTTCAAAATACTTACTGACGCGTGATAACCACACTAACCTGGTCATAAGAATTGTGCCAGGCGCAGTGGATTTCACGTACTTAACATTCAATGAGGGCGACACCGTCCCCATTGCCTACAAATCACACCTGTACACTTCGGCTGAACTGCGATTTTCCGCTGTCGAGAAAGTTTTGACGGAAGTGCAGATGGCGATTCTGAAAGAACGAGCGCTATCGCAAGGAAAACGCATGTTGGTGGTCACTCCATATCCTGCCCTTGAGGCGGTGACGAAAGCAAGTGTACCAAATTCTAAGGCTTTGCATCCACGGTGGATACAATGGGCCACTTCCTTGACATCGCCCGACGTCACATATACCTTTGACACGGCTCTACAGACTCAGGAGTTCTTACAGTATGAATTCGTTCATCCAGCTCCTCTGTCTTTGCGCCCGCTCGAGGATTACCATTGTGTCATTTACACTGACGGTTCTGCGCAACCGGCTACTGGATCGAAGTATGCCTATTCAGCGGCCTGTGCAATTTTGGTCGGTACTTTCGTGAATGGTGAATTCCAATCTGATGTTGTGCATACGCAGTCATTTGGTGATTGTACCGCACAGTTGGCGGAGCTTCGTGCTCTGGTGCTTGCACTGGAGTTTGCTGATCCTCGAGTCACTACCCTTATAGTGAGTGACTCGTTCTATTGAGTTCAATCTTACAACGACAATCTACATTTTTGGTCTCAAAATGACTACCGTGATTCCAAAGGTAGCACAATTAAGCATAAAATGCGTTGGGTTCGAGTGGCAGAACTTAAAGAACATCTGCCTCTCGTGAATTTTATTCACACTCTTGGTCACCAACGAGTTGGTGTCCATGCTGTCGGCAACAGCCTAGCTGACGAGGCAGCAAAAACAGCAGTGGCGACATACTTAGCGGCAGCAGTTACAAGATCGAAAAGTAAGATCGATGATGACATCTTGGCAGCTATTGCTGCTACAGAGAAGGGAACAATTTACCCGAGAGGTTTCCCTTCTCGTTACCATTATCGCTTAAGTCCTGATAACGTCCCGTTAGTGAGGATTAACGATGTTGGTGACAGATTGATTCCCAACGCGGACTGCAGACCATCTTTGATATTAGCGACTCACGAGGGCATGGCGTCTGCCCATGCCGGCGTTGCAGCTACTGTATCTCTGTTACAACAACGTTACTGGTGGTGCGGTTTATATAAACAAGCTCGCGCTTATGTTCTTAACTGTGACATTTGCCAGCAGATTAAACCTTCAACTGCGGTGCGCCCACCACAAACTCAGTTGTGCATATCTAATAAACCACTAGGGTGTGTTTATTTAGATCACAGCGGTCCATTCACCTCTGATACTGCGTACAAGTACATCTTGGTTGCAGTGGATTCGTGGACACGTTTTCTCTGGGTATGGCCACAAAGGAGTGCTGATGCCCATACTGTCATCAGGGATTTGCGTGTCTTTGTGGGAAGTTTTGCATGTGGTACCTTTCATTCTGATCAGGGCCCTGCGTTCGCCTCTAAGGCGTACAAAGAAGCCATGAGAAATTTGGGGGTCCAAGTCAAATTTTCGTCTCCCTACCGACCTGAGGGTAATAGTGTGGTGGAGCGAATGAACCGTGACTTAAAGCAATCTTTGACAGCTAGGGTTTCAGGCACTGGCCGGAACTGGCTAGCCCATTTGTATAACGTCCAACGTGCACTTAATAATCTCCCTAGAAGGTCTCTGGGTGGGCGGACCCCATACATGATGCTCTTTGGCATACGAAGGTTTGTCCCGGACCTTGATGGTCTAGACATGGCGGCGTCAGCCGCACCCTTTGACGTAGATGATCACTGTGCTGTATTGCAGAATCTACAAGAAGCCAGAGACAGTCTAGCGAAGGAACACGTGCCCTCCACATCTGATGCTGCGCTTCAGATTCTGGTAGTCGGCTGGCTACCTCGAGTTGGTGATCTGGTCCGTGAGAAGGTGGAGAACAAGAAGGAGTTTGGCCCCTCTTATCGTGCACCGGTTCCAGGGCTTGGCGTGCAGGGTATACAAACAGTTATTTTACCTCCACTTCCTGGTCGCAAGGATAACAGGTACATCTCTATTGACAATGTCAAGCTACAGCGAGTGACCGATTCTTCTTAGCATGACTCCAGCGGTTTCTTGCCCTGCGATGCTGAGAAATTCTGTTTTGGCTCCAGCTTCTACCACCTTGCCTGATGTTGCCGTCAAGATGCATACAGTTACTGGTCCTTTGTTGCCACCAACAGCTGGTGGTCTACCTGAAGATATTGAGTATGCTTATCCTGCGGATGTCCCGTTGCCTGTTTTACAATCCACCACAGTTACCCAGTCGCGCTACTCCTTTGACACTAATTCAATGACTTCCATTGCCCCATCAAAAGTTTCTATTTTTGCGGTCTGGTTTAATAGACATTTTTTAATTCCCCCTTGGACTTACATTTGGCTGGTGCTCGTTTGTATTTTTCTGTTTATGTCCATTGGCTTTGTGGTAGTGTTTTTTAGACTTATAAATGGACACTACCTGAAAGAAAGATCTACAATTAGACTAATTGATGGAACTTTGGCCCCCCACTCCTCATCACATATCATGAAAAGGGACCAGACTTTTGTGAACATTACTGCCTGGCCTGTACTGGATGGGATCGCGTGGGATGCTGTTAAATTTCAAATTCATGGTCCGACTGAAGTTATCAATGTGCCAAATGTATTTCGTGTTTCTATGGGTTATGTAGTCAAGCAAAACATCCGCTCGGATGATTGGGATGTAAAAGCCATAGAAGCACTGTTTTCAGATTTGAAATATTATGCTACATTTGATGCTGAGGATATGTATTTAGACACTGCTAATTATGATGAGCAATTCTGCTATCAACATTATGGCACGCATTTCCTACACAAAGCAAATACGTTTAGAAATTTTGTAAATTATACCCAGTGGGAACACTGTCCAGCCCCTAGGCTGGGCAGCTCGTCCACGTTAGTGGACAAGTTCACATATTTTTCTGACTTCAGTGTGTCAAATCCGGCCTCCTTTTATTTTAAGGTTGCGGCTGAGTCTGCTTCTAAAGTTAGACTGACACACACTAAATTGTTGTATTCCAAGTCCTTTATGGACGAGTTGGCAATCGGAGGTTATGATCTGTGGAAAGCTACTATCGATCTAAAATCAGTTTGGGGTTCTAAACCGTGGCAGGTACAGGGAACAGAAGCTTTGCATCGTGCCTGCCTCATCCCGAACCACATGTTATTTTTGAATTCGTCAATCTTTCAGACCACCTGTTTTGGATTGGCTACTTCTAAAAAATTAAATTCTCCCTCCACTCCGGATCTGGGTGCTCATCCTAATTGGGATAATCATACGGATCTGTCCCTTGCTACGTTGCAGTCATACGTTTCCAACACATCCTTCAATATTTCCAAATTAAATCCGGAAGGGTGGTTAATATGGCAAACAAGCTCAGATTCCTGTCAACATCGGTTTCTGGATTTGGCGCCGGGGTACACACAAGTTCGTGTGGACCCCCGTTTTGAATCCTCTCACACTGTAACTACCTACTCAGTAGGGAAGTTATGCCAATCTTGGCTGCAACATTCCACTTTAGCATCTGTTAAACTTCATTTAGCACAATTGAACGACAAAATAGATTTGAATGATTTTGTTAAGGGTCCTGCAGTTGGCAGGTCCAAAAGATGGGTATATGCAGTTTATAACGAATTTTGGAAGCTATCACAGATTGAAGCTGCATCAAGATTACGAGCTATTGATCAAGCCAATATGGAGAAAGTATTGGCTGTTATAGATAATAGCATTAACACCCTGTCTTCCAGAATTTATACATTAGATAATATTGTTTCCTCTGTTGTTGACATTGTGCAGGATGATTTGTCTGTTTTGTATCATGGTCAAAATCAATTGCGTTCTATCATGCAGTTTGCACGGACATTGCAAACGTTAAAGGCTGGCAAAGTCCCTTGGGATTACATGAATACTTCATCTTTGTTCCTTCCTTTTAATTTAACTGCGAAACAACAGTTCATGTCCATGAAAGATGCAACATACTCATTGCTGCTCATTGAAAAGTTAGAACCTTTACCTTTCTCTGTTGCCGAATTAAACTCCGCTGTGTGGCTTATCCACGGGTTGATCACATTACCGTTCCCCCTGTTTAAGTTCAGTTCGTGCATGAAACATTATGCCCTTGGTAGATATGAAAAACTGGGTACTGCATTCCTGCACGAAGTTTGGTCACTCCCATTCACTTATAGATGCGTGAGGGACGGAAAAGAGGTTTACTTAAAAGGTGAAGAGTGCACTTCCACTCCAGATCACTCTGTGGTGTGTCGGCACATTCAATTGCATGGTGCATGTAATGTGCACGCTCCTAATTTAGCTTGCATCCTCAAAGGGTTCCCGGTGCCAGTTATAACACCGTCGTTCACGCTGCTTGCTAACGGTAGTTATTTGCTATTAAATAATGATGCTTGCTGTGGGATGTTAGTGGGAATTCCCTACATAGTGACTGTATTACAGATAGTAGTCTGCTGTAATAACGTCCTTTTCCCACCCCCGCTTGGACGGCTCGATGTATCCATCTGGCCTTCCATTCCAAACTTGAAAGCAGAGTTCAACAAGATGAGCAGAATAAGGGCTCTATTGTCTCAAAAAGAAGTCGCGTTGACTTCATCCCGGGAAACATTTTTCCTTCATGTAGCAAACACGCGCACAGAGGTGCAAGCACTTTTGAATACTGATCTCCCACTTCATTTTGGGGCCCTGAGTCAGACTATCTTTAATGCCTCGTCAACAAGTGGCCTGGCACATTTTTTCAAAATTGTGGGCTCCGGAGGTCTCCCTTTGATTCTCGTCCTCGTAGCTGGGGTACTTTTGTTGATCTGCATACTACGCTATGGATGCACAACTTGCATCACACGACAGCATGTCCCGGCTGCTCCATCTTCATAACCGGATGCTTGAATACTATGGAACATTACCGCTGGCAACCTTGAGCATAGCCTATGGGTTGTCCTGCCTACTTTACTTGCGTACAGCCTGTCTTTCATTGCCTAAAGTGTCCGTTCCAATGGGCTCTGGATTTGTGCTTGTCGAACTCGGTGTCTGCCGCCCCGGATTATGATCGGCTAATGGGCCCCTTAGTGGCTCATGAGTTGGACTGTTCTGGTGTCAGGATTATGGCCTGTGGAGCAGCACATGGAGTCCTAGGGAATTGGGACATCGGAACGGCTGCTGCTGAATTCTTGTCAAGAAGTTATCTTGAAGAACACGCCAGTTGTCCTGTACTAGAGGCTACGGTTGTCGAGGAACATGTGTGTTCATTCCCCTTGCTGAATTGGATGGCAGATAATTTTGCAGAACGTTCCAATGATTTCCTCTTGGAAGCCGTTGCAACTTATTGTGCTTATACCTTGATGGATTAACTTGAAAGTCATCCGAAATTCCTGTGGGATGCCTTTTTGGTTTTTTTTCTTCTTGTTGACGATCCATCGATGATATTTTTTTCCCCTTTAAATGTTTTTTTTTTCTATCTCTTTTTTTTTTCTTCGAACTTTTCACTTACCTTATATGGATTCACAATTTGTGCCCTTAGTTCCGTTCTATCGTACTTGATCTCTGCGTTCTTGAAATTGCGCCCCTACTGGTTAGTGGTCCGATCAAGGGGGGGTGTAGTGAAGACTGCTATTTATGTACGTACAATGCTAAGTTAGCACAACCGGGTTAGATGTTAGAAAGCCATCTTGCCACTTTTGCTGCTTTTGCACACGACACTGTAGTTACATGTTATTAATTAAGAAATGCTTGCTCGCCTTTGCTTCACATGAGAACTGTCTGTTGTTCACATCTCTAACAGTGAGCTGCGACCTTGGTCTGAACATTGTGTAAAGAAACAGTCTGGGTCGCTAGACGGTGCATGTTGTTGGGTTCAGGTTGATCGGCCCACTATTTAGCCATAACACGCACGCAGCTGCAAATACCTAAAAGTCGAGTGCTTTTAATATTGCAGGCTGCATGCTTTATACACATTCGGAAGAAGAGCTTTCCCAGGAGCAGAGTCTAGCTGATCCTGTGATGTGATTCCACTAAGCTGATCTTTACGGTATGGGGTTCCCCATTCAAGCCTAGAGACCTTTTATTAGTCTAATAATAATAATATTAGTTTACTAGTGAAAGGAAGGTGGCTGTCATCCACTGTCATTTTATTATGATTACTCCTTTCATCTTCTATGGTATTGTAACTATGCTGATGGTTTTGACCTTAATCATTTGTCTGCTTATGTTAGCCAAAGTACTGCATCTTAGGACACGAGGTTTATAAAATAAACTCTTTAAAGTTTACTGTGTCTCTGTTTATTCTGTTGTGGACTGATATGAGAATAATTACGAACAGGTATTTCTGGTTCCCTCCGTTCCTGAGAATACACTAAGTCGCTTGTTCTGGGTTGTCTATACATTGGGACCGCCGAGATAAAACTCGGATAACGAATGGGACACTGATGCTGGTCGGATAAGGGGTTCTGGGTTCTGAGGTGAGTTTTTGGTACACCACAAGGTCCTGGTTTCCTGTGCATAGTTCTGTGCATGAGCAGAATCCCTGCAACAGCACCAGATGTCCATCGGCCGTTCCCAGACCTTGCAACCATGCAGGAACGCGACTGCATCAGACGGTACCGCTTCACCAGGCCACTGATTGCGGAGTTGGCGAAGCAGTTGGCGCCACATCTGCTACCTGGCCGGACATACCCTACAGCACTGACCCCAGAGGTGAAGGTGATGGCAGCCCTGCACTTCTTTGCTTCTGGTACTTTCCAGCACACTGTGGCTACTGCTGGTGGGATGTCGCAAACGATCTTTAGTCGGGTGCTACGCGATGTCTTGGAGAGGATGTTGCAATTCCTCGAACTGCATTTCAAGTTCCAGAGCCCAGCTGAACTTCCTGAAAAAAAGGATGCCTTTTATGCACTGGGGAGGATGCCGAACGTCATCGGATCTATTGATGGGACACATGTTGCCCTGATACCACTACAGGCACATGAGCAGGCATACCGTAACAGGAAGCACTACCATTCGATCAATGCTCTGGTGGTCTGTCTTGCTGACATGTCAATCACACATGTGTGTGCACGGTTCCCTGGTTCTGCCCACAATGCCTACATTATGAGGAGTAGTCACATTGCAACGCTGATGTCACAGATGCCAGCTCAGCATGCCTGGCTTGTCGGTGTGTACTAACTTTCTCATTGTGTGTGTTTGTCAATGTTGTATTCCGCACTCCTACAAAACTCAGCTACTTGTTCATTTTTGTGTGTGTAGGTGACTAACGATACCCCAACATGCCGTGGTTGCTGACACCCCTCAGGAACCCTGTGACACCAGCCGAGCTGCGCTACAATGAGGCACATGGTCCGAGTAGGAGGGTGATTGAGCGGACATTCGGCCTCCTGAAAAGCCGCTTTCGCTGCCTGGACAAGACCGGAGGGGCCCTCCCATATGAGCCTGCAAAGGTGTGCAAAATAATCCTTGTCTCCTGCATGCTACACAACATGGCAGTGCAGAAGGAGGTGCTTCTCATCCAGGATGATGATGATGATGACCAACGTCCGGCACCTGTGGAGGATCCCGGCCTGGGCCAAGATGCCAGTGATGATGAAGATGATGGCAACGTCCGCTCACAGCTCATCAACAACTTCTTCACCTGAATGTGAGTTTCCATGGTTGTTATGTGAATGTATGGAGGTAGCCTGGAATGTGTTGTGCCAGCTCTGTTGCCGTCTGAGTGTGTCTGTGTGCCACTTGACTGGATGCGTGCTGTGATGTGTCCATTCAGGTGGTGTGTACTCCACAATAGGGTAGTACTGCTAACTAGTGTTTGTGTAGGTATCTTGCAACATGTTTTGTGCATGTGTATTGCATTTCTCTCCTGTTCTTCTCTGCTTTTGACTGTATCTTGTCTGTCCTTCCCAGGGTGGGTACTTTGCCTGTTGTGTGGTCAACACTGACCCCCAACAGCCAGAAGCCAACACCAGTGTGGAAGTTGACAATTCCCATCAACTGATGTACCACACATCCCTGGACTTCCATTCTCCAACACATTGGGAGCGTGTGTCAACTGTTACGTAGAATTACCGTGCAACTAGTGTGGAATAAACGTGTTGCTGATGTGTAATGAACCTGTGATATGCTTTGTTATGTGCGTTGTCTGTCTTCCCACATCTGAGTGACATCTGCTTACCTCACCTGTGGACTTGTTACCACTGACTAGGGTTGGTGTTGTGTCTGTACATGCCAATGCGTTTCAGGTCAACATCATTGCGTGTGATGAGTAACATGGCCATGGTGAGTATGTTTTGTGTTGCTATAGTGGTGTATCTCCCTCACATGTGTCACATCCCCATGATTCACCTTACGTTGGTCACATTGTTGCAATATTTGGCATGCACTGTGTTGTGTAGCAGATCGACATCTCCCTGAACACGACAAGTTGGAATCACAACAGAGGCAAGTATGGTGTACTGGTGAGTTTCTTTATAAACATGTGTGAGGGAAGTGTACATGATGGTGGGTGCTGTACAGTGGTTTGGGAATCCAAAGTTCACATTGGAGTTGGAAGTGCTGGTAGATGAAATGTCCAGAGTAAAGTCCACATTCATCTGATACAGTGTCCCAACATGAACCCTCCATGTCATGTGGGCGAGTTGTGTGCGATTGGAAAAGGTGAACGGGTTGCGCACAAAGAACATTGTCCAGAACAGGTTTAGAGGCCCTGGGGGATGTGCTGAGACATCTGCTTCACACATGTCCTTCTTCGGACGACCCCTCTTCTTCCGGGGTGGGGGATCCTCATGTGCAGGCCTCTGCGGTGCAGGGGACTCTCCACCAGAGTCCTCCTCCCTCCCTGTGGCGCTGGCAGATGGTGTTGCGACAGATGTTGTGGGCACACAGGGGGGTGTGGACAGGTTGGTGTTGTTGATCTGGCGGAGGCATTGTAGTATGTCACGATGCACTGCAGTAATGTCATCCCACTTTGCCTCCATGCGGGCATGGTGGGCGACCTGTTTGTGTTGCATGTCCTTGAGGATCCCCACTACCTGGCCAAATCCTCCGGTGCGATCCTGGTATGCATCTAAGATGCGTGCCAGGTGGGGGTCATCATGCAGTCCAGACCCCTCTGCAAGGCGCGCCCTGTGCCTCCCACCCCTACCAGCACCCATCTCCACACGGGCAGTACCAGCAGCGGGATGCACAGGTGACACTGGGACCCCTTGGGTGGTGTTGCTGGTGGTGTTTGCTGTAGCCTCCGGGGGGTCCTGTGTCCATGTGCTGTGGGTGTTGATTGGCCGTGGTCTGTCCGTGTCGTCGGGTGTGCCCTGTCGGTGTCCAGATGCTGGAGGCGTGGGTACAGGGGGGGCAGATGTTGATGCTGCTGGTGCTGCATGATTGTTCATACCGGAGGGGCCAGGTTGGTCGTCATCATCCGAAGAGGACAGTGAGAGAGTCAGACCAGAGAGCTCAGCGTCCACCAGAGTCTGGGACTGGGTATCCTCAGCATTTGGTGCTGAGGATACCCAGTGTGATTTATGTTTCTAAATGCATCGTTGGTTCACAAACATGACATTTTCTTCTTTTCGAACAGATTCCTGCCTGTACACTGCTTTTTCCCAGCTTGTCACGGACATAGTTCGATATTGTTGGTGGCCATTTCCCAGCATGGCCTTGTGCTCCCCACGACAGAGCCCAGTGTCCGACATCTTGTCAGTCCCTTCCCACTTCCTGTGAGGCGAGTATTGTTCAGTTTGATCTTGCTGGGCCATGTGGGTGGGTGTAGGTTGCCTGTGACTGCGAGTCCCATCATACTCTTGGCTACACCCCCCTTCCCAGCATGCCCATACTTCCTCCCTCTTGACTCTGCTTCCCTGTGAGGGGATGTGACAGCAATGGCAAGATGGCTGACTGTGAAGTCTTGATGTTTGTTGTTGGCCATTTCCCAGCATGGCCTTGTGCTCCCCACAACAGAGCCCAGTGTCAGACATGTTGTCAGTCCCTTCCCACTCCCTGTGAGGCGAGTATGGTTCAGTTTGATCTTGCTGGGCCATGTGGGTGGGTGTAGGTTGTCTGTGACTGTGAGTCCCATCATACTCTTGGCTACACCCCCCTTCCCAGCATGCCCATACTTCCTCCCTCTTGACTCTGCTTCCCTGTGAGGGGGTGTGACAGCAATGGCAAGATGGCTGACTGTGAAATGCTGGTGTTTGTTTGGCTACAAGTCCAAAGTGAGCCCCTGTGCTTCACACAGCAGCACCCAGTACGGGGTAACTTTTACTGATATTTCAATGAGGTGTGTGTCAATGCATTGTACCCGATGAGTTGTGTGGAGTTTGTGCTGAGGGGGGGGGGGGTATCTCCCCATGCTGATAAGTAAGGTCAGGGCTGTCAGTCCTCCTTCCCATCATGAAACATACTTCCATTGTAGGGCGTGCAAGTTGTCTTTCAGGATGTCAGTCAGTGCTGTCCTGCTTCTGATTTGCACACAAGCCCTAGCAGGGCCTTGTGCTCCCCACAGCAGGAGCCAGTGTCAGCCCTCTTGTCAGTCATTTTCCACTCCCTTTGATGTGGGCATGTTTCTGAGAGGTCTTGATGGGCCAATCAGGAGGGGGAGCATTTTCTGTGACTACAGGCCCCATCATGCTTTTGGCTACACTCACTTCACCTGCATCCCCACTATTCCTTCCTGACAGTCAGCTGCACTGTGAGGTGGTGTGTTTGTGGTGGCAAACTGTCTGGCAGGGTCTATTTGGCTTAGTGCCACTGGCTTGCTCTATTTGTTTGTAGGTTGGTGCATGTCATGACACAGTTCCCAGTCACTCTGAGATGGCAGGTATTGTGTTTGTCTGACTGGCATACACATCTTGGGCTGATTATCTATTGGTTAGTGTAGCTTTGCTTGCGGTGCATGGTTTCACTGTCCCCTTGCCACACAATCTTGGGTATGTTGTTTGTGTACTCACCAGGCTCTGGGATGTCTGTTAGGCCATAGACGCTCTCTGGTGGTAGGATGTCCCGCACCTTCTCCTCCCATGTCCTGAAGTAGACTGGTTTGGCAGGAGGGCCACCGCCGGTGCACTGACTCAGGCCGTGATCTTTTTCTATGAGTTTCTTGACCCTCCTGCGCATGTCATACCACCTGTTCTGGATATCATCCTTTGTGCGCCTTGCTGGCACTTGGGCGTTCACCATGTCCACAATCCTCGCCCACATCTTGGTTTTCTGTGAGATGGGGGTCCTTTGGACCAATGTACCAAACAAATGTGGCTCTACACTGATGATCTCGTCTACCAGCACTTCTAACTCACTATCTGTGAACTTTGGATTCTTCTTTGGGGGCATGGTGATGGGTGGTGGTGGTGAGGGATGTGTGTGTGAGGGTGCAAGTGATGGTGGGTTGGTGTTGGTTTTG
Organism: Triturus cristatus; assembly: GCF_964204655.1. Classification (NCBI taxonomy): domain Eukaryota; kingdom Metazoa; phylum Chordata; class Amphibia; order Caudata; family Salamandridae; genus Triturus; species Triturus cristatus. Next base: position 84,577,927 of record NC_140594.1, read on the forward strand.
CTTTGTGTATGTGTGTGTGCTTTTGTATGAGGTGCTGATGGTGGGTGAGTTGTGTGATGGGTGAGTTGTGAGTGTGTCTATGGTTGCTGTGTACTGGTGTTTGCTGCTGGCTGTGTCTCCTGTTTACAAGGGACGATGGTAGTGATTGTAGTCCTTTATATAGTTGGAGTGGTGGGTGTGTCTTTGTCCCATGTTTTTTTTGTGGTATTTATTGGCTTTGTCATTGCTTGTTTGGTCCTTTTTTGTCTATTTTCCTTTGTGTTTTGTAGGCATGAAGGAGACGTTCACACTGCCTATCTTCTGTGTTTGGTACGCGTTGGTCGCGGCGGTCTCTATTGCTTGTGTTGGGTTGTCTGTGCGTGTCGGTCGTGCGGCTTGGTCTCCGTGCGAGTCGGTCTAGTTTTACATGCATTGCATCGTACTGCGCAAATCGTACATCACGGGTACGGGTCGGTCGGGTTCATTCCGGGTTCATGTCGGTCGGTGAAAATCGCGTTGGTTTTCCGGCCGGATCACTATTTTCCCTACGGCTCGGTCGTTCGGCTTGTATTCCGTACGTGTCGGTTGTAATTCACACGTGTTGCATCGTACTACACAGGTCGTACGGCGCTGGTCCGTGTCGGTCGGTATTCGGTCCGGGTCCGTGTCGGTCGGTTCGTTTTGCGGCCGGAATCGGAATCGGCCCCATAGTGTAGTGGTGATGTTTATTGTAAGGAGAGATGAGGGAGGTAGTTAGATGTAGGAAATGTGTTTTACATATTTTTGATGTGTGTTTACCAACTAATTTCCACCGTTACATGTTGCAGTAATAGGCCCACGTCGGGTCTCTTTTTTTTCATAAACTATTTTTGTTTCATAAAGTGGTTAATGGTATATATATTAAACACTTCATGAAACAAAAGTGTTTTGAAAGGTGTGCTTTTTTAGTGAAGCGACTCGCTTTTCAATAAAGAATTATATTTTTACGATCGTCGCAGTTAGATGTATTTACAAAGTGATTTAAAGTAATACATTTTGGATGTGTTCATAATTATTTTTCAAGAGGAGTTTTGAGCCAGATGAATTGAATTTTGGGAATTTGTTGCGTTTTTTCGAGAAGCAAAAACAAATATTTTTGGTATTTTTTTATTGGGTCGCTTTATTTTGGATTTCTACAGATATCGAAATGGGATTGTATTTCGATCAGATTTGGATTGCAATGTTGGAATTTGTTGCGTTTTTTTAACACTATCTTTATTTTTCGGGATTTTTTTCTTGGGTGTGCTTTTTTAGCTATGCCCAGTTTTTTTTACTACTTTCTTTACATACCACCAACCTGCACCTTTCATGAAGCAAGCATCTTTTGGAGTTGGAATAGTAATTTAAACTGACCACTATCCACCATTTTCCTTGAGTCAAGCAACTTTTGGAGTTGGAATAGTAATTTTAAATAAATCACTATCCAGCATTTTATAGGAGGTAAACCTCTCCAGTTTTTCTGAAGGAAGCACTTTTTGTAGTTCGAATAGTAATTTAAACCCCATCAGTATTCTGCTTTTTCTCAGAGGCAACCATCCTTTGGAGTAGGAGTAGTAATGTTAATATACCACTATCCTGCACCTTTCCTGAAGCAAACACCTTTTGGAGTTGGAATAGTAATTTTAAGCACACCACTATCCAGCGTTTACTCTGAGGCAAGCACCCTTTGGAGTGGATATAGTAATTTTAATATGCCACTATCCTGCACCTTTACTGAACCAAGCACCTTTTGAATTTGGAATACTAATTTAAACCACACAACTATCCTGTGTTTTCTCTGAGGTAAGAACCTTTTGGAGTAGGAATAGTAATTTTAAAATATCATTATTCTACATTTTTTCTGAAGGAAGCACCATTTGGAGTTGGAATAGTTATTTAAACCCCACTACTATCCAGCGTTTTCTCTGAGGCAAGCACCCTTTGGAGTGGGAATAGTAATTTTAATATACCACTATCCTGCACCTTTTATGAAGCAAGAACCTTTTAGAGTTGGAATAGTAATTTTAACACTACCACTATACAGCATTATGTATGAGGTAACCAGTATTTGGAGTGGGAATAGTAATTTTAACATTTTAATATTTTGCACCTTTCCAGAGGCAAGCACCTTTTGGTGTAAGAATAGAAATTTTAACATACCACTATCCTGCACTTTCCCTGAGTCCAGCATATTTTGAAGTTGGAATAGTAATTTTAGCGCCATTAGTAACTAGCATTTTCACAGAGGCAAACAGTGTTTGGAGTAGGAATAGTAATTTTAATATACCAGTAATCTGCACTTTACTTCAGCCAAGAAATATTTTTATTTGGAATAGTATACTTTATTTTTGGAATATGTTTCATAAACCCACAATTATATATTTATATAACAATTGTAAAAGATATATATAGTTTTAGTCACTTACTTAATATATATTGTCCAAAACAGAGTATTTTGAAATGTTTTGTCGGATTTTCAAAAGTTTTAGAAGAAACTGAAAAAAGTTAATATACTTTATTTTACTATGTTTTCTTATTTAGAAATTGTTAAGTAGTTAAACATTTCTATAGTTTGTACTTTCTTCGTGTTTTAGATGGCTTGCTCCTAGGTTTATCCTTCTCAGGCGCTGATTCCGATGTCGGACAGACTCAGGTCTGTCCGACATCGGTCAGGAGCCGTAACCGACCGACCTGCTGTCGTCGGTTACAGCCCTGCTAGTACGATGCGACCCAACAGGGTTTGGTCACACTCGTATACAACACAATGCAAGCATGCATTCCGAGCGGAATGCATGCTTGTATCGTGGAAAGCAGGGGTGCAGTCCATCTCTGCACCCTGTGGGCGGCACCCCAAGGTGCCTGCCACCGGGTGCAGGTATCCACAGGCCGCCATAAGGCAGCCTCGCACCCATGGGGGCCCTACTGGGGGCCCCCAAAGACAGTTTCTGACTGCCTTTACGTGCTGGAAAAACCGGCACGAAAAAGCAGCGAAAAACGGCCATCGTACTCCCTCGGTCGCAAAGAGACGGCCGGGGGAGTACTGAGGAACTTCCGGGCGGTGGACGGGCTGTCCGAGCCTGTCGTCCGCAATCCGGAAATCCGTGTTGGGTTCCTTTCCGACCGAGCCCATCAGAATGGCTCGGTCGGAAAGGAATCCGGCCGACGCGATCCGAATCGGTCAGAAGGGCTCCGACCATCGGTCGGAGCCCTTCCGTCTGAAATCGTAATCGGCCCCTCAGTAGAAAAATGCGCGTGCAGTCTCTGGTAATCAGGTAACTACAGTTTTTTAAATGGTATCCAGCTTCTTTTATACGTTTTGTTGTGTTGAACATAATTTCAAAGGAAAATATGTTTTGTGCATAATTTTTCTTTGTGTTTTTGATGGTGTGTGAGAATGTAAATAATTATTTTGTTATGTTAGTTTTTGTAACTTTTTATTTTTGTATGTTATAACATCCGTTTTAGTTATTTCCGGGTCAAAGTAATTTCACTAAAAGAGTTGTAGGACTTTTTTTTCCCCGGAATTTAAAAATGTAAGTTTTCTTTTTTGTGTTGATCTTAGTTGTGTGTTATAGTGTTTTTTGTTATGTGAAACTTGACGATTTATTAATGGTAGTTTACTTTGTGTAATTAAATCTATTAATGTTTATTTATTTGTTTTGTGTTTAATAGTACTTTTTTGAAAAGGTTCGTTAAATGTATGTTATGTTAAAATATCGTATATCAATTAATTTAAATTAATTTAAGTTTGATATTTGTTTTATATGTGTTTTATACATTTTGGTAATGTTTAGTAAAAATATATATAAAAACAAACATTGGCTAAAAAAAGTACTCGAGCAATAATTTTATTACTCGAGTATTATTGTTACAATTGGGTAATTTTATTAAATATCGTGTTATAAAATAGTATCTGTTGAAATATTTGTAATTAATTTATATTTTTTAATTTATTAATAATATATACGAATATTAATTGTAGTCCTTGAGTATTAATTTTAATACTAATGTATTAATTTCCAAAATCCACGTTTTAATACACTTCCCCACCCAAAACCCCTATTTTCCCTGGATCCCGCACCAGGGGTTTATTCAACAAAAAAATATATATATCGCGTTGTAAAAGTGTGCGTTGTTGTAGTATGCGTTGTATTGGATCATTCAATGTGTTATACTACATTTGCGTTGTAATGGTATGCATTATAAAAACTTGCGATGTAATGTCAGTTGCGTTGTATAAGTTGCGTTGTAAAAGCATGCGTTGTATTTGTTTGCATTGTAACATCATATATTCCCTTAAGGCTGACAGGTCTAACAACAATTGGCTATCTTCATTCTGGACAAGATTATTTTATTACTGTAAGAAAAGGAATCACAAATGAGTCCTTCCCATTGGTAACTACAAATGCTTTGCCAAAGGAAATAATCTTGCCTGTACTTAGCCTATTACATTTGGACTCTTTTTCTAAGATGGCCCCATGCATTAGTCCTGGATCTCCAACAGACCATTTTCCTGTTTTTGATGAAGCAGCTTCTACCCATATTTGCCAGACCGCTTACGACCTTATAAAATACCTTTTTACAGCAAAGCATTGTACATCAAGCTTTCAAAAGAGGAAATTGTTCTCCCACTTCTGAAGAAACAAGGTGATGATCAGATGAAGTTCTAGTGGGCAATTATTTTGTGCCAAAATGTTAGTGGCCCATACGGCCCAAATTTTGAGTAAATATGTCCAAGACACCAATTTTCTGAATAGCCTCTAAACTGGATTTCATTCTGACCACAACACTGAGGGAGCAATTCCCAAAGGTAAACATACACTTTTGTGTATATTTAGGATTGTTTACTATTCACACAGTGATTTACGAGTAGTATCTTTACAAGTGTGGATTCTCCCCACATTAGAAGATAGGACTGTTCTATCTTTCTATGTGTAGAGACTCCACACTTGTAAAGATACTATGTGTAAATCCCATTGTGAACAGCAAACAATCATAAATGTACACAAAGGTGTATGTTTACCTTTGTGAATCAGGCCCATAGTCAGTGCTGCTTTCTGTTCTGAATGACCTAAGGATGGACTGGGCCAAGGACCACAGCGGCGCGCTTGTGCTCTTGGACATTCAGGGTGCCTTAGACATGGTGGATCATTACATCCGACTGGGCAGTGTCACAACAGCCAGTTATAAGGGATCAGCTTTAAAATGGGTGGAATCATTTACACACAGGACATACAAAGGAACTCAACTGTTGCCTTTTCTCTTACACTGATCTGTAGCGGTCATCCTTGTCACCATATATTTTATGTCACTTATGGAGGCCTTGGCATCTAAAGATTGAAAACTTTATATGTATGCTGATGACTCACAAATATGGTTATGTCTGGAAAATAGTTTATTCTCTCAAACTGTATATCATGGTTGGAAGACAATTAACTAAAATTGAATGCAAACAAAATAGAGGTTACTGTCATCAATAACAGAATACCTCTCTGGATTGATGCCTATTGACCATCAGAAATTGGCACCCTCACTATTCCAACTGCATGTGCACGAAGATTGGGGGTAGTAATTGAATATAATTTATTATTATTATTTAATAATTTATTTTTCAAGTCCCACATTTCTTCAGTAGTGTTTAAATGATTTTTTTCTAAAAATAGTGAGGAAAATACACCAATTTTGACTATCGATCGATTAAAGTCATTGGTGACTGCACTTCTTGAATCCAGACTAAATTATCCCAACTTGTTATAAATGGGTTTGCTCAGCCACCATTTTAAAAAAGACTTAAGGATGTCCAGACCAAATTTACCGAAGTTAGAAGTGAGAGTTGCATTGTGTCCCCCATGCTATGGAATATGTCTGGGGCAGAGTGATTAATTTACTCTCATTCAGACGCTCCTTAAGGACAAGGCTTTTCAAACAACCTTACTCACCGTAATTGCAAGGATACTGACCCAATCAGGTAACACCATGAAACCAAATCATGAATGAGCACTCAAGCAAAGTTAAAATACAAAGTACAAATGTGACTCATGCTTCCAGTGGTTTACCGGATGTTGCTGTATCCTCTTGTTTCCTTACCTAGACTGAATATTTGCCTGCAGGTTGGCCATCTGCCACATGTGAAACTGGAATAGGTTGGGCCATCTGGAAAGGCTAGAAAGGCTGAGTCTACGACCAACTAACCCTTCCTGACATGTAACTGATGCTGATTCAGCCCTACCGGCTTTGCCAAATGGGCTACCATAGAACCTTACATTTTTTATATAGCACCTCCTAAGTCAGGTTAACCCCTTCAGTGCTCATGGTGGAACCATTCCGTTATGAGCACCAGTATCCCGTGCTCATGACTGAACCATTCCGTCATGTGCACAGGTGCATAAAATGCCTCTGCTGCAGACAGCAGAGGGATTTCCTTGTTTTTATTTTTGCCTCAAGAGGTGGGGAAGAGCTTCCCCAACCACCTGAGGCTTTTTTTCTCCAATTTAATGACGATCGCTCGCATGGCGCAGTAAGATCAATACATTGAAAATGAAACTGAAACTTAGGGGACGATTAGGATGGCGGGCGGCACCCTAGCGGTGCTGGGACCGGCTGCCAGTGGTGCGGCGATCCCGCACCGGCAATTAGGAGGATGCCACCGCCACGGTGGCAGTGGCATCCTCCATTCCCAGAATTGTGGCGGGCGGTGCTCACAGCACCACCCGCCACAATGCTGGGAATGCACGTTGTGCATTGTCATGCACAAGGTGACATGAAAATGTAGGGGGGTACCATAGGTACCCCCATGTGCACCCCCCACCCCCCAATACCCTAGGGGGCCTCAACGGGCCCCCACAAGCAAAATTCATTGCCACCAGGGAAAGGCTGCTTCCCGCTCCCATGCTAATATGGATGGCGGTGTCTAGCAGACACCGCCACCATATCCAGCCCCTTTTCCGAACGGTCGACTGGTCGACCGGCGAAAAACCGGCGGATGGTCTTTCCGTCCACCGGGGTCCCCCCGCCATACTAACATGGCTGGGGGAAAAAGGGTGGCGGGCGGAGGGAAATGTAGGGCAGATTGCCACCGCCATGCGGGCGGTGACGATCCACCCACATCGTAATCAGACCCTTAGTTTCAATTTCATTGTTTCGGTGCTCATGGGGCCATCTCAGCCCAGTGAGCACTGAATTACATGGGAGAGGTATCGTTGGAAAGGGGAGAATCTTCCCTTTCCAATGGGACCCTTCTCTAGTAGATCTCTACTTGGGAATCGCCCCAGGAGCGATTCCCCAAGCAGGGATCGACATACTAGGCACCAGGGAGGGGGGAGTGGCCTCTTGGGCAACAGCCTTTGCTCCCCCTCAAAGAAGTGGCATAATCAGTCTTTCCACCCACCCGAGGGAAGATGGGGGCTGTAGCCTCCAATCGCCCCTGGGGGGCCAGAAAGCACCCTAGATGCCAAGGTTATTCTTTAGGTCAGGGGTGAGGGCTGCCCAGAATGGGCATCCTAATGCCCTCATCCTTCTCCCTCAAAAAAGCAAAAGTCTTTCTGCCTCACTAGGCACCAGAGATTAGTTTTTTTCTCTAAAGTTCAGGGGTGGGGGATGCCCAGAATGGGCATGCCAATGCCCCCACACTCCCCAAAAAATGCCACAGTCATTTTGCTCCCCCAGGAGGCCTATGGGGGCTGTAGCCCCTGGTCTGCACCGAAGGGGGGCAAAAAGCCCACTAGGCACCAGGGATAATTTTTTTATACATGGGTTTGGGGGCTGCAGAGAATGGGCATGCCAATACCCTCAGCCCCCCCCAAAGAAAAATTCCACAGTCTTTCTGCCCTTTTTGGGGACATATTGGGGCAATAGCCCCCGATCTGCCCCACCCGCCCCCCAGGAGACAGATGCCCACTAGGCACTGATCTTTGTTCGCAATGTACCTAGCTGTGGATTTTGGGCCCTAGTGCAGCCGGCACCTAGGGACACCTTACAAACCTGTACATTTTTTAAAACTAGACACCAAGGGGAATCCAGAATGGGGTGATTTGTGTGGCTCTCACCAGGTTCTGTTACATGGAATCCCTTGCAAACCTTAAACCTTAGGAAAAAGAAACACATTTTCCTCAGATTTCTGTGATGGAAAGTTCTGGAATCTAAGGGGAGCAACACACTTATACCAACCCAGCATTCCTCCAAGACTGTCAATAAACATGGTATGTCACTTGTGTGGGTAGGCTTAGTACCCGTGACAGGAAACACACCAAAATGTACAGTGGAGACATCAAAATTATCGATTACAAAAAGACCTTGTTTTGCGAGTGAGTCACCTGCGTTTTTGATCTTGGGCTCGGCAGCCATCCAGGGAAACCTACCAAACCCACTGATTTCTGAAAACTAGACACCCAGGGGAGTACAGGGAGGTGTGACTTGCATGGGCCCCCCAAAGTTTTCCTGCCCAGAATCCCCTGCAAACCTCAAATTGCTATGTTATGTTTTTTAGCTAAATTTGAGGTTTGCAGGGGATTCTGGGCAGGAAAACCTTGGGAAATCCACATAAGCCATACATCCCTGGACTTCCATGGGTATTTAGTTGTCAGAAATGTATAGGTTTGGTAGGTTTCCCTAGATGACCGCCAAGCCCGGGACCAAAAACGCAGGTGCCCCCCTTGCAAAACCAGGTTGTGTTGTGATAAATAATTTTGATGTCACCACAATAGGTTTTGGGCTCGTCCCTGCCCGGGGTACTTGGCCCACCCACACAAGTGAGGTATCATTTTTATCAGGAGACCAGGGGGAATTCTGGGTGGTAAGAAATTTGTGTCAGACCGGTGATCCTACAACTTTCCCACACAGAAATGTGAGAAAAAATAGATTTTTTTTTTTTTGTAAAATTTTTATTTAAATGATTAGAAACAGAATGAAAAACAGCGCCAGCCGCGCACAACTTCCCACGCAGGGGGTACCCCATATATGGGGGGGAGGCCGCAGTGAGCAAAAGTTCAAGAGTGATAGCTCTCTAGGCCCGTCAGTCCGCAAACCCTACGGGCCCTAAGGGACCAAGTCATGGCCCCATACTCAAAGTTAAAGAGCAAAATTCAGCTCACTTCAGTTGTGAAAGCATGGCTTAGATCGAGCCCCCAGGTTCTCTCTCCCCCCCCAGCACTACCAGCCCCCCGTCAACCATGCAGAAAACTATAAACCCTAAATACAAACCCCCAACCCCAACCCACCCCCCTCCCCCCCAGTGGTGGTAGCTCTCAGGCATACTGAGTACGGATGTCTGTGGACTCTCAGATCTGCAACAAATGAAGGGCTCTGAGCGAAGGTGGGGCCACCGCAGCCGGTAAACCCGTGGATAGAAAGCGGACTAAGGGCCCCCAACGGAAAATGAAATTCTTAAAGTTGCCCAGGAAAATATCCGCCATCCGCTCCGTGCTCAACAACTTCCACAACCTCGCATGCCACAAGGATATTGCCGGGGCGTCCCTCTTCTTCCATGCTGCCGCCAGTGTGATCTTGGCCGCTCCTATGCAAAGCCAGAGAATCTTTTTATCTGCTCGTGTTTGATGCTCAAGGAGTGGATCGCGAAGGCCCAACAACACGTGAGCTAGGGAATCCGTGATCGGGTACCCCAGGATCTCTTTAATGTGGGACAAGATGTCTTCCCAGTAGGGGCGGATGATCGGACAGTCCCACCATATATGGCAAAAATCCCCCAGCAGGCCACAGCCCCTCCAGCATCTATCCGAGGAGGCGGGAAATATGCGGTGCAGCTTAGCGGGTGAGAGGTACCAATCCAACATGGTTTTGAGGTGCGCCTCCCGTAATTCCACCGAGTGATTATGTTAGTGCATATCCTTCCATAGGCGGGACCACTCGTCATCCGTGATGTCGCGACCGACAAGGTCCTCCCAAAGGCCCATGTACCGCGGTCTCGGGGAGTTGGCCGTGGCTAAGAGCTGACTATAAAGAAAGGGGATGGCCCCGCGCATGGACGTGGAGCGGGGCAGAAAGACCTCAAACGGGGTAGGTGGCCGAGTCGCCGCTTCCCGAATGGACGGTGATAGCGCCCAGTGCAGCAGTTGAGCGTGACAAAACTGCTCTGAATGGGGGACCCCGTAGTCCCTCCTGCAATTGGCAAACGTCAACGGGGCATGACCATGAAAGAGACGCGTGAGTGCAAGGCATCCCCCCTCTCTCCAGGCATCGAAGGGCCCCTCCCGCTGCGCCGGGGGGAATGCCGGGTTGAAGTGTATGGGTGTAAAGGGCGACGGGAATGTGGTCCATCTCTCATCTCCTGACACCGAGTCCCAAACCTTCAGAGTGGTACCAGTGGGTGTGCTAATATACACGTTACGGGGCCTGTCCCCCCGAGACCTCCACACCAAGTCCCATATCGTTCGTCCCGTCACACTTCTATCCATATGTAGCCAGTGTTTCTCCGAGAGGGGCTGAGTCCATTCCACTAACACCCGCAATTGGGCCGCCTTATAGTAGAGGCGTGTTAGAAAAGGTAGAGGGACCGGGAGGGTCGGCCGGGGTCAGGAGGAGAGGTCTCCGGGGAGAGCCGTCTCCAGCGATCGTACAGACAAGTAACTTCCCCCCCACAGACAGATATCACACACGGATAAGGTTCAGTGTTCTTTATAAGCACTTATTTAAGGTACGGTTAAATGGTACAAGGAGGTCTGGACTCAGGGGTCCCCTCGATTAGAGTCTCGCAAGGTAGGGAAGGGGGTAGCGGGACAGTCTATTTACCAATCAGGTAGTTCGGATGAGATGATGATGAGCTCACAATCCTCGAGCTTGGTGGTTAGGTGGTATGGGCCGCGGCAGCGCCAGCAGGTCCCGGTGTGGATGGTCGATACAACGGGCCGCGGCAGCGCCAGCAGGTCCCCGGAAGATATACGGTCCGCGGCAGCGCCAGCAGGTCCCGGTGAGGATGGTCGTTACAACGGGCCGCGGCAGCGCCAGCAGGTCCCAGGAAGATGACTGTTGCAGAAGGCCGCGGCAGCGCCAGCAGGTCCCGGTGAGGATGGTCGTTACAACGGGCCGCGGCAGCGCCAGCAGGTCCCAGGAAGGTGAAGGTTGCAGAAGGCCGCGGCAGCGCCAGCAGGCAGGACGATGGTTCACAAGAGCGGGCTACGGCAGCGCCAGTAGACCGTCAGGGTTGAGTTCACTCGGTGTCTCTCGACTCCAGGATACAACTGCCTTCCTGCTCCGGAGCTGCCTCAGTTATAGGGCTGGTGCCCTTTGATGTCCGGACCCTCGCACTTGGAGGTCGGAGGGTCCGGGATGAAGGTGTCCAGACACCCAGCAGGGGGTGGAGCCAGTGCCTGGGGGAGCTGGGGGCGATCGGCACCTGGCGGGGGAGAGCCCTTGACACTTCGTTCTCCCATTGACCTGCCAAGTGGTCCGCTCACCTCCTGGGTGGATGGTGGGGCCGGGATGTCGGGGCCGGCCAGGCCCGGGGTTAGGGTCGAGGGGAGGCCATGCGGCCGCGTGGTGCAGGGCCCAAGATGGCGGCTTGACCCGGCCGGGAAAGCCGGTGGGGCTGGACCCCGTGATGAGTAGGGGTCCGAGGGCAGAGGGTCTGTCGGGAGACGGAGTACAGGTGCTTGTTGCGGGGATATGCCAGGTGGGCCGGGGTTCGGGCCCCGTCGAGCGGGGAGGGAGCAAGCCGTCTGTGAGGCCTGTCCAACATGCGTCCCCCCCAGCTGAAGGCGGGGAGAGTCACCCATCTCCTTGGGGACTCTCTTCGTCGAGGCGGAAAAAGCGGGACAGGCCATCTGCGTTGGCGTGGTCTTGGCCTGGTCGGTGCTCCACGGTGAAGTCCATTCCCTGCAGGGAAATGGACCAGCGCAAGAGTTTTGGGTTCTCCCCCCGCATCTGCATCAGCCATTGCAGGGGTCGATGGTCGGTTTGTACCCGGAAGTGGGTACCGAAGAGATAGGGTCGGAGCTTTTTGAGGGCCCACACTACTGCAAATGCCTCCCTCTCGATGGTGCTCCAACGCTGTTCTCGGGCCAGGAGACGTCGGCTGATGAAGGCCACCGGTTGGTCATGACCTTCGGGGTTCAGCTGAGAGAGGACGGCCCCGATGCCGTGGTCGGAGGCGTCGGTCTGCACCACAAACTCCCGACTGTAATCGGGGGCCTGGAGCACCGGGGCGGTGCACAGGGCGGCCTTCAGCTCCTCGAAGGCCGCTTGACAATCAGGAGTCCAGTTGACCCGCTTCGGCTGGTTCTTGGATGTGAGACCCGTGAGGGGCCCCACGATGCTGCCGTAGTCCTTCACGAACCGCCGGTAGTAGCCGGTGAGCCCCAAGAAGGCTCGGACCTCGGTCTGGGTGACGGGGGGCTGCCAGGACTGGATGGCAGCAATCTTAAGTTGTAGTGGGGCCACCAGCCCGCTCCCCACTTGGTGCCCAAGGTAGGTCACAGACCCTTGGCCAATCTGGCACTTGCCGGCCTTAATGGTGAGGCCGGCCCGCTGGAGGGCTTGCAGGATCTCTTGGAGGTGACGGAGGTGGTCGGACCAGTGGCGGCTGTATACAGCGATATCGTCCAGGTAGGCAGCGCTGAATTCTTCAAGCCCTGCCAAGACCTGGTTCACAAGGCGTTGGAACGTGGCGGGGGCATTCTTCATGCCAAAGGGCATGACCTTAAATTGATAGTGGCCATCGGGGGTAGAGAAGGCTGACCGTTCCTGAGCCCTGGGTGTGAGGCCGATCTGCCAGTAGCCCGCCGTTAGGTCGAAGATACTAAGGTAGCGGGCGGCCCCCAGCCGGTCGATCAGCTCGTCTGCTCGGGGGATGGGATGAGCGTCGGTCCGGGTGACAGCGTTCAAGCCCCGGTAGTCGACGCAGAATCTCAGTTCAGGGGCGGAGCCGGGGGCAGCGGCCTTGGGAACTAATACGACCGGACTGGCCCAGGGACTGTCCGAGGGCTCGATGACCCCGATCGTGAGCATCTTGGCCACTTCCTCCTGTATGCAGGCCCGTACCCGATCTGGTACGCGGTAGGCCCGGTGCCGGACAGGGGGACTGTCCCCGGTGTCTACGTCGTGCAAACACCAGGGGGTGACCCCGGGGGTGAGGGAGAACAGGGCAGCGAACTGCAGCAGGAGGTTCCGGCAGTCCTGGCGTTGCTCTGAAGTGAGGGCGTCCGAGAGCCGGACCCCGTCCACGGAGCCGTCCTTCTCCTGAGTCTTCAGGAGGTCCGGGAGGGGCTCGGAGTCTTCTTCTGTGCCACTGTCTGTAGCCATCAAGAGGCTTAGTTCGGAGCGCACAAAGTGCGGTTTGAGCCGGTTGGTGTGGAGGACCCGAAGGGGGTTCCGGGAGGACCCCATGTCGATGAGGTAAGTGACGGGGCTTTTGCGCTCGACCACTTTGAAGGGCCCCGTCCACTTATCTTGCAGGGCACATGGTTCGGTGGGGGACATCACCCATACTTGCTGCCCAGGCTCGAATTCAACGGAGGAGGCATTGTGATCATACCACCTCTTCATGTCCTCCTGGCTGGCCTCGAGGTTCGCCTTGGCCATCTCCCTGAAGCGCCGGGTCTGGTTTCGTAAGGCCAGGATGTATTTGAAGACGTCTGGAGGGGTCGTTAGGGGGGCCATCTCCCAACCTTCCTTGACTAGGCTGAGGGGCCCTCGCACAGGGTGTCCGTATAGGAGTTCAAAGGGGCTAAAACCGAGGGACTTCTGGGGCACTTCCCGGTAGGCGAAGAGGAGGCACGGGAGCAGTACATCCCACTGGCGACGGAGAGGTTCTTCCAATCCCCCAATCATCCCTTTGAGAGTGCGGTTAAAACGCTCCACTAGTCCGTTCCCTTGGGGGTGATAGGGGGTCGTGAATCTGTAGGTGACCCCGCATTGTTGCCAGAGGGACTTCATGTACTGTGATATGAAATTCGTGCCTCGGTCGCTGACGACTTCTCGGGGGAAGCCTACCCGGGAGAAGATCCCCATCAGGGCCCGGCCAACCACTGGAGCGGTCACTGTCCGTAGAGGCACCGCCTCGGGGTAGCGGGTGGCATGGTCCACTAGTACCAAGATGAACCTGTGTCCTTGTGCCGTGCGGGGGTCCAGAGGTCCCACAATGTCTATCCCCACCCTCTCGAACGGGGTGGTGACCACCGGGAAGGGTTGTAGAGGGGCCTTCAGCTTCCGGCCACTCTTCCCGCTGGCTTGGCATGTGGGGCACGATCGGCAGTGGTTCAGGACGTCATTCCTCATTTTCGGCCAAAAAAAGTGGGTCACCAGGCGACTGTACGTTTTGTCCTGGCCCAGGTGTCCAGCCAGGGGGACATCGTGGGCTAGGTTGAGCAGAAAGTCTCGGAAGCGGAGCGGTACCACCAGAACTCGACCGGCCCCCAGCTCGGCGATTCTTTGCGCGCTGTAGAGCAGGTCGTTATCCCAGTAGACCCAGTGGGTTCCTGCGGTATCCCCGGCGGTTTGGGTGCTGGCTTGTTGGCGGAGTCCCTCGAGGGAGGGACAGGTCTTTTGTTCCTGGCGGAACTGTTCTTGGGTGGGCCCCCCCTCTTGCCGCCACTGAGCCAGATCCGGAAGGTCCTGGTGTTGCGCGTCTTCCTCGGTAGTCGGGTCCGGGAGGTCGGACTCGCCGTTGTCCTCTACGGGGGCAACCGGGGGCGGAGGTGCTGGCCATTCGGTTTCTTCTGACCGGGGGGCGGCACGGGCGGCCATGGATCGGGTGGTTATGCAGGCCCAGTCCGGGAGGCCCAGCATCCCCAAGTGCTCTCTTCTCTCGACGGTGGCCCACGGGGAACTCTCGAGGTCATTCCCCAGGAGGCAGTCCACGGGGGCATCGTCCCGGACCGTCACCTTCAGTAGGCCGGAGACCCCTCCCCATTCAAACGGGACGCAGGCCATCTTACACATGCTCTCAGAGTTATCTGCCGAGCGGACGGGGCAGAGAATGTTCGGCAGGATCTGCTCGGGCTTCACCAGGTGACAGCGGACGGCCGTCACGCTGGCGCCGGTGTCACGCAAGGCCTCGGCTCTCTGTCCATTAATGGTCACCCACTGACCATATTTTCTGGTGTTGGCGGGTAGGGGAGCCCGCGGAACCATGTCCCTTCCCCCTAAGCATGCCAGGACCATGGCGGCCGGTTCCCACCCTTGCTGGTCCGGCTCATACTCCTCGGGTCCCTCCGATGATTGCTCTTCCCCCAGGGCAGCGGCAGCTACCTGGCGGGGCTTGGGTGGTTGGTTTAGCGGGCAGTTCGGATCGTTGGCGTAGTGGCCTAGTCGCTGGCACCGGTGGCACGTGACGTTGGCTCGGTACCCAGGCCGCAACGGGGGGTTGCCCCGGCCGGCCGGAGGTGGGGTGCTGGCCACGGGTGTTGCTGGTAAGGCGTCTCTCCCTCGCCCCTGGCCCCCTCCTCCTCCCCGAGGACGGTGCTGGCCTTGGTTGCTTCTGTTCTGGTCGTGTGGCCCTTTCCGGCCCACTCGGGTGCTTTCCCACCGGTCAGCTTCGGCGGCGAGCTGCCGGGGGTCAGTCAGCTTACTGTCGAGTAGGTGCTGCCTGAGCTCGACGAAACAGTTGTTTGATAGGTGCTCCCATACCATAAGGTTGAAGAGTTGTTCGTAGGTGGTGACCTGATTTCCCTTGATCCACCCCTCGAAGGCCCGGCTGAAATAGTTCACGTATTCCACCCAAGTTGTACCTGGGATCCGGGTGCAATCTCTGAACCTCTGGCGGTACATCTCGGGCCGTAGCGGGTGAGGAGGGCAGCCTTCATGTGGTCGTAGGACGACATTTGGTGATCGGGGAGCTGCAGCAGGGCATCGCGACCCTCGTTGATGAATCTCCCCCAAAGTCCGGCTCCCCAATCACTCCGGTCGATCCGGTGGGAGGTCATTGCGATCTCATAGGCTTTAAACCACTGTTGTATGTCGTCTTCTCGGACATACTCGCGGACCACATCCTTGGGGATGTGAACTTTTTTCTCAATAGGCCCCGGGGTGTGTGGTCGCTCAGGCACCCCCAGTTCCTTATTCTGTTTGCGCAGTTCTATTTCCGCCAGTCGGCGCTCGTGCTCGAGCGTTATTTTTTTCTCTTCCAGCTCTCTTTGTCTCTGCTTTTCTTCTCGTTCCTCTCGAAGCCGCATATGCTCGAGGTTGATTTTCTGTTCAGCTAACTTAAGTTCCCCATCCATCTTGAGTCGTGCCATCTCTAATTCGTGTAATCTGACTCTGTCTCTTTCTCGTATCTCCTCCTGTGAGAGGCCCGTTCCCCGCTCCTCGGGAGCCGTGGCGTTCCCCTCTGGTGTGATGCTGTTTTGGTCTGGTGTGACGCTGTTTTGGTCGGAGGGTCCTGTGACCCCAGTTTCTGTCCATGACTCAAGAGCGCGCTTTAGATCATCCTTGGTACTCAGGCCGGTGGTAGCAATGCCAAGTTCTATGCAAAATTGTCTCAGTTCGCGGTGGTTGTATTCTTCTAATTTCTCCATTTGGAACTTCTCGGTGGAGCTGCTATCTTTGGTCGACATCGTGCTTTGTCGTGGGGTGAGCTACTGTACGATTAC
Source organism: Triturus cristatus (assembly GCF_964204655.1). Lineage (NCBI taxonomy): Eukaryota > Metazoa > Chordata > Amphibia > Caudata > Salamandridae > Triturus > Triturus cristatus. The sequence continues at coordinate 84,594,462 of NC_140594.1, forward strand.
GCGTTGATTCGGATCGCGCCGCTAGCCACCAATGTTAGAAAAGGTAGAGGGACCGGGAGGGTCGGCCGGGGTCAGGAGGAGAGGTCTCCGGGGAGAGCCGTCTCCAGCGATCGTACAGACAAGTAACTTCCCCCCCACAGACAGATATCACACACGGATAAGGTTCAGTGTTCTTTATAAGCACTTATTTAAGGTACGGTTAAATGGTACAAGGAGGTCTGGACTCAGGGGTCCCCTCGATTAGAGTCTCGCAAGGTAGGGAAGGGGGTAGCGGGACAGTCTATTTACCAATCAGGTAGTTCGGATGAGATGATGATGAGCTCACAATCCTCGAGCTTGGTGGTTAGGTGGTATGGGCCGCGGCAGCGCCAGCAGGTCCCGGTGTGGATGGTCGATACAACGGGCCGCGGCAGCGCCAGCAGGTCCCCGGAAGATATACGGTCCGCGGCAGCGCCAGCAGGTCCCGGTGAGGATGGTCGTTACAACGGGCTGCGGCAGCGCCAGCAGGTCCCAGGAAGATGACTGTTGCAGAAGGCCGCGGAAGAGCGGGCTACGGCAGCGCCAGTAGACCGTCAGGGTTGAGTTCACTCGGTGTCTCTCGACTCCAGGATACAACTGCCTTCCTGCTCCGGAGCTGCCTCAGTTATAGGGCTGGTGCCCTTTGATGTCCGGACCCTCGCACTTGGAGGTCGGAGGGTCCGGGATGAAGGTGTCCAGACACCCAGCAGGGGGTGGAGCCAGTGCCTGGGGGAGGTGGGGGCGATCGGCACCTGGCGGGGGAGAGCCCTTGACACTTCGTTCTCCCATTGACCTGCCAAGTGGGCCGCTCACCTCCTGGGTGGATGGTGGGGCCGGGATGTCGGGGCCGGCCAGGCCCGGGGTTAGGGTCGAGGGGAGGCCATGCGGCCGCGTGGTGCAGGGCCCAAGATGGCGGCTTGACCCGGCCGGGAAAGCCGGTGGGGCTGGACCCCGTGATGAGTAGGGGTCCGAGGGCAGAGGGTCCGTCGGGAGACGGAGTACAGGTGCTTGTTGCGGGGATATGCCAGGTGGGCCGGGGTTCGGGCCCCGTCGAGCGGGGAGGGAGCAAGCCGTCTGTGAGGCCTGTCCAACAAGGCGCATGTCTGGTAATCCCACCCCCCCCTCTCCCCGGGGGCGCCGGAGAGTGGCAAAAGAGAATCTAGCCCGTCCCCCCTGCCACACGAAGCAGAGCATAAGGGTTTGTACACGTCGAAAAAAGTCACCGTCTAAGACAATAGGAAGGGCCTGAAAGAGATATAAGAACTTCGGGAGAAGTGTCATTTTGATCGCATGGATGCGTCCCAACCATGAGATGAATAATGGCTTCCACCGTTGGAGATCAGCCTGTACCGTGGCGAGAAGAGGGGGGAAATTGGCCGAGTATAGTTTCCCTATCGTGGGGGTTAGGCGGACCCCCAAATAAAGTAATGAGGAGTGGGCCCACGGTAGTGGCGACAGCAAACGGAGGCTGTCCACCTCTGTCGTAGAAAGCGTGAGGTTAAGGATGTACAATTTGTCGTAGTTCACCTTGAACCCCGCTACTGCCTCGAAATGCGCCAGCGCCCCCTGGATCTGAGGGAGGGAGCGTTCAGGGTCGGCCAGGGAGAGCAAGACATCGTCCGCAAATAAGGAGATCTTGTGTTGTTCGCCCATGAACGGCAGGCCCCGTATGTCCGGGTTCTCTCGGATCATCAACGCCAGAGGTTCAATGCTTAAGGCAAAGAGCAATGGGGAGAGGGGGCACCCCTGCCGCGTGCCTCGCGAGTGCCAGAAAAAAGCCGAGAAATGGCCATTGACCGTGACTCGCGACCGGGGATTGCTATAGTTGGCCTTGAGCATGGTCAAGAACCGGTCCGAAAACCCAAACGCTGCCAGAGTATGGAAAATAAATTGCCAGTCTACCCGGTCGAAGGCCTTCTCCGCGTCGAGGCCGAGTGTAGGAGAGTAGGGTCTGCTATCCTATGGTCCCCCCAAATTTTTGCTTTTTGCTTCACTGGTTTTTGACATATTGAGGCTGTGGGCCTGCTAATCAGACCCCCAGCCTGCTGTTCTCTCTAACTAAATTGACACTATGCACCCTAGGTGCATAACCAATTGGAAGTGGATCACCCTGTGAGCCCCTGTACCAGTGTACACTAGGTACCCAGGGCATTGGTGTATCTAGGGCCTGCAAGGGGCTGAAGCATGTATTATGCCACCCCAGGCTTGGCCTAACAAATTTGACACAACTGGCTGATCACTCAGCTGGGGTAAGTTGGTGTAACCACCTCTTACTTAGGTGTAGTATACCTATACCTAACCTTAAATGGGACACATGTTAACCTATAAGTCACTCCTATGGCAGGCCTTAACAATCCTGAAGGCAGAGTGCTTGGTTCCATGTGAGATGGTGCTCTGGCATGAGCTGAGCCTGTCTGCAGTGGTCGGAACAACTTCCTTCTACCGTTTCCAGATATCGTCATGCCATATACTCTTAAGTGCATTATGAACCTCGCGGTTAAATGCTATCTTTGGTTTGGCTTTATCAAAACATGTCGAGTAAGGTGTCATACGAATTGGAATACTAACCCCTCGCCAATTCTGGCGACGGGGTTAGCATTCCACCCTTCTAGAGGGACACGACATGTACAGTACCTGAAACCCGGGTAAAATCAGACATAGCCTCAGCTCCACAAAATGGATGCTGCCACCACAGACACAAGTCTGCCCTCCTGCTGCTGGGAGTCCTTCCAGCTTGGGAGACGTGGACAAAGGGTTTCCTGCCAGGGGAGGTGCGAGCACCACCCCAGACAGGATTTTGTGTATTGGTCAGGTAGGGCTTGAATGGAATGAGACATGCCTGAGGCTCACAAGGAGCCTCGGTGCATATGCCAGTTCAAACCGGTCCTGGGGCACACCAGCCCCGGACCTGGGGCGAGCTGGACAAAGGATTGGGGGTGTAACCACCCCCCTTCCTGGTCCCACCCTTAGGGAGGGACCTAGCAGGTAGTCCGGCCCCTAGAATCCGCTTAAAGGTAGGAGCTGTGTCCTAAGACTTCAGACATCCTGGAATCAACTTAACCACAAGAAGAAGACGGGAACTTCGATGCTCTGCTGCACAGAGGACTGAAGGAAATCTCCCCTATGGTCAGGGAGTGACCATCTTGCTAACGCAAGCACCAACCAGCTATTGAACGTCTGCTTTGCCGCCGCCTCCAGCCGGAGCCCGAGCCCAGAGCCCAACAAGACCTGGACTTCCAGACCTCTCACTGCCCGATCCACAGTCCCTGCAAAGAAGGAACCCGTGGAGGCACCGAGACACGTGGAGCCAGCCATCTTGAAAGACCGACGACAAGCTGCAAGCGCAACGACAGAGGCTCCCTCCAAGTTGTGCTTTGGGTCCTGAGAAGCCCAACCACCGAGCAGCATCTGCACCAAAGGTGAGCCCTCCAGCATCTCCACGATCTGCGTGGGGCCCCTCTGCACTTTGCATCTCGACACGCCTGCCCGGTCCCTGGCCCGTTGGCTAGTGTCCATTTTGGCGACCTATTTTGAAATCAACGATGCTGGTCTGGTTGCTCCAGACTGGCCCTAGCTGCTCTCCAAAAGAGCAGCCCCTCTGACCTTGCTGGTCAGAACAATCAGCTTTCCTCTCTTTCCACGACTCCTGCCTTTGCCAAGGCTTGTTTGCTTCTTTCGAGTCGCCGACACCGCCGACAGCGAGAGCCTGCGTGGGACAGCTCGTGACTCGACTCCTGGACGTCGTCGACCTTCAGGGACCACGTGGCTGCGGAGACAAGCTACACTTCACCACCTGTTTGCACCCGACATCGCCTGGTACCTACCTGGTGCCACGCCGGTCACTGGCTAATGACTGTGAACACTGTCCCCTCTGCTTTCAGGTCTTCTACAACTCCGATCCCCCCTTGGATCCAACGCAGCTCTTCTGGACCGACCGCCTGCAGCATCTTTGTCATCAGGCTCCATTGAATCGATAGAAGAAACCCGACGCACTTCGAGACCTATGCACCCGCTTCCTGTGGGTGAGGTAAAGCTGGCACTCCGGTGCCCAAGTGTAGAGAATCATCTCTAGTGTCTGTGTTTCGAATCTTGAGATCGTAGTCCATTCAGAAGACCCTTTCTGCAGTAACTTTTTAACTTTTACGCACCCATTGAAAACCTATGGGAGCACGCGTGTGACTTTCCTCACTGCACACGCGACCCGTGGACCTCCTGGTCACTAACTAAGGTTAGCTCCTTGTAGGCCCAGCGATTCTAGAGGCCCTAGGCCTTTTCCCTTTCCTGTTCGTGGTACTTATACCACTATTTTAGTATATGGTTTGAGTGGCCACCAGGGCCCATCCATATAAAGTGCAACTTCTGTGTATTATAACCTTGTCTTATTTAACGATTTGTGCTCCTGTGCTCATAAAGAGTCTAGGGGTTACTTTGAGAAATAAATACATATATATTTTGAATATATATCTGTGTGGTGTCCTTTCATTGGTATAAAAGGGGGTTACATTTGGTAAAACAGCCTGCTTAACACGCTTTAACGAGTTTAGCCTCAAAGACTGCTTAGCCTACGCTACCACTAGGGCAGCTAGTCCGAAAAGGTTGACTTACAACCACACCATAAGGGTTGCTTGGCATGGTACAAGGTGGTCACTTTAACTAGTGAACATCATATACCAGGCCAACTTCTCACACTGAGCAACACTGCTGGAATGTTGAAGCGGTTGGCCGGAGGGATTGGCTAAAAAGAATATGGTCCAACCGGGAATAGGAGTGATGGACATGAGAGAAAAAAGTGTAATCTCGCGACCGGGGGTGCAAGGAGCGCCAGCCATCCACCAGGCCTAGTTCGTCAAACCGCAGACGCAGCTCGTCGGAGAAGAGACCAGTTCCCGCTCTTTGTCGATGCAAACTATCTAAGTCCTTATCCCAGACCAGGTTGAAGTCTCCCAGTACGAAAAGGGCCCCCTCCACAAAATCCTCCACTGTGTGCTACAACTCTAGGAGGAACCTATTCTGCCCCGCATTGGGAGCGTATAGGACCAGAAATGAGCAAGTCTTACCGAGCAGCACCCCCTTGACAGCAACCCACCGGCCCTCCCTATCACTCCGGACCCCCAATGGCTGAAACTGAAGTGTCGAGCGGATCAACAGAGCCACCCCCCTATGCTTAGAGGACGCGAGGATCGATAGATAAGGGGAAACTGCTTATGTTTCAACCGGGACTCATCCCTCCGTGCCAGGTGGGTCTCCTGCAGTCCAACCACATCTAGGTGGTGATCTATGATGTACTTCCAGACCTTCTGGCGTTACTGGGGAGAGTTCAGGCCCTGTACGTTCCAAGTCCCTAGGGTAACAGGCATAGTTCACACCGCACCCCGTCTATCACATCCCAGCCTTCCCACACAAACCTCCTCAGGCAGCACGACACCCAACACCTGACCCTCTCCCGTCCGCAGCGCCTAGAGCTAAAGGTCCTCACAAGAGTGCCACCATCCTCCCCCCGGGGCCCCAGACATCCCCCCACCCTCCACCCCCAGCTCCCCCTCCAAGCCCCCGCCAGCAGCCAGTCATACACCACGCATTCCAACAGACGCACGCTACCACCACCGGTCCCCCATCCCGTTCCCCCCCACTGCCCTTCCCCGAAACTCGCCCCAACCAAAACCCAACAAAACGCCCTCCTCCCAAAACACCAGAGCGAACAACCCCCAGAGAAAGGGGTACCCTAGAACCCATAGGTCCCCAGTGAGGGCCAGTGTTTAGACCCTCCGTGAGCAGACTCCCTTGTAGCAGTCAGTGTTCCGTCTGCTCTCCAGCCCGGGGTGTCTTCCCCAAAAGTACATAGGTACCCACGGTACCTCCATGGGGGGGGTGTCCCTTCGTCGCTTGGCAGCCTCCCGTCGGCCCTCAAACCGCTGATGAGCTGTCTTGAGGTGGGACCACCGTCACATTTACCACTGAGGCCACCGCCCCGGTTCTTTCTCGCTGGCTGGCCATGGGATCAGGTCTATTCTGCGCTGTGGGCCGCCCCACTCTATGCCAGGAGGAGGAGCGCCGCCGGCGCCGTGATGGCGATCGACCCTCTCGCAGAGAGGGGGCCGCGCTATTCAATCCAAGGAGCTCTTTGGCCGCCTGCAAGGAACGGAGCTGAACCAGTCTATTTTGCCACCGGAAGATGAGGTGAAAGGGATGGCCCCAGGAATACGCCACCTCGTGATCGCACAGGTAGGTCGTCACCGGTTTAAAGGCACGCCTCTTCTGGAGCGTCGACGCCGCTAGATCCTGAAACAGTTGGGGACGGTGCTCTCTGAACCGCAGATTGGCGATAGCCCTCACTTTCCGAAGGATACGCTCCTTGAGCTGAAAGTCCTGAACACAGACCAGGATGTCCGGAGGGGGAGCCCCCGCACCCCTCGGCAGACCCACTCTATGAACCCCGTCCATTGTGACCTCCCGCAGGTCAGCTTCGTCCAGGATCTGTAGGAAGAGGGCTTCCACGTAGCCACGCAGAACTCCTGCCTCACCGTCCCAAGGAACCGCTCGAATGCGGATGTTGTTCCTGCGGGACCGGTTTTCTAGGTCCTCCGCATGGGCCTGGAGGTCCAGGTTCTGCTCCGTCAACCGCAGCACATCTTGTTGGAGCTGATGCACATCCTCCGCCAGCCCCAAATCGTGTTCCTCCAACGTCGCCACCCGTTCGCCGACGCCTTCCACCTCCCTCCTCACCTCCTCACCTCCTTGAGATCCGAGGCATGCTGGGAACGGAGTTCCGAGATGTCCTCCTTGATCGCGGTGAAGAGTTCTAGCATAAAGGCCTTAGTAGCCGGCGCTTCATCATCTCGCTGCCGGGGAGAGACGCTCGGACCGGGAGGCGTCGGCGGCTGCACACTCCTCTGCGACCCCTCTTTGCCGGACCTTCCCCTGCAGGACTTGTTGGACATCGCGCCCAGGGTGATGGCCACCGGGCTCGCAGGCTCTCAGGCAGGTAGCGACACCGTGCGTCCGACTGTGTCCTGCCGGGCCGGCCTCCCTCCCAGGCCTCCCGGCGCTGTGAGGGTCCCAAAGGGCCAGCGTAGATTGCCCACCGGCCACCGCACCCAGATCACCTACCACAGGCGCGTCCGGCCAATCGAGGACGTGGATATGCACCCAGGGGATCCACCCCACGGAGCGCTCCCCTCTCTGTCGCTCCCAGCCGCCACCGGAGCTATGGACTCTCCTCCAGGCCACTTCAACCCAGATCGCCTGCGGTGGCCGCCCTCACTCCTGTTCGGGCCGGTGGCCCCCAACGCGCCTGGGCGCTCCACTGGTATACTGTGGCGCGCAGGGCTACTGTGCAGGGCGCCCTCAGTCTCTTCAGGGGCCTCCCAGCACTAGCGCTATCCGGATGCAAGATTCCAGGAGTCCCAGTCCCAGGCTTCCCCACAGGCCCCGGGCCTCAAAGATGGGGGCAAAGCGTAAAGGAGGTGCCCCGCAGGAGATCAACGGGAGTCCCTGTAAGTCCGCGCACACCACGGGGCCCCTGTGGCTCCACCTCTACCCCGGCCCGAGCGCCCCACCGCCGCAGCCTCGTGGTGCCAGCGCCCGAAGCGTCCCGCTCCGGACCGGGGTGGGAGCTGGGTCCAGCCCCCGTCGAGGCTACCGCTGGGTCACCTGGCAGCCCCTCACCTCGTGATCCGTGCAGTTCCAGGCAGGTGTTCCCCGAGCGCCGTCCCGTGTAGGCCGCGAGGTCCAGCGGGGCTCAGGTCTCTCGCTAGAGGCGCGGTGCAGCCGAGCGTCCGTCCACCAAGCCCAGGCAACGTGTGTAGTATGCGGGTTCCCGAATGCTCAGCCGATTATGCCACTCTCGCAGGGGTGCCAGGTCATCTGCCCACGCGTCGATCCGGACTCCACCGCCAGCGGGGTCGTCCCAACACCGCCGTAGAGGGCTCCGCCTCCAGCCGCGGCTCAACTCGAGCTCCCCGGCTTGCGCTTTCTGGCTCCACTACAGGCCTCGCCGTCACCAGGTGGCCCCCGCTTCGCCCGCGGGACCGCCGCCAGCACCGGAGTGCCACTCAGGCCACCGGAGGTTCCGCCCACGCTTCAAAGCGGTCAGGAGGGCTCCGGGAGGAAGCTTATTCAAAGCTATGGAATCGCAGCGGCGGAGGGACTCAAAGACACGTCTTACTCCGCCGCCATCTTGGACACACCCCCAAAATAGATTTTTTTCAGCTAAATGTATTTGCAGGGGATTCTGGGTAGGAAAATGTTGTGGGATCCACGCAGGTCAAATCTCCCTGGACTCCTCAGGGTGTCTAATTTTTGGAAATATTTGGGATTGGTAGGTTTCTCTAGGTGGCCTCCAAGCCCGGGATCAAAAACACAGGTGACCCACTCACAAAACAAAGGGGTCGATTACGATGAGGGGTGGAATGGAGTCCAACCGCCATCATAGTGGGGAACGGGACTGCCCGTCATGCATTTGGCGGTCCCCTACTACAAATTACAATGCAGCCGCTACCATGGCAGCCGTAAAATACAGTTTTAACATTGCGGTGGGTGCTGCTGAGTGCAGCAACCGCTGCGATGTAAAAAATGCATGTTGTGCATTTCACTGCACTACGTAGCAGGCACCACACGGTGCCTGCCACTTGGTGCAGCAAAATGCCCCAGTGCAGAACCACCTCCCCCCAACACAAGGGGGACTGCAATGGGCCCCCAAAACCAATCCCCGCCAGCCTTTCCCTGGCGGTTTCACCACCATGGAAAGGCTGGCTGAAGCCAGCAACCTAATTTGGTGGGTGGTGCCTGCTAGGTACCGCCACCATTTTAGGGATGCGTACTGCTCCGCCAGGCAATCGGTGTGATTGCCTGTGGCGGTTCCGTGGCAGATGGTCCTTGCATCCGGCACGGTCGCAGTCTGAATCCGCCCGCCATCCTAATCTGGCTGGTGGTGAATCATCGTTTCATGGCGACAGATCGCCATCGCACGGCTGTCGGTGGCGGTCCTTCCGCCATCATAATCACCCCAAAGTCTTTTTTTAATCGATAATTTTGAAGTCTCCACAGTACGTTTTGGGCCAATCACTGTCGCAGGAACTAGGCCTACCCTCATAAGTCAGGTGCCATTTTGTATCGGGAGACTTTGGGAAATGCTGGGTGGGTGGAAGTTTGTGGATTCACACAGATTCCAGAACTTTCCATCACAGAAATGTGCGGAAAATGTATTTTTTGTTTACAAAGTTTGAGGTTTGCAAGGGATTCTGTGTAACAGAACCTGGTGAGAGCCTCACAAGTCACTCTATCCTGGTTTCCCCTTAAAAAATGTATAGGTTTAGTAGGTTTGCGCAACTGCCGGAAGAGCTAGGGTCCAAAATCCACAGCTAGGCACATTGAAAAAAAGGATCAGTTTTCACTGGAAAAATGTGATGTGTCCACAGTGCGTGTTGGGCCGTTTACTGGAGCAGGGACTAGGCCTACCCACACAAATGAGGTAGTATTTTTATTGGAAAACTATGTGGAGGACAGAATAGTAGAATAAGTGTTATTACCAATTGACTTTCTTTGCATTTCTGCCTTCCAAATTTACGACAATTTGTAGAATATAAGTTCTTTGAAAATGACCTCTAGTTCAAATGCTTGTATGGGTAACCACAATTTTGGAGATGTGTAAGTAACCACTGCTTCTAAACTCTATATTTTATTCCCATCTCGGAAATATATAAGTTTCCTTGGTACCTATTTTTGACTCTTTATATTTTACCAAGTGTATTGCCATATATCTGGTACACAATGAAAACCCATTGCAAGACGAAGCTCAGTTATTGGCTCTGGGTTACTCGTGTTCTTGGTAAACCTACGAGTCCTATATATCCCCGCAGCCAGAAGGGGCCAGCAGATGTAACGGCATATTGCTTTAAAAAATCTGTCATTCATAGAAGAAGTTGCAGGTGAAAACGTTGGCACAAATTGCTGTTTTTTTCATCTTAATTTCAATATTTGTTTTTCTTCAACTGTTAGTTTCTATTAAAAAAAACACTTGAAGGATCTACACAAATGACCCCTTGCAGAATTCAGAATTGTGTCTAGTTTTTATAAATGTATAGCTTTCAGGGATCCATTATTGCTTTCACACCCAATTATACCACCAACTAGAAGGAGGTTAAAACTAAAAGCACAAAAAATAGCAAACATAGGCTATGTCCCAGTAAATTCCATAACTGTGTAAAAAATGTTGGTTTTCTAACAAACGTCTGCCTGTCCCTGAAAACTAAGAAGATGATGATTTCAGCACCACAAACCCTTTGTTGATACCATTTGTAGGGAAAAAAACAGACGCATTCTTCTGCAGCACTTTTTTCCCATTTAAAAAAAAGTAATAATAATTTAGCTGCATTTTGGCTAATTTCTGGGTCCTCTCCAGGGGAATCCACAAAGCCTGGGTACCCTGAGAATCCCTTGGAGGCTGGAAAACAGGGACACAAATTTGGTGTGAATATCTTATGTGGACCAAAAGTTACAGGGGCATAAGCGCAAACTACCACAAATAGCCACAAAAAGGCTTGGCACGTGGTGGGAAGGCCTAGCAGTGAAGGGGTTAACTGTTAAGTTAAGTTTTAGATAAAATGTAATGGGTATTACTCTATATAATGACACTCAGTTGTTGAGGTGGATAATGTTTTTAAATATGCACTTGAAGTCTTTGAAAAAGTATAACGTTTTAGATTTTGCTATAGGGCGGCGTATGGCTATTCCTGCATCTAGAGGCCCCACCATGCATGGCTCGGACAAGGGGATGCAGGGGTGTGCTTCCATGCTCTAATCTGAGTGGCAGAGGGAAACACATTTGTTATTGCTTGACTGCGTCACTAGGTCTCGTCTAGCGTCGCAGTGCATGCGCTGACCGCTCCGCGAGATCTATTGTCGTTGGGTTGCTTTCGAAAGGGGGGGTGGAAGCTCCACCCATGCTTTTGAGTGGCGCGCGTCACAATTTATGCTGAACGCTTGCTTTTTATTGCAAGTGAGGCTTGTTTGTTCCCTCCCTGTCTCCTTTTCGGCTTGCCCACCCAGACTGGATATATTGCTCGCACACGGCGTATCTTTTGCTCGTGCACGGCATCTCTTCCGCCTTGTTGTCTCCCCTTCTCTCTGTCTCTTACCCCGAGCAGTTGGAGATCTGCAGAGACACGCGTGTTTATTTTTGCATCGCGCTTTCACTTAAAGTGAAAGCGCGATGCAAATATAAACAAGCGGCTTTCGTTGGCGTAATGGCGGTAGCTTGTTCTCACTCTGTTTGCGCATGCTTTCTCAACCCCCTCCACTTCCCCCACTGTGTCTCCCTTTTGTCCTCTTTGGCCTAAACACCACGCTGCTTGAGTGTTGAAACAGGAATCACGGGTAAGGTAAGTGCACAATCATAAAGGGGCTGTTTCAACTTATTTAAATATTTTCAATGGCATTCTCTAAACCTATGTATATAAACTACTTTTTGCTATTTTAAACAAAGATTTTTTTTCCAGTATCCTAACATTTTGTAACCCAGTATACTGATATGGAGAGGAAACATGCCTCTTGTGCTTTCTAGAATTCTGTCATCGAACCATCCGCCCTTCCATTCTAAGCACCCTCCCACCACTTCAGTCTCTCAGCCTGTGTTTTAGTAAAATCTGTTACAGGGAGGCCTGGGGCCTCTACAGCCGTTCGGGGTGGAGATGAGCCAATCTCGTGGCAGGCCATGGTGGCCAATGGCTCTTGTAAGGCCACTATGGAGGGCTGGACCCGCGTTAGTCAAAATGCTGCTACCAAAGTAGGCCTGTAAGGCTGGGGTGCGGACAGTCGCGTCAGACAACTGTCTCCGAAAGGCTACTATGAGGATTGGAACAACGCCAGTCACATGGGTGGTGAATGGCCGGTAGAGCTGCGGCAGAGTTAGTCGCATTTCAGGCCATTGACTTGGGAACATCACTAGGGCTGGGCAGAGGCGGTCACACGAGACCTCAGATGTCCGCAACGCCGGGTCCACCGCTGTTACACGCACCTTGCAGAAGTATTTTCTTAGCTTTCCTAGATGCAGTTGTGCTGAGCTGCAGAGACCACGTGAATGGCCTCTCAGGTACTGCCTTCATGATGCTGGGGGCAAAGTCCGGGAAAGATTGTGGCCCATAACCCCTTTTGGTTCTCCTCACTACATGGTATCGCCTCATCTTTTTCATGCGTTAGGCGCTTAGCGGAAACAGTGAACTGTAGAATAGCTTAGCACTTGTAAATAAACATGTGTAGTATTTCTCAGGCATAGTTAACCAACTGACACACAGGGAATGAGGTATGAGGCAATTCTATCTGCACTTATTATTTAGTTAGGTCAAGAGTTTTTTTTGTTTGTTAGGTGCTAAGGATCTGAGATTCAATACCTCTAAATCTCCAATGGGGTCATGAACAAAGATACTATGATCCAGTACACCATAGAAATTATGTACAATCCGATTTAATAAATTCCAACAAAAGTTAGTCCAATCAGCAGGTTTCGTTCTAAAATCCTTTATTCAATTTTTCTTCTTTAAAATCTGCGTAGCCAACGCGTTTCGTCCTTACGGACTTCTTTAGGGCAAAATTCTTATTTCCTAGAAGTCTTCTTTATATCTTCCCACTGTTCATTGGTCAATTTACGTTCTTTCTTTTATGGACAAAATTGGTTTATGATCGTATTACGTGTCCTTTCGTGGTATTCTCAGTGTGACATATCCCATGTAAGGGCAGATTCAATATTTTGAAAGATAACATCAGTAAGTTCAGTCTTCACAGAAAAATTGATATCTTTATTCCAGCTCCGTGTGCCGGAAAAACTCGCAATTCCACAAGGCATCACCATGCCCGTTATCGAATACCTTATAACGGTTTCTTATCTCCAAACTCTAACTTCGTCACTGTCAATATTGATTTGTAATGTTTAGACAGGGTTGTTTTAGATTCTTCCCCTTGATAAGGTCTCATCTCAGGCTGGAAGCCTCCTCGTCCGTTTCCCTTCAATTCCATAGTTAACCAACTGTCGGCATGATGCTCCTTGAAGGCTTGTGGCACTTTAATCTCAACTCTTCTTTCGCTATCACGTTTCGTATATTTTCATGTCTGGTGTAAGTAGACTTGGGCGTCAGAAGCATTAATAACGCGCACGCGCATAATTTCACAGGTTGCCATTTTGTCCTTTTTGGGGCCATTAACTGCGTTGGCATGAAGAATGCGCATCTTCATAAGCAACCAGCTATTCCTCCTAGTTTCGGGTAGTCTTGAGCTAAAAAACACAACTTGTATATAGTTCTGAAACCTTTTTCATATCTGCAAAATTAGTTACCTCAAACAACTTCAGTGCTGCTCCAAAAAGATCCCTTTGTTCAAAGCCCTTCCACAGTTTGTGTATCCTCCAGACAGTTTTTTCAATGTAAAGATATTGAAAGATTGGGCCAGCCCTCCCCAAGTGTCTACGAGTCTCCAGGGTAGGAAGTAGAGCCGGGAGTGAAGCGGTGTACATTTAAGCACATCCACACTTTGGTTTCTACAGTGGATTGAGTGGCTTTGTTTTAGGCTTTTCTCACTCGTATGCTATTCTGTGCTGCCTTCATTCTCTTTCTTGCTTTTACCATTCTTTCTTTTAGAGTTGTTACCAGTGATTGTGTTTATTAAAGTCTGTTTCTCCAGCACATCGTTCGCAGCCCCCAATTCTGCATTTTTTTTATTCTAATGGTGGATTTATGGGGCCGGGGTCAAAGCATCTAATCTTTATGGACGTTGCCTAGGGGAATCCAAGTACTGGTGATATGTGGTTGCTCCGTCTGAGCCCCCCCACTTCTACTGTTGCATTAAGAAGTTTCTGTGTTTAAGAGAGATTCTTCTTGTTTTGAACAGTGTCCCATTTCTTTTCTTCTCGTCCTTGTTTTGTTTGTAAATTTGCCTGCACACAAATTATATTTTCTATTATTTCTCCATCTCTTTCTTTAACCACTAACTATATTAATAATAGTTTTCCTTTCCTGTGTGGTTCCGTAGGTGTCCTTCTAATGCACTCCACTCCAAATCCATCCACTTCACCTCACCCAACACCAATCCGCCCAAGTCCACCCCAGAACAATACAATCCACCGCACTCCAATCCAGACCCCTCAACCCAATCCATATAATTAAACCATAGTACGCAATCCCAATCCACATAATTCCAGTACACTCAATACCACATAATTACTGTCCACATAATTCCACTGCATACCATGCCACATAATTCCACTACATAGATACACTCCATACCACACAATTCCATGCCACATAATTCCACAACTAACAATTCCAATCCAACCCACATAATTCGACTACACGCTGCACACATACACGCCATAACACATAGATAAAGGACATTGCCATTTACAATGCCAATAGCTCTAACTCAAGCAATTGCGAGACCTATTGCATTTCTAATGCTAATTTATCTTAGCTCCCAGAAGCACTAACTTGGGACTTCTTGCAGCTGGACAAGGAAATGGAATGTCATGTTTTATTTGTAATCTGTCAGGATTCACAATGTTGGACAGCATTACTCAGTTTATAGACCTTAGAAGGATGAAAAGCTATTTTGGACAGGCCAAATTTGGAACTAGTGACCTTCAGGTTACAAAAGTCAAACGCGTGGACTTTACCCATGAAGGGCCTGATTTAGAGTTCGGAAGACAGGGTACTCCGTCGCAAGAGCAGTGGTGCGCCGTGACCACCAAACCCATGGTCGTTTAGAGCTGTGAGGCCCTTAAGTATGTCATTGATGGAGCCCCTGCTGGCTCCATCGATGGATTACTTCGTCCCACAGCCCAACGGCATAGAGGCAGTAGGAGGAAGCGCATTACACCGCCTGCCCTATGTAGTGTGGATGGTGTAAAGATTGGTTTTCCTTTCCATCACCGTCAGGGAGGGACAGTAAAATAACTATAATGACCCCACTCCCTGGTAAATAAAACTCTCAGAGTGTGAGGGTTATTAGCTTTTTGTTTTTGCAAAAAGAAACGGTTGCTTTGGGAGTTTGTTTTTGGGCAAAATAAAGCTACATGTTTGCTGTATTGCTGTGAAAACTGACGACGGCCTTCCACCAAACTTTAAGTATACTGTAACAGAAACATGGTGGTTCCTTTCATTGTACAGAGATGACCCCTGGGATGGCGGTCTTCTCTAAAGTTAGTTGCCCGTAGTCCATCAGAGTGGTGGGGGTACTGTCCTCTGCCACCCTGGTGGACTATACTCCACCTGCCATACAGTCATTCAAGCCTAAAGTCCTCTTGCTGGCCATGTTAATATGATTTTCTGTGCAAGGATTTTCAGAGCACCAGACAAAGAGGCATTTTGTTGTTTGGGTGCTCCTTTCCCACCCCCACAAGCGAGGCCACTTTCAAGCCCATTTGTTGCAGTCATGCACCCTCTAGTGGCCATTTGTAGGCTGCATTAAATGGGCTTAATGTAATACTGGTGCTCAGATGTTGTTTCCCAATGTCATTTCCCTGGATTGTAACAGAGTTCTCTTTGGTATAATTTCCTTTGATTTTGGGCATTTGTAAGGCGTAACATACAGCCAAAACCTCAGGTTTAAATCTACAGTCCCCTCTTTTATGATAACTTTGTGAGCTTTAAAGGATGATTTTTAATGGAGTACTTTAGGAGTAATTTTTGTGAGGCATCTCCTTTCTCATGTTCTGCCACCCTGTCCCTGTCTGCCAAAGATGTGCCAATACCAGGTGTGCCAAGCTCTCGTCGGCCCATCCAACCGGGCACAGGCTTCCTGCCAGTGAGACATCCTGCTAAACCAAATATGTAAAAACAACCTACAGGTGTATTAATAGCTGTGGGTTCCTGGCCTTTACCTCAAGATAAGATCAACAAAAACAGACCAAGCATGACAGAGGAATTCATTAATTATATTCATTAATGTATGGGCAGAACATGGCAGAGTGGACGAAGACATGCAGCAAAAGCATCACAGCCGATGCTGGGTGCACTGCGCATTTGCATGTTATTAAATAATAATGACAATAATAAAAAATGTTAATATCAGCAGCAACATAAATAGCAAACCACCATTAACCACACATTTAAAACAATAACAACAATGATGCTAATAATATTAATAGTAATTGTAATACTAGTGATACATATTTTATTATTATTTCAACTACTTCAACTACTACTACTAATAAAATAATTCTTTGTTGTTACTACTATTAGTGGCAGTAGTACTAGAAGTAGAAGTAACAGCAGCATTAGTAAAGTAGTAGTAGTAGTAGTACTAAAAGTAGTAGTAGCAATACTAATAGTAGTAGGAGTACTAGTGGGAATTTTTGATTTTATTATCGTTAGTAGTAGTAGCGATAGTAGTAAGCGTATTAGTGTAATTGTTATTATTAATAGTAGTGGTAATATGAGTTGTAGCATTAGGGGTAGAGTTCCTTAAGAAAGCACAAACACAGCTACATTGGGCTGTCCTCTGATTGACATAACACTTTTAAGTGGCAATAGAGGGAGATGATCCAAAGTGTGAAATATAATGACTGTTTTGCATCATACGCGTCATTTCTTATTAAACATAGAATAAAGGGTCTATTGTGGGCTGTCCAGTTGGATCACTGAGGAGGATGGCAAAGGCCTCCCCTCTCAGATTCCAAATCATTTGATGTAATGATGATTGTCATCGAATCTGAATGTGAGCCACAAAGCTTCAGCTGCTGCTGTGTTCACTTCAAGGTACACATTTATGGGCATTGTCTGTTTGGCCTGTACAGACCTCAGGACCAGCACATCCACTCTGTCCAGCCCTCTCAATCTGCCCTATCTGCACCTTGATGATTGCACTCTGCCTTATATGTTCTTTACAATGATTTACCATCTTCAAATGCTTCACTGTGTTTCATCCCATTTCTTACATTTACTCTTGGGCTGTCCAGTGACGCCTATCCAGGTCACATTCCATCTATGTCTAGATTCTCACGTACCCCGTTTTCTACACCGAGCTGGCCTTCTAGCTAACTTGGTCTCTCTAATTTTTGTTCAAACTGTCATCAATCCTCACTTGTACTTGGCTTCTTCTTCAGACTCAAGCATGAGTCTTGATGCCTCACTATAGTCTGGGGCCACCATGCCACTCTACCACCCTACTGTCTCTGACTTCACGTTTCTTTTATTTTCCTATGTGCCCTTCCTCTCCTGGGACTGGTGGAGGCACTGGTATTCCATCACTCTATTTGGCTCCCTCTCTTATCTCCTAAGCTACTGTTTATAAATGAGTGTTAGCTCTTTCCTTCCAGGATGTCATCCATCACCCTACAGCACTCTAGGCCTCATTTATGATGCCCCTTGTGCATTTGGAATGTCACTGTTTTTGGTGCTCTGATGTGCAGGAGACTGCTCCATATTTACGAGGCAGCACTAAGCCACTTTTTTGGCTTAATGCTTCCTCGTAATAATTGTCCCCTTGAACTCAGTTTTCTGCATTTACAGGGGCGTGCAATGGGTGTTGCTGGGGACCTTCAAAGCAACATCCATGGCATTTTGACACTGCACCAGGTTTACGAGAAATCGTAAATCTGAGGCAGCACCAAAAACCTTACGCCTCCGCAGGGAAGGTATAAGGGAGGCACCATGAGGAGGAATATCATTATTTCTCCTCGTTTTTCATGACCACCATCTTCTGGAACTTGTATGTAGATCCCAAGAAGAAAAAACATGATTAAATCACTGCCCTAAGGACGGTGAACCTTCTGACGCCGTCAAGATGGTTGTGTGGTGGAAGCTGGCCCACCACAACTGTGTTTCCAATCCTGGAGCTGGCAGAGACTCCTCTATGGGCTGATCAACCCTCATCTCCTTTTACCTTCACCCTCATTTTCGTTTTACCTTCCTTTCCCTCCGGGCCGGACAGGCCGTAGCGGGAATCGGGCAATCCCCCGGTGCGCCGCACAGGTGTGGGCCGGTTTTGGGCCCCTGTGGGCCGTTTTTGTTGCATGGCCGTTTAAACAGCACTGTAACAAATTCGGCTGAAAACCGGCCCTGGCAAAGAGCTCGTCTGCACCCACAACCCCCGTGGGGACTGGCCGAGCACTTTGTCAGGGCCGGTTTTGGTTCCCAGTCTGGCCCTGCTCTCCCTCAATCTCTACCTTTTTCCCTCAGAGCCTTAAATTCTATGACTCCCCTTCACCAATTCTATCTTTCTCCCTTCCCCTGACTCTGTCTATCCAATTCATACAGATTCTGCTCTCCAGAGATATTCTCTTCACTCTGGAATGCCTCCATCCTATCACTCATTTTATCACCTCTCATAATTACCCTAGACTTAGCTTAAATCCCCATTCACTTGCAGTCCTCTCTGCAGAAATACTGTAGCTGGAGAAAAACTCGTCTGCCTTGAAATTCTTACCCTACCTCATTTCTTTTGCGACAGAGTTCTTTTCCATGTCATACGTAAGTACTACCCAAATGAGATTGTCTTACTCACTTCTAATCCTCGGCAGATCTTCTTGTTTTTTTGATTGTCTTCACTTATCCACATCCTCCTACCTATACCTATAATTCTCTACTATCACTTTTTTAATCTAGCTCCACTTTTCTCACTCTAAATGTGGCTTTGCGTGGCCTCATAGATATGGATCTGCACTCCTAAAAAAGTAATTCGCTGGCGGCGCAAAGAGTTTGCAAATAAGCCCCAAACTGCAGGAAATTAGGTTACTGGTTTAGGGGGTGAGACCCTACTCAAGCAGGGACCACAATTCTTGTCAGGGTGAAACACAAGCAGTGCTTAATTTGAGCTGGTGCTTTCCGGTGCTCAGCACAGGCATCTAACTGTTCTAAGTATGGTATTGACAGTCTACCACATGGTGGCGCTGCTCATCTAATTTAGAGATGAGCAGAACAACGGTTGCTTAGGAATACAATATACATTAAAATAGTACTAATACCTGCCTCCCCAGCCATTCCTTCAACTTTGGGGACCTGGAATAATCTGAACTGTCGCATTTACAAGGGAGAGAGATGGTTAGCAGTTATTTTGGCAGCAATGACAGGGGCGATGTGTGGTGCGAGCTGCAGTGGCCTCCTGGTCAGAGCCCTGGCACTTAATATTTTACAAATTAAGCATCGAGCACAAGCAATACCAAATTAATATGTGCTTAACCCTTGTTAGCACAAAGCAGGCAGGCTTAACTTAGAGGGTAAAGTATTTATGCAGCACAAAAACAGTACCAAAGTGAAAACACTATACAAGAAAAATCCCACAACAAGTTAGAAACTCAAAGTAGAATTTAATAAGTTATTTGACACAAAAAAAAAAATCCAATGAGTAGAACCGAAGAAATGCAATTTTAAGGATTTAAGTTAAAATACTGCTTAAAAGCACAAATGCCAATTGTGGGTATCTGGTCGCATCCGACTGGGACAAAGGGCCTGATTAGGATTGGCGGCGGACTCAAGTCACCACTGTAGGGATTGAAAGGTCCTCCGCAGCACCTACGGGCTCAAGGAGTATGTTGGATGCATGGCGGACGGGCTTTCCATCCGCCTGCACACCGCCCGCCATCAAGATCTATCGGACGGAAAAGGTGCTTAGGACGGCGGGGATACCGCCACCGACAGCCTGTTAGTGGCGGTCTCCCGCCATCCTAATCAGCCCCATAGTCACAAGTACAGGCTGATCACGAAGGAGCGTGGGACGAATACAGGTATCAATTTAGGGCAGCTGAACAAAAGAGCGGCAGGGTCCCGTGTCAGGGATGCGTAATGCAGTGGTGGTTCCAAAGTGAAGCTACAAGAAGATGTGTCACGCTGCATCGGTTCTGCTCAAAAGACTGCAGCTGGACAGACAGAGCACCGTCAGGCCCACTTCCAAGGCTGCAGGACTGGAGTGGCACCCCTTGTGGGAAAAGACTCGCAGCAGGCACACTCCAGGTGCAGGGTTCAGTAGTGGAAGCCTTTTCTATCCTTATGGCTCAGATCGGGAGTAAGCCAGCCAACTAGCCTTAAGAGTCACTCTGGTGGTCCTGGGTTCAAGATGCACGTCCAGTCCTTCATCCTCAGGCAGCAGAGTAGCATGGCAGCAGAAAAGCAGTCCTTCTTGCGGCAAACCAGCATCTGAGTCCTTCTTTTGAGTCTTCCACATGTCCAGTTGTGTTCTGAAGAGTTGGGTCTGAGGGTCCACTATTTTTCCTTGGTGCCAGCTTTGAAGTAGGAGAACTTTCTAGAGAGTTCCACTCCCAAAAAGTGTTTGAAATGTCCTGCCTCCCTGTCCTGGCTTCAGTTTGTCTGTGGGGGCACAAAAGACTAGAGTTTTTCACTACCAGGACATGTAAACCAACTCTTTAAACACACTGCACCCTGGCCTATGGGCTGTTTAGGGCCTACCCCAGGGGTGATTTATATGTACTAAAAAAGAAGGCTTAGACCTAGCAAAATGTTTATTTGACAGGTTGAATTGGCAGTTTTAAAACTGCACTCACAGGCTGCAACGTCAGGCCTGAGACATATTAAATAGAGCTACTTAAATTGGTGGCATGCGTGGCATAATCAGTGCTGCAGGCCCACTAGTAGCATTTAACTTACAGGCCCTGGGTATATGTAGTACCACGTTACTAGGGACTTACAAGTAAATACATGTGCCAAGTGGATGTAAGCCAATGTTGCCATGCTTTAGAGAGAGAGCACAAGCCCTTTAGCACTGGTTAGCAGTGGTAACGTACACTCCAAAGTCAGCAAAAAGAGGTGCATTGAAGGCAAAACACTGGGGGGGAAACTAAGCCAAGGATGTCAGGTCCGAAACATATTTTTGTAAAGAAGCTGATTTACTTCAAGGAAACAAGGCTGTTTAAATAAAGATTGCTTTTTGAATAGTTTCAATGAGAGTTGGTGGTGGTCCCCGGGACAACTGCCTACTCCCCCTGAAACTTGTAACCTCAAATTGCAAAAACTTTACTGACCCTAAAATGGGTTTAGTACATGGAGAAAAATGTTTCAGCTGTTGCAAAGCCACACATTGAGTGAATTGCAGGGTTTGTGACCCCTTAAAGGGTTTGTGAATCTGGTCCATAGAGTTTTACCTAGGAGCACCGATTTCAAGAATCTTATTTCAAACCCATGTCTTCTGGTTTGGCGATCTGCATGTAGCTGCCACATCATATCTCTTACCCATAATGCTCAGGTTACTTCCAAAGCTAATGCTAACACACAGCCTTCTCTGTTCAATCCACCAGATGTGAACCCTTTAGAAATTCACAGAATACTATAGATGTTTTTATTGGAAGTGTCATGGTCTTCTCTGTTCATAACGTACACTGCTACACTGCCTTTTGGCTATGTTTGTTCTATAGAAATACCACATACATTCATAATTAAGTGCTGTAAAACACTGTAAATTCACAATGGCATCCGATGTGCCAACATTCTAGGCAAACTACAGAGATTTTGCAATTGTGCAAAAGTAAAAATCCAACAAAGCTTCATCATATGCAATGTGATGTTATCTCATATGGTATATTTTGGTTTCTATTTAGTTACTATATAAAGGACTGTACACTATCATATGTTAGGCTATGCTATAGGCACATTTCGAGTATTGAAGGTGCTACTAAGTTGGCCGTGGGATCTATGGCATAATGTGTACCACACAATTTGTTTTTTACATTCTGGTCTATTATTTGTATTTTATATCTCCAGGAAAGATGTAAGGCTGACAATTTGTGTTCGATGCATCTTTCAGGTGGGTGGACATGCTTTTACAGCCTGAATACTAAACCGGCAACCTCAAGATACAAAGATCTAGTGATTGATGGAACAGATAGACATCATCTGTCTTTCCATATCAGTTCTTCACAAGCTCAATGGACGCCTAATCCTCAAATCCTGTTTGCTTTCTTATGAAATAAAAGATTCTACCATGTGATGGGATAGAACAGAACTTGTAAAGCTGGAGGAATTTTGAGGGTATTAAAAAAATCATGCTCCAAGACTCCTGCGCGTTAATAAATAAATATATTTGCAATGCCAGACAATAATACATTGTGTTATACACACTTCTTTTGGGACATTTTTGAATTATCCTTCCTCGCTGCACCATTGTTCAGCACATTCCCAGGTCGGTAGTGGAGGAACAGAACACATTTTTAGATCACCACTGTTTTTTTAATTAATTTTCACAAACACTGGGGCCTTTGCAGTAAGTAAGCTGCAGAAGTTTGGAATTAGCGATGATTTTCTGTTATGCTTACATTTAAGCATTTGAAAAATATATTTTTATGTTTTTGTGTAGCACAGAAACTTTCAGTTTATCTTAGCTCAAGTCTACAAGCATTTTGAAAAATGCGGCTTACAGAAGGAGCGCACAAACACACATTAGGAAAAGAAAACCCACCCAAAAGGCTAATTAATAAAACAATTAAACTCAGGGTAGCCTGCAGGATTTAGACATTAATAATATTCACAGGAAAAAATAAAAAATTATTATAAATTAAGGGTTATATTAGATTACAACACATCAATACATTTTTTTTAAACCTTCTGAAATCATAAAGTTAAAGGGCAATTATGGGCATGAATGAAAACTGAAAAACCACTGAAATGTGCATTTTATATTATGAGCAGAATTCGTAACTCGCAGGCAGCCATGCAAACCATAAATCGCGCACCAAATTCAGTGCTCATTATCTCGCCCCTAACGAAACTGTTGCAATTACAAATGCTCAAAATCATCTTAAAGTTGCAATTATACAAGACATTTCCCTTACCACTTTAAGACAAAGAATATGAATATAGTATCATTAATTGGTTTGATAATGTGTTATTTTAATTTATTTTTTAGGTGATTTTAATATTGGTATAAATGTTGTGATATAAATATTTTATTACTCGGGGGGCCCCTTGGGCTCCCCCCTCCACATAGGGCTGGGAATCTTGGAAGGTTCAGAGAAGGGATACCTTGCCCCCTCTTTCTTTTTATGTTTCCCAACATGGTGCCCAGTACACAGTGTTGGGTAGTTGCAGCTGTAACAGAATGTTTCTGTGATGGACAGCCTTTCAGAACACTGTGGATTTGTGAATGCACTGCCAGATTCATGAATCCGAAATAGATAATTGGAGAAAAACCTCCCTAGTCTGATAGGATGCTTTTTTGAAAGGGAGCCACAAAATCTCTGTGGATTTAAAAATCTGTGGACCAGAGGGAACATTTATAAAGAAATGATGCAACACAGTGCTGCAAGCAATTTAGCAGCGCCACACTGCATCATTTCTAAAATGCAAGGATGCTCCGTGTTCCCAAGAATATGGCACACTCCTGTCTTTTCCCTTGCGCCGGTGCTAAAAACGCTGCCTAGCGCCAACACAGACCCCTTGCTCCATGGTGCAAGGGTGCCTGCTTTGTAAGGATGATTGTTTATGTGCAAGAAGGCGTTAAAGGTGATTGGCTCCTGCAGCACACATAGAGGGAGCAAAAACCGAAAAGTGCCTTTGGCACTGCCTCAGATTTACATATCCTTCTAAATCTGGGACAGCATCAAAAAGCAATGGGTGTTGCGGTTGAACGCCCACACCAACAACCATTGCTTTCCCCTTTGATGTAGAAAACTGCGTGAAAGGGAACAATATTTACGATGCATTGTAATTATAGAGCAGGGCATTGCACCACTGTTGTGTCGTACAAAGTGACGCTTCGGTGGCATGATGTCCTTGTAAATATGCCCCAGATATCCCTTAAATGTAATGTCTTCATGCCTAAAAACACTTTATTAAAAGCTTATTTCACAAAAATTATGCAACAGGTTTACAGCAAAACTACAAAAGTATCCTATCTAAGTAATATTCTGATATCATGCCAAGTTTGGTGTGAATCAATTCTACTTTTTTTCTGCATCAAAAGAAAGGAATCATATTCAAATTAAAATTGGATATGGCACTTCCCCATGTCCCATTTTGTTGGCCTCCCTTGACGGATCTGCACAAAATTTGCCACGAATAGCCCAAAGTAGATTAACATTTGTTGTGTGCCTTTTTAGTTTTGCACAGGTTCACCAAATGGCAGTAATGTTACTAAGAATATAAAAAATACAGTTTCCATAGAAATTGTGACCTAACCATATTTACACTTGGGCTGTGTCCGTCAGTGTAATGTACATATAAATGTCATTATTTTAAAAGGAAGGCAGAGATTTTACAACCTTTGATTTTCTAAATTAACCATTTCAGAATCCAGCGTGAAACAGTAAACTCCCCCAAAATTATAACATAAAACAATGTAACCATAGATTTGAGGTCATCTGAATAAGGATTTTAGAGCAATACAAAGTAGGAAGGATAGAGAATTTATGAAAATTCAAAGCATGTCCTTTAAACCATCCTATGTTTTAATTTCAAAGGTCACTTTTTGAGATAAAAGAAAGTGTATACAATATCAACCCAAAGTAATGTTTTTCACATATAGTTTATATCAATTGATCCTAAATGATCATTTATGTAGTTCTTGGTTTCTTAAATTAAGATAAATGTCAGCAAGTTTAAGACGTTATGTCCACTCCAAGTTAGGATCTATCATATCAAATATTGAATTTCCAAGGTTGACAAAATATACAACAATATAAATAAAGATAATTCATTATATTTAAAGCAACATGATATAATATTTATGTTGGACATATAATATTGCCTTTGTTTAAAGTAGCTATTTTACTTAACGTTTTATGTATTTATGGGTACACAACATACACAGAACCACAGAAGAAATATTCAGAAAATTACATATGTTAATAAAACATATGTTTTAGAGGAAACAGTATAAATTGAGTAACACGTTGATGACATTTGATACAGTGGTGTGACCACCTTGCAAAGGTATGAACTGTAAGTGAATTTTCTTTATCATAAAATGAAAACATTGTGCATTTTAGTGAGACTTCATAAACAGTTTAAAGAGCTCTTTTTTAAAATTTGAATTGCACGTATTGCATTGTTTTCATTTTGAGATCTCATATAAAATAATGGACAAAAATACTAATGATAATTTGTAGTGGCTCTTTTTTCATGAAGGTACAGGTGTGTACCCATTAGCCCAACCCCTGACGAAGCTCAGAGACCTCTGTAACTTGGGTACTCAGAGTGACGCGTTTCAGTTTTCAGGGACAGGCGGGGCTTCCTCTCGTCGCTTCTCGGTCTCTTTTTCCTTTGTTGCTCACAATGCCCTGACCACAAAACTGGTTTCACTTCTCTTTTAGCATGCATGCAGCTGGCGTGGCCTAGCTTCTGATTGGGTTATCTGGTACATCAAAATGTTAAATTTAGAATCCCAGTTTCAGATTGATCATTCAGAACTGTGATATCATAGATTTAGTACTTGGCTACCCTAGGGTGCAGTGCAGCTGTGAGGCACGGCAGGTGTGAGGTTGCATGGAGAAGTGAACCAAGTACAGGAGTTGGTGTCTAGGGGCAAGGGGTTCAAATGCTTTTCCTTTTCAAAATGTTTAAGGTTAGATAGGTAATTTTATCAATAATTTCTTTAAAAAGTCCTTATAGAAGTTCTCAGTTTAACAAAATGAACAGGTTCAAGCGGACATTATAAAGTACCTTCCATCATCAGGCATTATGGAACTTTACACCGCCATCTATCTTGAAAACCCATAGTGCTTTAGTGTTTTCAAGTCTTTATGAGACGTTATAGTGCTTTCTTGGTACGCAACATATTATAACATTTAAGAATCAAACAGCGCTTTGCTGACAACTTTACTTTATACAACAAGTACTGTACTCAGATCTTACAGTACTCTTCCAGTATGGTACGAATTACACTACACCTTCTTTCAGACCTCAATGCACTTTACAGGTAGGTTTCATAGTATGCAGAATATTTAGCTATACAACACCTATGTTCATACTTCAAAGTGATTATACAGGTTATATACTCTATGCAGGTACTTCTATGCTTAAAAATCACAGTGCTTAACTGACTATATGTACGCTACATAGTGCTTCCTAACCTTTAACCCTCGCAGCACTATAAGGAAAGGGAACACATTATAGAATATCCTGTATTCGCCGAACTAACGTTGATACAGATGAGCATATATTATTCCTCACTTTCTTTCAGCCCTCATAGCCCCATGTAGACAGATTACATATTATGTGGTACATTCTATCCTCAGAATGCACACCACATTACAGAGCACTTTCTAGTACAGTAATTTACAGATGGGTTATATATCATACAGCAACTTATGTGCTCAGTCATCACAGCACCTTACCTCTATAGTACAAATTATAGAGCACCATCTTCTGTGAAATCTTACAGGCAAGTTGCACAATACCTCCTCGTCCCTAATCCTTGTCCCAGTTCTGCATAGAGTAAGGAGTTGGATTCGGAGCAATGATGTTTACCAGTAATTAATCGTACCATTACGCAGTGCCTTTTAGCCTCAGAGTTCACAACACTTTAAAGTGAGGATACCCATTAAGCATCGCTTTCTATTCTGGGACATGCTAGATAGGTATTGCTTCAAAACTTTGAAAATACCTTTGCTATAGATAACACTTCCCAATTATTCGTTCTGAAAATAAACACTTCTTAAGAGGAATACTTCCCAAAGTGCTTGTTTTACAATATATTGAAGTTAGAATATTGTGAAAAGGAAGAAGAAT
This sequence comes from Triturus cristatus, assembly GCF_964204655.1. Taxonomy (NCBI): domain Eukaryota; kingdom Metazoa; phylum Chordata; class Amphibia; order Caudata; family Salamandridae; genus Triturus; species Triturus cristatus. Next base: position 84,621,134 of record NC_140594.1, read on the forward strand.
TTAATGGTATGGTTTAAGGATTAGTAATATATTGTTAATGTACAGGGCAAAGGTCGGCTTATGGTGTAGGACTTAATTCCTTTTAATATTGAAAACAATAATTTAATGTTTAAATCTAAGATTTAAAGTTTGAGTGTATAAGGGTTTTCAGGGTTCAGGGATGAGTAGAGTTAAGGGATTATATATATGGTTAAAATGGGTTGATAGAAGTGCACACTCCCAGATTTACACATTTTTCTTTAAAAAGTTTTTTTGTACTAGTACAGGAGTAACTATTTATTTCCTACACTAGATATTGGACTACTGTATCTTGCATGTCTATGTACTGTACATTAATATTGATGTAACTAGAACTGCACCATATGGAACTACAAAATAAGTTCTGTTCTGTCATATTCAAGAGACAAAAGAAGGAAATTAAAGAGAGCTTCTCAGATACAGACTTGTTGTTGACTTGGTGACCAAAACACCTGACGTTAACTGTTCAAAGTAACATTTTTTAACATGTTTATCATTTAAAACAAGTAATCTAATCTTTCAAAGGAAGGATGTATATTACATATATAACCTGATACACCCATGGTACCCTCAGGACAATTATTTCCAGACCTTCATTAGAGTTTGATTAATTTTGGTGCAGGCAGACCAGGGTGATGGATTCTCTGATTCTAGATGATATTCTTGCATCAAAATCTGTCAATTACAAGATTTACCCTGGAATGGGGGAACAACCACGTTTTGCCACAAATTTTGGGTCTTTTTTCATGATTCCCCATTACACTTAGCAGGTATAAAATGTCAGTGTGTTGGCTGCTGGGGATCAGGGGATGCTGAGGGTCAAGTTGTCAGAGTTAGGACCAGTTCTGGTGGTCCAGCTGGAGTGGTTGTCTGCTCCCCCTTTGTTGTGGTATCCACAGGTGAGGTTCACTCAACTACAGCTCTGCCAGTTTCATATTGTGTTGGATGCAGATTCGCACAAGGCATCTCAGCTGGTGGGTGAAGGCGAGGTGGTTGGTGGTCATCGGTAGGCCCACTGATAGTGGAGTTTACCCTAATTAGGAGGAGGACATGTGCTTTACCCATGCAGGTATTGGGGCAGGTGGGAGCCTTGTCTGTCCTGGTCAAAGCCTTGGACTAAAGCTCTGAATGTGTGCAGGTGCACCAGGTTTTGGTTTTTGGCAGGGGGGAAAGTGGAGAAATAGGTCAGAGGTGGTGAATGAGGGGGTCAGGAGGCCAGGGAAAGGAGCAAAACGTGGTATGCTTCCCCTCTAATGCTACTCCCTTTGGGCATGGAATTGGCTTAGTTCCTGCCTCTCCATTATTGATTTTTCCTATCTGGATTGCCATGCCTGGCCTGGGGACCTGCACAGGAAAAGTAAGAAATGTGCCTGAATCACAGGGCGAAACCTTTCTGTGCACCAATGACATTATTTTGAGATTAACATTGTAGAACACCTTCAGTCCCCCGACCTTAATGCGCTTTCCACAAATGCTACACATTATACATCACTTTCAAGTCTCAAGCCACATGTCGCTTTACAAGTAGGCTGGCCATTAAATAATGTTTTCTATTCTACGACCTCACAGTGCCATCCAGGTAAGTAGCACTTTATTAGGATGTGCCTTCTGTCCTCAGACCTCACAGTTCTTCACAGATAAGATAATCATTTGCCGCCTTCTATCCCTGAACCTATTATTGCTTAAAAGACAAATAAAATACTTTTCAACCAACTTGTTCATTATAAAGGAATTTACATGTACACAGACTGCATTACTCTAAAGTTCAAAATTACATCATGTAACACCTTCTATTCTGAAACCTAACAGTGCTTTACAGACAATGCCTTCTTTCATCAAATACCAATTAACTTTAATGGCAAGGTACCTAGTGTACAGCATTATTTATCCATAGATTTCACATCACTTTATAGATATGGACACAGCGACGGCCCGTATAGGGCGTGTTACCGGGGCGGTGACGTGGGGCAGAGGAGGGGCAGGGTGGGGGGTTGCAACACGCGGCATACGGCCGATTGCAGGTAAGTTCTGAAAAAAATAAAGAAAACAAATTCTGTTGCGCTCGCTGCATCGTATTTGGCGATGCTGCGCGCGCAACAAAATTTGTTTTCTTTATTTTTTTCGTAACTTATCTGCAATCGGCCGTATGTCGCATTTTCCAACCCCCCACCCTGCCCCTCCTCTGCCCCACGTCACCGCCCCGGTAACATGCCCTATACGGGCCGTCGCTGTATGGACACACTGTACGCATCTTCCTTCAGACCCCAAGCCGCTTTAAGAGCAGTTTACATATCATGCAGAACCTTCTATTACAGCCTGCAGCACTTTACAGACAAGCTGTACATTACACAGCGCCTGTAATACACAGGTCTCACTCATGGGACCGGATATGTTATTTGCCCATTACATAGCACATTTTACCCTCTGACAGTACTTTGCAGGTAGATCCTACATCATACATTGTCATCTATCAAGAGATATCATAGTACATTATACACCATGAAGCACATTCTACCCTTAAAAATCACAGTGCTTACTAGACAGTTTATGGTGGTGCCTATAACCTTTTCTGTAATACAGCTGTGTATGTTAAATGAAAATCATCCCAAGCTACTAATATTATTAGTTGCATTAGTGACCACCTCAGACAAGATTACCTTGGTGGCCCCACATGCAAGAGCATCAGAAGTGATCCTCTCAGCACATCTGGAAAGGGTTGACTTTATAAATTTGGGAATGCATGTATATGGGTAATAGGTAGCAACCATAGCTGCAATGTACCAAAGTAATAATAGGTCTCCCCAACACCACCTGGTTATATAAGCTTTAAATATAACATAACATGTGCATTTGTAAACAACAAGTTCATACTTCAGGGAATCTTGGTGCTAAAACAATAAGGGGCAGATTTATATCGGACTTGCGCCACTTTTACGCCGCCGTTGCGTCACTTTTGTGACGCAGCGGCGGTGTAAACCCTGCGCCGTGTTGCGCCCCATTTACAACGTGACGCATCTAGGGAGATGCGTCACGTTGTAAAGCTTGCGCCACATGTGGGCGTACCTGCACAGGGGGGGGCGTTCCGGCGCAGGAACGCCTCCTAAAAGTGGCTGAGTGAAATCCACAAGATTTCACTCAGTCACTTTTGAGCCCATGCTGCGTCAAAACCCTGCGCCTGCTTGAAGCAGGCGTAAGGATTTACGCAGCATTGTAACCATAGGGCCCCCAGAGCATTGCTGGAGCTGCGTCGCGCTTGCGACGCAACTTCAGCAATGCGCCACTTTTACGGCACAGATGCGTCACGCATCTGTGCCGTTTTTGCCCCATGGTGCGCCGCATTGTAAATGCGGCGCATCCATGGTGGCGGAGCTGTGGCGCACAATAACTGGCGCATCCCTGCTGATATGCAGGGATGCGCCAGTCATCATAAATCTGCCCCTATATGTTTATTGTCACCTGATTCAACTGAAAATTAATTGGAAATGGAACCATTTTTCTCAAAACTTATATATTCTGGAAATATGCACATTTTCCCCTAGAAATAAAGGCGTTTCAATTTTGGTATACATGTATTAATTCAATCAAACAAAAGCTTCTAATTTAGCAGGCTGGGTGGATCACAGAGCTCCTTACAGGTACCTGTGGAGCTAGCAGGAGGTCACGAGCTACTCGTGGAGAAGCCTGGTTTTGGCACTATGGAGCACTTTTTTTCCCCGCTCACAGTGCCTTTTACATGTATTTGTTGATTTCTTAATAGTTTGAAATAGAATGAATTAGACCAACAGAGGGTTTTAAAAATGTTAGTAATCAATGGCATATGGTTAAAAATGTAGTATATTACATACAAAAGAGACAATCTAAAGGTAAAGTTCCTATAAAATTGATGGAGTGCATTGGGAGGGAAGGCAGGATATAGCTCAGATCGCGGTGACCTGTGTCTGTCTGAAGGAGATGACGGAGATGACCCACGACAAGCCAAAGGAGGGTTATTCTGTGAAAAATAGTGTAGGAACCATATGTCTCTGAGTGCTGTCTTGGTAAGAAGGGATGAAGGCAGGGTTCTGCTTGAAGCAGGAAAGGGGTTCCATATTATGACTCGATTTCCTGAAAAGGATTTTTTCTGAGTCTTTACTTTCTTGAAAACTAGGATTTCTAGCAACAGTGTTGAAGTTTCTCAGGAACACTTGACTACCTAAGGTGTGCAGTTTCCTGGCCAGGTACTTAGGAGCTCGTAGTGTACAGCTATGTACGTAATGCTAACTCGTTTGTACTGATGTCTCGCATCTACTGCTCGCCAATTGAGTGATATAAACATAAAGCTTTGTTAAACGTTATTTCACACCTTCTTTCAGTCCTCACAAATCTTTATGGGCAGGTAGCATAATATAGCAGCTTCTACCCTCGGATCTCACAGGGCTTTCCAAATAGGTTAAAGGAATGGAATTCATGTGATGGACACAATGTCCACCACATGAATTCCTTTCCTGAATAGATAGGTTGCACATTATACGTCACAATCATTTCTCCTTGTCTCGCACTGCTTTACACATACCATACATTTTATACAGCACTCTACATCTTTAGACAGTACAGCACTTTATGTGGAGGTTCCAAATTATATAGTACTACCTTCAACAAGAGGAACCAGCACTTTGCAGACATATTATACATTATGCAGCACATTTTAGGCTAAGACCGCAGAGTGCTTAACTTATAAGGCTAACATTAGGCAGTGCCTGCTATCCTCAGAACCCATAGAACTTTAAATACCAGGGGCCTGTTTCACAGCCTCCTTTATCCTCAGATCTGATAGAGGTTTATCTATCTGCCTTACATTATCCTGTTCCTTGCAGACATGTTGCACATAATGTAGAACTGCGTATAGTTTATAATGTATATTTCTGTTCTGAGACTTAACAATGCTTTACAGGCAGAGTCCATATTGTCTTCAGGATGTTAGATTCTATAAACAGATACCAATATAGCATTACACTTCTATAAAATCCCAGCAGGCCTTCTAATACAGGCTCACAGAAACAGTCACTTGTAATGTACCTCCAAAACCATCTCATCTCACTATGGAGTGTAAGGGTAAATTCACTGAGCGGTGTATACACAATGCTATGCACATATACGGATGCCAACTCAGGCTGAGGTACCACAGTCTCTTGAGTAGAAAAGGATGAGTCCATCACTCACAGCATGACTCCATTATATGGGAAAATACACAAACTGTTCTGACTTAGGCTATTACTTCAATGTGTCTGGTGATACATAGACCATACACAGCACACACAAATAATAAATAACAGTAATAATAGATCACTTCTATAAAAATAAAACGATTTAAGATTACCAGATTTTACAGTATTTTGAAGGCAGATTCTACATTAAAAAAGACCCTTTCTTTGTAGGCCTCATAGTGCATTACAGAGACCTTTCCCTCAGATTTCTACACACACTTCTATCCACAGTCTTCACAGCACTTTACAGAAAAATGTACATTATATGATTATAAATCACTCTATTTGTTCATATGTCTCATCAGTTTATAGTCTGGTTTCAACCTCGACTTCACAATTTATTCTGATATCTCACAGTGCTTTAAAAAGAGGTTATACACTCTATATCACATTATATCAAACATCACAGTGCATTGTGTGATACACTGCACTTTTTTATTCTCAGCATCACAGTGCTTTACTTATAGTGAACACAGTATATAGCACTTTCTGTCCTTAATCCGCAAGATATACGGCTCATCTCAGACCACCACGATGGATATGTGTAGCATGGCTACCACTCTCATTTGAACATTGCGTCCTGCACAAGGGCAACTGTTTGTTTCTTATTGTCCTGTACCTACCAGCATTGTTTGGTACAGTGAACAACAGCACTCTTCTTAGCACCATAAAAGAACACATAGGAATAAATTCACGCAGTCCTTAGTTGGTTAACATCATAACTGGAAACAGTCTCTAGCAAACACAACACAAAACAGCAACATTTCAAATCCTTCATCACTCAGAATTGGGATCCAACAAGGTTTTTTTTAATCACCTTGTCCAGTGTCTATTAGAAACCTCTTGTATCTCCTGAAACAATATATGATCACTTAACATTTCTATGCTGAAAGCACACAGCTTCATTTAACGCTTCCTCAACAAATGACATAATTCTTCTGTTGGGAAATGGCCCTCTCTTTAGGGTCACCGCCAAACATTTTGCCTTCCACCTCCACGTTTTGTGACTTTATTTTTGTTGGTCTTAGGACTCTGAGAACTTTACCACTGCTAACCAAAGATAAACCCCTAAACATAGCAACATTGGCTAATACCCAGTTGTCATTTTTAATTTACTTATAAGTCCCCAGTAAAGTGCACTACATATGCCTATGGCCTGTAAATTAAATGCTACTAGTGGGTCTGCAAAAAGGAACAAATGATGGACAGAATGCTGAACAATGCAAACATTCACCCCTAGTCACAAAGATCTGGGTTTAATCCATTGTTCTTTTGCTCACCACGCCAACCCTGTTTGGACCCAGCCATATTCAAATCAGTCTTGATTCTGTTCCTCATGGGAACAGTACAGCCCAAACTGCCAAGCCAGGTCTTCCCTGGACCGGAAACAGGCATCCTGGGACCAGTTTCGGGGCATCACCCCTCATCAGCCCGGCTAGCTTGAATCTAGTGGCACAGTGAGCACAGGACCCACGTCTGGGCATACCCTTCACACTTAGGGCGACAAAAGAGCAAGAGTAGCAAAGGTTGGACAGAATGCTGAACAATGTATGCATATACCCCCAGTCACAATGGGTTTAATCCATCGTTCTTTTGCTCAACACGCCACCCCAGTTTGGACCCAACCATATGCAAATCAGTTTTGATCTTGTTCTTCAAAGGAATAGTCCAGCCTGGTCTTTGCCGCGATAATGCGGGCAATGGATGCGGCAAAACACGCATGTGTAAACAAAAAACACTACCGTTTCAGAAAGTTTATAGAATTGAATAGGCATCCCAGCAAGACACCTATGGGGGCCTTGGTCACGTCAACTCAGACAATCAATGCAGGTACTTAAGCATCATTCAATCTCCCCCGTCGGTACCTCCGGTTGCAACTTTTGCACTACGACGGAGTACCGACAGAGAGGTGAGTTGGGAGGGCCAGATTAGTGCCTTGCTGTTGTTCTCTTGTGTCTCTCTGTTTTATTTTAGACAAGTTCCAGTGATACTGAATCCGCAGGTGGATGACTGGTTTTGTATCTAAAATTATTTTCATCATTATTTTTTTTACACTTCACTGCAGCAGCTTTGTTCCCTTGGTCCTGACGAAAGCCAGACATACTAATTAGATAGTTGATGGCTGAAACATGTTGACCTTTTTTCCATCAAGCAGTTTTCAATAGATACTGCTTTGCACTGTTTTTTATTCTTGTCAGTGCAGATGAGCCAATAAAAATCCTTTTCATCTGCACTAGGCAGTTTTAGGTTTTATTCACTTATTATTTTTCTTTGCGCTGCACCCTTACATCACTTCATTGCTCCTCTTTGGGATTTTAGCATCCAGATTCTCCATACAATTGAAAACATCCCTGAGCTCCCACCTCTCAGAGGGGTGGTCGTAGCCCTCAGTGGGACTAGGTTTTCCCACTGGGAGGAGAAAGCCCAAATGATGAAGCATGTCATCTTTGGTGAGTGAGGGCATTCATCCTATAAAGGGATTCCTCCCCTATTAGGTTGTTACTGAGACACCTATTTACTTTTTCATTCTTTTCTTCGTGCCTACGCTTTGAGCTTGTCTAGACCCGAGAAGTTAACTGTGTTTATAGTGAATGTTCATTGGGGAAAAACTTCTTGCAGGTCTTTAAACATTAATTTCCTTGGACCCCCTACTTCTTCCTTTTTAGTGTGTTATTAAATCATTGGTAAATTACCATACTAGTTCTAAATATGTTCAGGGCCAAAATGCTGAAATTCCCTTCCACAGAAGACATAGGTGTGCTGTGGTTAGCAATTATGAGATTTCATACCACCTGTGTTGTACTCCCTTTCACAGTGTAGTGAGATGTGTTGCATGGTCACTTAGGGCAAGGTCAGGTAAGAGTGTGGTGTCAACAGAAAATGAAAATGTGTCATGAAATAGGTTAAGATCACATGTTTGACGACAGGTGCAGTGTTGAGAATTGTAGTCTGCTAACTTGATTATTGTTTAAGCTAGCTATTCCTGACCTATGTGACGAAGTACCTGTATATGTACATCTTGCATATGTACTAAATGTCCGAAACCATGTCATCCTTACAGGTAGATGCCCATCAGAAGGTTTTCCTGTGGAGGGCCATCGCCCGGAATGTGTGTTCCCTGGGAGTCTCACGTCGGCACAGTGGCCACTTCCGGAAATGGTGGCAGGACCTGAGGCTGGCCCAAGAAGATAGCTGAAGTCCAGCTGGGTCTAGCACCTCCAGGCTGGAAGGGTGCGCACCGCTCCTTGACACCCCTAATGGGTTCCATCCTGGCAGTAGCCTATCCCAACTTAAATGGGCAGTTGAGAGCCAGACAGAAGCAAGGAGGGGGTGAATATGTGCCTTGATGAACTTTGTACAATACCATGCATGATCAAGTATTGCAGCCAGTGTCATGACTTTTAGGTTTTGTGACAATCGAGACCCATGTAATATGTAACATGTAGCATATGCAATAATAGTTGTTGTTGCATGGTTAGGTCCCTTGAATCAGGACCATGTAAGACTAAAATAGGCTGGGTATTGCCAGAAGTAATAATCCATTGTATAATGGGCACATGACAACACAATGTGCAAGAAAATGACCCTACATGTATTTATGTGATGTTCAACATAGTCCATACCAAATACCATTGTTTGCCCTGGTCTCTGTATTGAGACAACCACACTTTTGTGTTCTTTGATGCTTGTGAACTTGACTGTGACATGCCATGCAATACATCCAAGGAGCAGGCACTGTGTAATTGCAGGCCTTGGTAAGTGTAGATTGATCTGTGTTAATCATTTTAGAAACAGAACTGCTGCTATCTGTTGTCCAATACAGCAGCTGGCAATATTCAGACTTATGTGTACTTATGTCACATGTAAGACTGGACCTTACCATAAGTGAGTTACAGAATACATGCTATCTAAATTTGAGCAGATTCCATGTTTTGGACTATGTGCAGGTGACAACAGATGTCTGTGAGTGTCTAACAAAGCAGGTGTTAGGTGGTAACGGGGGTTAAGTCCATGGAAGTGGAAGTTACACATTCTCAATGGTATTGATGGTTGTTACAAGGGGCATTAATCTTTGTTGGCAACAAAAACTATGGTTTAGCACTGTAAATCAGATATCTGAAGATGTGGCATCTGAGAAGGGCAGATATATTCAGGTGAAGAACACAACGCCATCTAAGCTGGACAATATGTGAATGATGATATTTAACAGGGAGTGATAGGCTGACTTGTCCTTGTGAGATGTGGACATCAGCAGGATGTACACAATAAGTAATAGTGTTGGCAAAAGGTATCATGTAAAATGTTGTGCTGCAAGATTGTGGCAACACCAGGATTCTACCTGGCCTCATGGTATAGGAAGTAAATATTCAGCCCATGTCATTGTCAGTGTGATAAGCTGTGTTTAAATGGCAAACTGTTAAAAGTGTTGCAATCTCCCTACACTACATCTGATTATTGTACTGTGCTGACATGACACAATACTTGTAGGTATGAACTTTCTCCTTGCTATGCCTATATTCCATTTGTAACTTTTATATGAGTTACACATGTGGCACTTAGAACTACTTCATCTGCCAATGGACAGATGTGCAACAGTAATGTAATCTGTGTGAAATAGCCTATTCCATGATGCCTACATCTTGATGGTGACTTATAAAACTATGCTAACTGCAGCAGGTCACCTGCTGTTCCACAACCACTGGATTAGGGAGAGCTCACTATATGCTCTATGTTGAGGCTGCAGTATTCTTCCATTTCCTAGTAGAAGGTCTATTCTCCCTTGGATCACATGAGGTAAGTGTGGTATATTACGAGGGCATCGGGAGTGAGAGACAAAACATCAGCTGGTACATAATCATGGTTAAGATGTTGAGAAGGGTAAACATGACGTTGCATCAAACCATGTTCCTGACACCATTATGTGAGATTGAGCACAGGTCTAGTAGCTTTCAGTAATGTGCTATTGACTCTATATGACTTGAAGTTGTCATCCAAGTACAAATTATGTTGTTAGCCAATTTGGATAGAGTTGTTATTACACCTATGTACCATGTACATCTCAACATCTAGACTAATTTCTTCTCAAATCTGTTTTTCAGCATCAGACCAAGGCAGTGAGGGAGACAGTGCCACGACTATTGGGGAAGCAGCTGGCCACAGTGGTTCTCATGCTGCAAGTGAGCAAGAGGCAACTAGATGCACAGAGGGTGATGGGAGTGCCACTGAGGAGCTGACCAATGTGATGGCTGGAATATCTTCATCAGAGTCCAGTTCCAGTGAGCACTCCCAAGTGGTGATGGATCCCCTGCATCTGAGTCCACACCCCTACTATCTCCACCCTCACATCTGCTCCCCAGCCCACTGTCCATGGCTACTCCACTAAGAGGGGAGGAGGCTCCTTTGTGCCAGACACCTCACCCCCTGCCTCTCTCTCCCTGCTGCCCTGAGTGTAGAGACCATTGACCTCCTGAGGCAAATCTCTGTGGTTCATACAGCAGTTCTGAATGTCCTCCAGGTGTATACCAATCAGCAGACCCAGATGGTATCTTTACTGGAGGGCATTCACTCTGACATGTCTTTCCTACAGAGATCCATTCTAGCTCTAGCCTCCACGCATTCTCCCAAATCCAGCTTTCCACCTCCATCTTGCCTCTACCCCATCCACAGTCCCTATTTCCATACCTGACCAAAGCACACACAATCCTGACCATCCATCCACAAGCAGCAACATCCACATGCATCACACAAACACACAGACATAAGGGCAATTACACATGCACTCAGCAGACACAAGACACCCTGACATCCACATCCACTGGCATGCAGGCAGACACAACACCCACTGTACCACATGGCTCCCATACAGACAAAGAGACAGACAGCACACCATCACACAGCCATGACAGACACCACACGAGCACACACAGACATGCCCCATATATCACTACCCTCTGCCTCCTCAAACCCTACCCTTGTCTCTCCTCGTACCCAATCGGCCCAGAGACTCCATCTCGTTGCCCTTGAATTCTTCCCTACCTAACTTGACCAACCCCTTCCCAAACCTAAAACGAAGACCCTTGTGTCCCTGCCATACACTTCCACATCCACCCCCAAAACACCTAGCCAGCCTCCAACTGAAACCCAAAGGCAACACCAAGGAAGCCGGTAAAGGAAACCTCCCCCAACCCCCTCCGAAACTCAGAAAATGTTTTTCCCCATCCTACCCTAGTACCTCCATGGGAAAGAATCAAAAGGCAAAAGGGTCACTCCCCTCCCTATTTCCTTCACCACGCTTCAGGGTTACAAAATACCTAAAATGGTGAAACTCAGCCCCTTCTCCCAATAGCCTGCCCTCTCACTGACTCAGCAACCCCCCAATCCTGAGCTCCGCCCTCCCAAGGACCAACCCAGCCCCCCTCAGTTATTTTATTTTGGTGCCTGGCATGCCCCCTTGATGCCCGTTCCGGGAGAGGTAGCCCTCCGCAGCATTACTAAAAGCAAGTTTTGGTCAGCCACACTTTGTTGGCCCACAGCATGGACATTTGGTCCGGCCATTGGCCTTTGATTTTATACTTGAACTCTGGAGACTGGTCAAAGCATTTCTGTTTTGTTTTTGGTATGCCTGTGTCCAAACATATCTCTTGCTGTTAACTGTCATTCAGATGTAATTTGAGATGTGTGAGTATAGTACTGTTAGTATGACAATGATAGTATATGGTTCCTGGAGTAGCTAAGTCTATTGGGATGTTGTGTGGATTTGTGTACCTACATTGGTTGGGTGTCAATGTCCGCATGAGGTTGTGTAGGAGTGTGGGGTGAAGGGTCAAAGCTTGCATTGGATATTGTATGCATTCATAGCTTAGTTAGATTTCTAAGTCCATAATGCATGTGTGTCAACTGACAAAACTCTATGAGATGTATGTTTCAAATGTATTTGATGTGTACAAAGTGAATCTTTTTGGCAATACCCTTGGAAGCATCGTGACTCTACATATATGATAGCCACAGATGTACACAGAGAGATGTGTAATCTGCAAAATGTGACTTAATAGGTATGGGCCAATTGTTGTTCCTTCAGTGGATCTTGTTAAGTACTTCCAACTATAAATTTGCCACATCTGGATGCCACTTTGTGCCAATAGCCATTACTTCCAGTTGAGACTGATTCTCAATGTCCTGTCCACTTGGAAAGTGTGAGGTAGATATGAATCAGACTATGTCCTGGCCCTGTTTTCTTCTAGGACTTCCCTTAAATTAGAGATCTATTGTATGCAGGGTGTCTATGCACTGTGGCCAGCTGTGTCGTGGAATTTGGATAGTTGTAATGTCATTCACATTAGTTGCTTATTTCATGTGGATGGTGTGTGTGGGTCCATGACAATCCTAAGTAAGTTAGACTGTGTTTCTGTAGTTACTAATTCACTACTGATGTATGTGTTCATTGCATGAGGACCTGGCCTATGGTACAGGAATGGGTGCCACATGAGTTGATAGCTGGTTATATTATGGTGTGATTGTTGACAAATGTATATCAGCTTCTGGGATTAATGCACAATTAGAGTATGTGAGTCTGTGCATATACACTATTAGTAAACTGAACATAGGCCACATCATGCTGATGTGATGTGCCTTTGTATTCTGACTTGGTGTACACATGGCCCCACACACCCAGAGATATCATGCACCATACTTAAACATAGTTGCCTGCCTGATAGGGGATTTATGTCCAATTAGAGGGTCATGTTTGTTGTTAAGTGCGGGTCAGAGTTGTCAAGGAGTGTTTGTGGGTCAAGTGATGTTGAGTGTGTGTATATTTCCAGGTATGATCTGTCACGTGCAAACACTAAGTGGGTTGTGGGAGAGTGTATCAGTCTAGTGATCTTTGCATCACGACTACTTTATCTTGTTTGTCACAACATGAGTTGGAGTAGATTCGTTTAACAAGGACATTTGGGTGGGGACTCATAGGGATGTGTACATGGCTAGCTTTTTCAGAAAAATGAGGCACATGAGTGTGCTTTTCACATATTGTTACACATGTGATATGTCCATACTTCACCCATATGACAAGATCTAGATTAGTTAATGCACACCTTACATTGTACCTAAGATGCCTGAGTGTTTGACATTGGCAAAGGCTGTTATTATCAATTCACTTTGTTGACACAAAGGTGACTTCAATGCTTTGGGATTTGTAGTTGGGTCAATGAAGACAGTAGGAGAATGTGCCTGGAGTGTTGCAGATATCTCAACTAATAGGTGTGGGCACTGGTAGGTGATGCAGCAGCAAAGTCTGCTTTCTGTTTTTTCAAGATGTTGCTGCACTATGGAGTTTAGAGGGTAGCTTTCTGTGCATACAATTGCCATTATGGTATGGCTAGACACTATCAATGACTATTCATAGACTGATATGCATTTGTCAGTGCTTGCTCCTCTAATGCACCTTCAAGCCCCCTTTTGTGGTACATCTGAAGGTATACCTTTTCAGTGTGACACTGCACTGCGACACCCTCCTTCACGGTGCAGTTTAGGGGATCAGGTGGAGCCTCAGTCTTGGCTGCCAGCAGTGGTGATGAGGGTATTGGGCTTTATTTGTCTAACCTAGTGCAACATTTTTTGTATGGTGTTTTCAGCGATTTACTGTTTGGAGTGTTGCACAAATACTTTACACACTGCCTCTAAGTTTAGCCCGACTGCTCTGTGCCTAGCTCCCAGAGGGTGAGCACAGGCTAATTTAGGGTTTGCCTGCCTCTTACCCTGACTAGGACTGCGGTTACTGCTCACACCCCAGTCAACCAACAACCCAGTTTTCAACATCTCTTCAGCCAAGTCTGAAATACATTTCAGATTTCTGTCAGAATTTGCTCATGACTGTGAAGAAACAGACTTAAGTAAATATGGTCTGGAGAATGATTCTCCATGAACCTGCTTCCTCAAATTGTTTTGAATGGTGGTGAATCTATCTTTGTGAATGACTGTACTGTTGATAAAACCCCCTGCAGTCCAATTTTTTCAGGAATACATAGAATAATTTTGGGTGAAACCCCCTACTTGCCTCCCATCCTTTCTTTCCTCGAACTCTTCATCACCCCCCAACTCAAGCAACCATGTTTAGCCTAGCCCCCTCCCCCTGCCTAAACACACCTCTATTCCTATCCTACGCATATCTACTTATAACCTTCCCATAACCAAGTCCCCCTACCACCCTACACCTGGCATGCCACTGTCTTTACCCTAAAACCCCTTCCTATACATAGTACCTTTACCTCTGCCTATAACATACTGCTTCTAATTCAACCTATATCCATCTGTATTCTTCCCTATGCAGTAGTCACTCTACCAGACAGACACAGCAGTGTGATTCACACAGGCTACACATTCCACCAGATACAGCCAATCTAGGTAGTGCTTAATTTGAGCCAGTGGTTTCCGGTTCTCAACACCGGCATTTTATTCCAAACACCAGCTGTTATAGCAGCTGCCACATGGTGGCACTGTTTGTCTAATTTTGTGAGAGGTTCCTCAACAGTAGTTTAACAATTAAAATATATCCAGTAATACCTGCCACCCATAGTTATAAGAATAGCTTGGTCGGCATATATTAGTCATTTTTAAAGTATATGTAAAGTCTGAATTATCACACTTGTATGAGCATTATGGTTAGTTGTGATGGTCATCATCAGCGCTAGTGGGGGCAATGTGTGGTGCAAGCTGCAATGGGCCCCTGACACTTATTTTTTTTTACAGATGAAGGACTGTCTATGAGACATCCTAACACTTTATAGACAGTGTACACATACATCACGAGCCTCTAGCCTCAGCCTAAATGCAGGTAGGTTATACATTATACCGCAGTTTATATCCTCAGAACTCAGAGATATTTACTAACAGATTGTGCATGACTCATTCAGACCACAAAGCGCTTTACAGATCATACACCGTGAGGCGCTTTATGCTCCAGCCATACACTCTTTACACTCTTTAAACACAGGCTATAAAGTATACAACAGCTTCCATGCACAGATCTCACAGTAATTTATAAACAATCTACAAATTGTACAGCACTCCCATCATTCACACTTCAACTCATTTCATGGGGAGATATACATCATACTGCTCTGGCCTCAGATCCCCCTGGATTATATAGAATGTCATTACAACAGAGCACCCCATGCAGAAGGGCATTTTCCAAAGGTGCGGTGTCCTTCTGCAGTGAAATAAATCCCTTGGTACTTACAGATAAATATTTTCAGAATAGTTTTTATTTTTTCTTCAGAGAAATACATTGATTTATATTTAGGGGTTTGAAAAGTTGTCGTAAAAGGACTTTGTGAAGCTATTTCAAACTTGGGCCAATTCAAAATATAATTGTGGGAAACCACTCTCAAAAGGTACGATTTTCTAGTTAAAAAAAGTTAATCCTTATATTACAAAAGAACTGTTGGACAAAAAAATGCATGCTTGGAGAACTCTTCAGCAAAATATTTTTTGTGAGAAATGTTACCATCTGTTATAGTTTTGTAAAGTTTACACGCCTCACGGACAAGACTATAAAAGTGCACCCTATCTATGATATACCGAAATAAACAATAATTTCTTATTTAAGATGGTCATTTGAAAAGAAAAAAAAAAAACCTGCCTGAAGTGGGAAGATGACTTCGAAACCGAAACCGGTGGCGCTGGTGATGCGATGGGTACCTCTGCGCCAGCAGGTGGCCGTGACCTGCCCCAGAGCAGCTGCTGCTCCACTGAGGCAGAAAGGACATCGCACCCGGGGGTTTCTGCCGCTATTTTGGAAGGTTTCACATATTTGGTTTCTACAGCAGCACCTGTTTCAAATGAACAATTGGTGACACACTCATCTCTAAAAATGCTAGCTTCGAAGCACTACTGGTTTAAATATGTTTTACAAAAAGAAACATTGATGGACAGAATGCAGAACAATGTCATACATTCACCCCAGTACAGAGATCTGGGCCTAAATCCATCGTTTTTTTGCTCACCATGCCATTCCAGTTTGGACCCAGCCATATGCAAATCAGTCTTGAACCTGTGCCCAATGGGAACAGTCCAGCCCGAACTGGCAGGTCAGGTCCTCCCTGGACTGGAAACAAGCATCCCAGGACCGGTATCGGAGTTTAATATGTTTTACAGCATGTTCAATAGACGAGGTGACTGTTCAATTCATATCTTTGGATTGATTGATATAGTGTTTGATATAGCGCTTTTGCACTATATTTACTTTTGTAACTTCGCGTGATAAAGAGATTTCTAAAGGTACTTGTGCTTCAGGTAAACAACAAAATAATTAAACACATGGCCTCCTCCTATACAGGTTTAACCCTGTCGCCCCTTGGCTGAGGAATAAATACACAATGTATTGCCCTGTCTCTTAAAAACATGTCCAGGAATTTGCCCTGACTGTGCGGAATTGAATTTTCTCCACATAAACCTATATGAAAAGGGCATTCACCCCACTTACAGCCACTTGCACCACTTACAGCTCCAAAGGGAGCCTGCTCCTCACCTGAATCATTGGTGGTAGTGAGGAGGTACCCGATGATGGAGCATACCATTGAGCTCCTCACCTGAATCATTGGTGGTAGCGAGGAGGTACCCGATGATGGAGCATACCATTGAGCTCCTCACCTGAATCATTGGTGGTAGCGAGGAGGTACCCGATGATGGAGCATACCATCAGAGCCTCACCTGAATCATTGGTGGTAGCGAGGAGGTACCCAATGATGGAGCATACCATCAGGGCCTCACCTGAATCATTGGTGGTAGCGGGGAGGTACCCAATGATGGAGCATACCATCAGGGCCTCACCTGAATCATTGGTGGTAGCGGGGAGGTACCCAATGATGGAGCATACCATTGAGTTCCTCACCTGAATCATTGGTGGTAGCGCGGAGGTACCCAATGATGGAGCATACCATCAGGCTCCTCACCTGAATCATTGGTGGTAGCGAGGAGGTACCCAATGATGGAGCATACCATCGAGTTCCTCACCTGAATCATTGGTGGTAGCGGGGAGGTACCCAATGATGGAGCATACCACCGAGCTCCTCACCTGGATCATTGGTGGTAGCGAGGAGGTACCGATGATGGAGCATACCATTAACCTCCTCACCTGAATCATTGGTGGTAGCGAGAAGGTACCCGATGATAGAGCATACCATCAGGCTCCTCACCTGAATCATTGGTGGTAGCGAGGAGGTACCCGATGATGGAGCATAACATTGGTAGCGGATGAGGGTAATTCTCCTTTTTAGGAAATATCTCCACATGGGGCAATGAGAAGCAATGTTATTTCTTTACGCTTTTTTCTCTCACATCAATATAGATTGTGATTACTCACTCTTTTGAAATATGACTTTGTGAGGAATTACCAGGTGATTCCTTTAAATCCTCTCTTCACTCCTTTTTGGATTAGAGTGCAACCTACAGTATGCTGTCCTTATGGGGTGCACCCCCCTATCGTTGCACACCTCCTAGATTGTTTGCCAGCTTTCATGGATGCTCTGAATCTTAAAGTCAACATCAGCAAAACTTTTGTCATGTCCTGCAATACTAAACATGGGGTCAAACCAAAATTATTTCTGCCTTTTAAACCCATACAAACTACGAATAATTTCAGTTTTCTGGGTCTGGTTTTTAACAATTCTTGGTCTTGGAACCAGCAGTTGGAAACCTGATATAGTGAGTTTGCGCTGAGTATTAATACTCTCTTCCAATTGCCGATACATTAGGTAGGAGACAGTACATCACATACTAGTGATCTATTTGGCAAAATGCTTAAGCGTGGCCACCTATAGGGCCTGGGTCTGGGGCTTTAACAAAGTAACGGGGCTACAGATTACTGTAAACAGGCTTGCCTGCCACTTGCCCTCCCTTCCCCAATGTACCGCCACTTTTATTTGTCTCAATGAGTTGGGGTTAATCCCCCTGGAGGACAACATACAGACCCGCCCCCTTGTGTTGTGGCAACGAGTATTGACCAACAAGGCTCTGCTACTTAACAGAGCGCTCATTGAAAACTTCCTATCACTGGATCGGGCCTTGAGATTCCTCGGCTGAGGGATATTAGGGACTTGACTTTGGATTTGCCCAGACCAGAGCTGTTCGGAAACCCCTTAGCCCTTCTTTCACTCAGCAAAAGGACTTTGTGGGATTTGTGCTATGCAAGGTATGGGGCAGCAAGGTGGGATGAAGGCAGGAATGTGCCCTCTGTCATATTGTATACTTTGCTGGCTCCTCCGAAGGGTACGCCGCCTTATTTGCTACTTAATGCCCAGCATCATTAGAATTTACTCCTTTTGATGTTCAGACTAAATCTATTCCATCGACTAGTGGCATTCCCTCATTGTAATAACTGGGAGCGTAACATTGATTCATGCCCCAATGATCTGACCTCTCCACAAAGCACTTTACATGTTATGGTGTTTTGCAGATTTGACTCTCAGCCTAGATCATGTACTGTCAAAGCTCTCTTGAACAAATTCTCGTTCAACATTGCACACAGGCACTTTATTTTCTTCTACGCTTAGCTTCTGATGAAATTATCACAACTGTTTACTCCTTTCTCAGACTAGTAACAAAGATTAGGAGGTCTTTGGGCAATAGCGGTAAAGTTACCCTTGGGCCCCTCCGCGATCAATGATTCTCAATAACGCGATATTGCAGGTCTGTGGTAGGCCACCTTTTTGTTTTTTCCTCTTTCTGTTTCCCCTATATTATCATGCCTGCTGCAGGGTCTGTCTACATGGGGGGCCTGATTTTGAACTCACATTTTATAATAACATTAAACCCTTAGCCTGTTTTAAGCGTTATTTAATACCTCTATTACAATTTAGTTAGTTGACTCCTGGTTGCCCCTTTATCATTTCTTTATTTTTGGGGCTGTGGCCGCTTCCCTTGTAGCTTTGGATTCTGGCACCATGATCCCCATATTAAGCCCACTACTGAGGGTTGGAACCTTGACCAAGCCCGGCCTCCACTCTCCCTGGAGTTAACATCTGTGGCGTTCTGCTATTTTGGTGTTTCCCCTTAGTACATCTTAGTCAATCAGATGTGACAGCTATGTTGTGGGGAGACCATAGCAGGCCCTTAGTTGAGGTCTTTGTTTGACTACCTTGTCCCTTGAATTTCATTTGATATGTGCTGTTCTTGTTCGGATGTCATGGATCGGGGTGTGCCTGGGCCTGATGGAGCTCTTTTATAAATTACTTTCACAATGGATTGCCAATGACATATTTGATATTTAATGTATTTTAATGTATTTTTTATTGCATTTTTATGGTCTATTTACTAAGATTGAGTACAGTTTACTCTATCACTATCACTGTGTAGCATGTGTACCAAAGGACTGCTATTGTGTATCCATGTGGCTCAAGCTCCTCACAGCATCTATGTACCCCGGGTTCTGCACCTTGTCCGTTTGTGTATCTCTGGCTAGTGACAGTGACGCTTGTGTGCCCCAGGTTCCTCACACACACTATAGGCCCCATTAGCATAGCGGGTGGATTGCCACCACCGGACCGGCGGTGGTGATCTGCCCACCAACACATCCCACTGGACGACCTTTTACCCTCGCCACATTAGCATGGCGGGAGGGTACCGCGGTGAATGGAAAGACTGTCCGCTGCTTTTCTGCCGGTAGCGAATTGTCCCGATTGCCTACCAGGCGGAAAAGGCCCCTAATATGGTGGCGGTGCCTTGCGGGGACCGCCATCCATATTAGTATGTGGCATTTTCAATGCCTTACCATGGCAGAGACTCCGTTGAGGGCCCCCAGGGGAGTGGAGGGGTGGGGGGGCTGCACTTGGAGGATACGTATGGTACCCCCCAACATTGGCATGGACAAGGTGGCAGGCACAGCGCGGTGCCTGTCACGTTGTGCATGCCAATGCACAACATGCATATATTGCATTGTAGTGGGTGCTGCTTACAGCACCGCCCGCCGCAATGCAATATATGTGGGATGCCACCGTGGCGGTGGTATCCTAATTGCCATGGCGGGACTGCTTCACCTCTGGCGGTAGGTCCTGTGCACCGTTACGGTGACGGGCGCATCGTAATGGACCCCTATGTGTCTAATGTTTTTAACAGAAGTTTTCTGCAGTTGCCAAGCAACCTCCATTGGTTTGTCCACGCACAATCGATGTTTAATGTGAACGCAGAACACTCACTAGGGTAGCCAGTTGTCCAATTGTAACATAATCACACTAGCGTTCATTGATGGTCTGTTAACATGCTCTCACACTAGTGTTAGGTAGTGGGACTGTAACACACATTGGTACTCAGTAGTAGGACTGTTGCATACTCAGTCAGTCAATCAATTTTTATTCAGCAAATTGCCATAAAAGAACGAATGCACATACATTTTATAAAAACTTGCTTCCGATCATAGATTTGTGCAAATAGCAACAGCTAAAAAACATACTTAAAACAGCACTTTAAAAGAACTCTAAAATAGCATAAACTAAAATATCACATGCGCATAATTAATGTATCCCCATAAGGTTTCCTAATCCACATAGCAACTCTTACAAAATTAATCACTACATAACAAATTTGTGGCGAGCATAGCTGAGGCGGATAATTCACCCCCAATCGATGCTGCCTAGTATTAGATGTTCATAAAATGGGCACTAACAAGGATTTCCATGGTGCAGAGTATAAAGAGCAGAACAGGAACAAGTGCATCGTGCTGTGTCACAAGGACATTTTGGAGGAAAATGTGACTTAAGTCTCTGTACAGGAAACGCTACCTCAAAGTGCAGAGTTTCTAGGCGAATGCAAGTGGGGTAGAATATGTAGGTAATGTTTGATATCCAGTCTAAATAAGGTTTCATTTCACCGGTGGTGGAAACAGCTAAGCAGTTTGATACTGATATCATACTTTGGGCTTTCTTGTTGCGTTCAATTGATCGCCAAGAATAATAAGATGATTTAATTATATTCTTAGAGGTTGAATTGATGTTTAGTGGATTAAGAAATATTGGTGAAAGGCTCAATTAAAAAAAATGTTTGCCATACATCCACTAACCATGGAACACAGTCCCTGTTATTAAGGCCAAGAGAATCGGTCAAGAACAGGCGGACCAGTCCCGCTTCCATTTTGCTCCACATATTAACCCATAATAACAGGAGAGCAATGGCAGCTACTTCTTCCAGGAATGAGAAGCCAAGCTCTGTTTGTGTTGGTGTTCCACGTGGGATCAGTAAATCCCCACCTGCAAAGCCATTCTCAATCTTTTGCAAAGGCGCCAGGCTACTGTAGCCCCATATTCCCACGCCGTAGAGTCCAACGGGTAAGCATAACCTGTTATAAATTTGGATCATTTCACAAATCGGGTTTAACCCTAATTTGGAGGAAAACCAAGAAATGCCCTCTGTAGTCCTATGCAGTTGCTGGGATCTACACTTTAAGAGCGGCTCCCAAGTCAGCACTGAATAAAAACGAATACCCAGATACTTGAAGGGCTGTACCTTGTTAAGTACAGTTCCCCAATATTATAGGACCTAGATTTTGTGTCACGGAGGTTTCAGGTCATAACTAGGCCTGGGCAAAAATTTCGTTCCGTTCGCGGAAATTGCGATAATTTGACATTTTTGCGTTCCGCGGAGAGCGCGAAAATGTCAAAAATTCCGGTTTCCGCAGCTTGGCGATAATTTGTTTCTTGCTCGCGCTGTAAAATGATACATTCTCGCGCGCGCGCGATCGCCTTACCTGAATCCCTGCGTTCGCCGACAAGTTTTCTTGATCCGGTCGCGTTCTCCATGAGATGTTGTATTGTTTTTAGCCATTTGCGCTGTCTCGCGACAGTTCGCGCCCGCAGTGACGTCATGCGTCGCGCGATCACGTCTTTCTTCTCGCGATCATGCACCGCGAGAACAACTCAAAACAAGATGGCCGCGCCCGCAAGCAGCCACATGGGTAAGTTGGCGACCCGCAACCATGCAGAAAATCGCGCGAACATGCCGGAAAAAAACTTCCGCATCTTCGCGATATTTCTGCTTGTTTGCGATAATTTTAAACATTCTCGCGATAATTTGCGAAGGTTAATTCCGCAAATTCCGCCCACCCCTAGTCATAACACAGGGTTTTGAAAAATTAACTTTTAGATCTAGGTCTTCCATAAAACATAAAAATAAGTTAAGAATCAATTGAAGCCTGTTAGCTGTTCTTGAGAGGAGTACAGCATCGTCCACATAAATCAATATTGACATAGGACGATTCTCCATTTTAGGTTGACATCTCGCCTTCCTGGACCTCCCCTGTTGCCTACTCACACATTGGTGTTCAGTGGTCAACTGACACCAGTGTGCACTGCTGGGACTGTAACATGCACAGGCGTTCAGTTGTGTGATTGTAAAATACTCATGCGTTGGTGTTCTGTACTATGGGGCAGATTTACAAGCCCCGTGCGCCACTTTTGCGCCGACGTTGCGTCACTTTTGACGCAGCGGCGGTGCAAAGCTAGCGCCATGCTGCGACAGATTTACAACGTGACGCATCTAGGGAGATGCGTCATGTTGTAAAGCCCTGCGCCACATTAAACCTGCGTCAGGTTTAATGTATGCAGGGTGGGCGTTACGTCGGAAAAAGCCTCGGAAAAGTGACGCAGTGAAATCTACAAGATTTCACGCAGTCACTTTTCCGACGCTAGTGCGTCAAATGCTTACGCCTGCTTCAAGCAGGCGTAAGGCGTGACGCACCATGTTAGGGATAGGGCAGGTTGGAACAGTGCTGGAGTTGCGTCGCGCTTGCGACACAACTTCCGCACTGAGCAAACCTTACGCCGGCAGATGCGTCACGCATCTGCTTGTCGTTGCGCCACGATGCACCGCATTGTAAATGCGGCGCATCTGCGGTGGCGCAAGGGCAAACTTGCGTGACGCATCTTCCCTGGCGCATCCCTGCTGATTTGCAGGGATGCGCCAGGGAACGTAAATCTGCCCCTTAGATTGTAGCATACTCACATCGAGGTTCAGTGGTGCTAATGTGAAATAACGACACCGGTATGCTGTAGTAGGATTGTTACACAAGGAGGCATTATAAATGATTGACACAGGTGCTTGTTGCTGCTACTGTAAAACACATTGGTGTTTAGTGGTGGGATTATAATATGCTTACACATGTTCACCAGTGGAATTGTAATATATTCACATCAGTGTTCAGTGTGGGGTTGTAATATACTCATGCATTGGTGTTTTACCTTAGATTGTAGCTTAATCACACCAATGTTCAATGGTGAAGATGTAACATATTGACACAAGAACTCGGGGGTGAGATGTCATGGGCACTGTTATTCAGTGATAGATATTAATCAACACCAGAGTTCAGTTATGAGATTGTAAAATGCTCATACCATGGGCCAGTGGATGAATTGTAACATTTGGACACCATTGTTCATTGTTTGAATTGTAACTTGCACTGATGTGGTGCAGGAGTGGGATGTGTAAACTAGAGTGATGCGCTGTGATGGGATTGTACCATGCATGGGTGTTCAGTGGGGGGGAGGGGGTTAAAACACATTGTTACAATCCCACCACTGAGCTCCAGTTGTCAATCACTGGTGTTCAGTGCAGAGATTATAGTTTTGTGGCAAAGGTGTTCAGTGGTGGGGTTGCAGTGCACATTGAGGACTTGTGCTGGGATTGTAAAACGCGTTTGTGTTCAGTGGAGGGAGTGTAACATTTTGCCACCAGGGCCCATTGCGTAACCGGTGCATACACACTCACACCAGTGTTGACTGCAGGGATTTTGATATACAAGGCACTGAGTTGAAGTCTGAAAAAATCCAGTAAAACAAATACTGGGATTATCCTAATAAATACTTTGAGATTCATTTCAAATATAGTGTTGGCAGCCGACCTGTCATATTAAAAGATGTTCCCAGTTGTGAAAGACATTTTGTCCGCAATAGGCCCTTACACACATTGCGGGAGATCCTCTGGGGGAAATAACTTGGTGGCAGGTCCAAAATGGCACTCGTGTATGGTCTGAAGGTGAAGTCCCAACGTGGGGGTCCATTTCTTGCACTCACATAACAGCTCCCCCCTCCATGCTGCAGTGTTCTCGTAGGAGTGCTCATAGGGGACATTTCTGCCTGATACATCTGTGGTTTCAGGGACCAACCCAGACAAAATGGCTCCTGGTGGGCATGGCTTTGGATCACCACCATAATTTGGTTGCCCCACTGACCCTGTTCTCATTTGTTCCAGGACCTCTAAATAGTTTTGTGAAGTATGATACCATGGCAACTACTCAATCAAGAAAATACCTTCCCAACGCTCAAAATGAGGTTGTGGTAAGCAGAGGTCGGTGGATTGGACATTTGCCAAGTGTTGCTGGATGTCTCATTACCACCTGCCTGTAAATTTCCTCCTATGTATCAATTCAATTTCTATAGACAGAGTCCTGATCATCAAAGGGAACATGTTTGTTTCCAGTAACACAATGCCATGCTCTCAACCTAGTAATAGAGGAACATTGCTGATGGGGCTTGTGGGGATCCCTGACATCCTAACAGATTCCCTGAGACAAATGCATCAGAGCCCCAGGACAGCTAGCCACATGTTGGAAGATTGCTAGGTACACGTGACATGGTTGGTTGCAACCTAGGAATTGTGTGATAAGGAGCCAGAACCCAACCAAAGCATCAATGGGTTTCTATTGTCCAGCAACTCTCAGATTAAGACACGCTGGGACAGAGACAATGAACTCTTTCAAAGTACTGCATTAAGAAGAAAGCAAGCTGTTTTTTGGGTGTTTATAAGCAGTGCTTAATTTGAGGCGGTGGTTGCTGGTGAGGCCCACCGGCACTCATTTTTGGAGACCGGCTTGTATTTTTCCTCAACAACTTTTTGATCCACAGGAAGAGGAAAAAAATATAAAATGGGGAAAAAAAGGAGGAAGAGAAAAATAGAAAGACAGAGACAAAGGGAGAATACAGCCATGAAAAAGAGCCTGCAAAAGTAATATAAAGTGGCAGGGAGTGTCTGGTGGTGGATGAAAGAGTCATGAAGTGGAATCGGGACCACGCGGCCTTGGTAGTCAGCGCCCGACCTTCGTAAGTGTGGGCTGAGGGCTTCTGGGAAAAACTTTGATTCCCAGCAGTCATTTCTTTACAAATTAATACCTGATTGTATGAATAGGGCATAATCATTACCAATATGCATGCAATAATAGTCACAATCATACCAGAGGAGTGGAAAACGCATTCTGCACCTTATATATACAATAAGTTAAGTCCAGCTTTAAATGTTCAAACAGTAGGTTGGCTTCATTGCAAGCTCTGAAAAAAGGCAAGGTAGTTTCAAACATTCCCCGTGGAAACCTCTCAATTATTCCAGGTGTTTGGATTTAGTAATATTAAGGTTCATAAGCACAAACGTAGCCTTGTTGAGTCTGTACCATGATCTCTTCAGTTATTGGCTCGAGAAAGAATATACCATTTCCATTATTTGTGGTAAATTACAATCCCAAAGTTTACTTTCCAACGTACGAGTCAAACTCTTGCACTGTTCTAAAGACTGAAAGGACAGATTCAAAACCTTTCTAAATATAAACTTGATACCTCAGTGCTACAGAATTTCTGCATCAATTACAAAATCTCCATATGTTTTTAAACAATTTTGGTAGCAGCAGCAAACTTCACCTCCCACTTTTACACAGTCTCGAATATATCCTCAAATGGTGTATGCTTATGACATAATGGTGTTTATTCTCTCTAAACACAATGGGTATGTTAGCTTTGTTTCTGCGGAAAATGAACTGTGTATAATATTTTCTGGAATCTAAAAGACCAGTGTTTTTGCACTCAATAGTCTTCATCTTAAAAATAGACACATCCCGTAATAATTCAGAGGTGTTATGAGTTGAAATGAAACTCCAATCGGATTAACAGGCAAAAGTAGTCTACTCATTCTGGTAAATCTTTCTGTGTACAGATAAATTTATACTTTTATTGGGTATTTACTAACCAGATCTTGTTCAGAAACTTACCTTAAAAAGGTAAACATTTCCAAAATCTGGATAAAGCTAACACAACAATATTTTTTTATTGGTTATAATAAAATCAAGTACATTTTTCATCATAAAACCTTGAGATATTTTGGGAAGGTTGGGCAAGGATGGCGTAGCTTACATCTTCCAGTAGCACATACACCAGTGGGTGTAAGGCTGCACCTGGCCTTTTGATAGTTTCAATGTTGCAATGCAAACACCTGTCTGTCACAAGCCGGGTGCAATAGAGCAAAAAGTAGCGATTGTTCCCAGAATAGGCCATGCTGTCAACGCCCCGCGGATGGAAACCCTAGGTGGTGCTGTGACGTAGACTGCCACATGGACCAACGGTAACCGCCTTTTCGAAATACCCCTCAGCTGCTCCTTCCCCCCTTTCCTAGTCCCAATTTTTGTGTTGGTGTAGGTCTCAGAAAAGTTAAAGGTGATCACTGTGCTGGTATGATTCTCTCTTCTTTCTTCTTACTTCTGCTGTTGTAATGCTTCAGGGCCCGCGGTGGTACATCCTGCCTGGTCTTGGTGTGTAGGGCTTACAATTATAAAACTAAAAGTACCAAGTGTGCAAGGGTCAAACCTCTACTGTTGTCAAGATTCTCATAGCTGCTGACTTCTGTAACCTTTTGAGACACTAGATACAGTCTTCTCATAACACACCCCAGTGGCGCTAGTTCTGCACCTGGTCGTACAGCGTTTGAGGGCCGCAAGCACCTGGCAACTTTGCAAGACAAGTGCAACCGAGCAAGGAATAGAGGATGTTCTCAGAATAGTCCAGGAGGTGGGCTGCTGATGGTATCTGAGGGTGGTGACGTGGAAGGCCCTGCCACGCAGATGACCGGCAACTGAATGTTGACACACCCTGCACCTGCTCTCTGTCTTGCTCTCGGGTGCATCATTCTTAGAAGCAGTTCTAAGCCTCCACTCTGAAGTCTGTCCCTGCTCTTCATGCCCCCACCATTCTAATGCCACTGAGTCCACCATTGCATATCCTCGCCAATGTCATGAAGGTCCTCGTCTGTATGGAGCATGGCTATACCTTGCTTCTAAGGGCTGCTATCGCTGAGTCTTACTAAATGTTATTGTGGCTCATGCAGTAATGGCCAATGATGGAAAATGGCGAGACACCAAAAACTTGGTGAAAATAGCACATCGCAAGCCATACCAGATCACCCTGCACGCCCATAACTGTATATCTTGCCTTTGTTCCATTGGAAAACATTTATTATTCAATGCAAGTTATTGAAAGGATTTAGCATGCCAGCAGAAAAAGTCATGGAGGCCTGACCAATACAATGTCACTAAATGATTAGTAGTTTTCTAAGCATGTAAGCTCATGAAGTGGCTCATTGTTCAGTCTCCTCACTGCTTGGTAACCTGGAATTTCTGCAGTGTCCGCAACTGGAGTATCCAACGCCTAATTGTTGTCAGTTAAATGATTGACTAATTGACCTCCATCACAATTCATTGTTTGTTCCATTGGCTCTGTGTCATTTTATTCATTCATGTGATTGTCATAGGACTGTCATGTGCCAAGTAGCCATTTTGTAGCACTGGTTAAATGTCAAAATGTCCGCTGGGATATTCGAAACACGTTCAGATTTGAGAGAGCTCAGAGCAGGCGGGATGTCTGAAAGTAGGCCTGACGTCACACCCCTGAATAGAGTAGAGTGATGTACAGTGGAGTGAGGTACATAGTAGTGGAATACAGTGGAATAAAGTACAGTGTAGTGTTGTAGAGAGTAGTGGTGCAGAGTGGAGTGTTGTCCCACACATCGAATGCCCCATTGACCTCCCATAAGATATTTTTCGGTCACAGTGACTATTGGCTACTTGGCACTAGGAACAATTAATTTTTGGTTCAGTTGTCCTTGTGCCAGTTTGATAATTGCCTCATTCGCTTCAGATATAAAAAGGAGGATAAGTCAGTTATAGCCTGAGTCGCCGAAAATATGATCACAAATCACCTATTTAACACCACAAATATGCTTATCATACAGGCCAGGGAAAATTTCATTTCTAGTAAGCTACGTAAGAGACTTTCCTTCAGTGCCACAGTTCTCTAATTACTACATCTGGTATGTGACCTTGAAAGTTTTTATGTATGGCTTTATCTCTGAGCTAGCAATTTTTTTTCAAGAGGGTTGATTTAATTTTTGCTTTTGAATTCTTGCCTTTGCTTAAGGCCGGTGGCGGATTTCAATCAGATGAGATTTGTAGCGTATCAACAACAGGTTATGCAGCTGTACAGCGGGGTTTCTAAACCTGGCGATGGAAAATCAATTATTTATTTAATTTCCCCTTGTCATCGTCCATCGAAATCCACTCAGCCCCACCGCTCTCATCTGCACAGGCCGCGCCTCCATTGAAAGTTTCTCGCCTGCAGTACGATGGCAAGTTTTGTGTTGGTCCACCAAGAATTGCAGTTCTTTATTGAACTGTGTTCTGTGAGCACTTACAAGGACCTAAAATGACTTTGCCTTTTCTCTGGGAGGCATTGCAGTTGCCCGTGGCTAGGGTGCATGTGCTGATTAGATCACCCGAGGTTCAACCTGAACAACCACAACAAGATGCTGGACTCCCTTGCAAAACCATCTCTAAATTGTAGAGAGTACTTTTCTTCTTCTTGGAATGAACCAAACTCATCACTCCCATCCTGAAGTCTCTTAATTGGCTACTAATAAAATAAAGGTTTAAATTCAAAAGCTTGTACCTAGTACACAATGCTCTTCGTGGCCAATCAGCTCTCTTCCCCCACAGAACTACTGCTGCATTATCAAGCACCCACATCCTGAAGTTGAACAGCAGTGGTATTTATGGTGGCCACCTTGCCAAAATAATCACTAAACAGAAGAGAGTCCAGAACTATCCGGCTTGTCTCTATAACAGTGATGGAAGAAACATTTGAATGAATGCCAGCCAGTGGCAAGTGCCAAGGCAGCATTTTAGTCCATAGCTTTGATGAGCTTGAACGGGCTTTGAAGTGAGGAAGTGATTTTTGATAGAGGTGAACTTTTAGAGTGGTCCTTTTTTTTGCAGTGTTTGGGCTTGTGTGAGCCAGAAC
Source organism: Triturus cristatus (assembly GCF_964204655.1). Lineage (NCBI taxonomy): Eukaryota > Metazoa > Chordata > Amphibia > Caudata > Salamandridae > Triturus > Triturus cristatus. The sequence continues at coordinate 84,650,487 of NC_140594.1, forward strand.
CCATGGAAACCCACCAAAACCAGGCATTTTTGGAAACTGGAGACTCTCATCTTTTCGTTTAAAGTGTTTCTTGTGAGTGAAAGTTCCAGACTCTCCATGTAGGGCAATCATCTTTACTGCCCAACAATTCCACCTATCTTCCGATAAAACAACTTCCACATTTGTTTGCAAAGTCCCCACAATGTGAGCTAGAAAAGACTATCAAAGTGCACCAGTGGACCATTTCAAATGGCACATGGGGGATCTGCTTAGCGGCCATATTTGGATTGGTGATCAGCCGGCATCAAAGGAAACGTACCAACACCAGACATTGTGTTAAATTAGAAATCTGGGCAACCCATAGTTGTGTGGATTGTTACATCCAGCAATGTTTCCAGAAGCAAACTTTCCAGAAAACCTTACATTTTGATTAAGAAACTACATTTTCTCACAGTTCTCTCTTTGGAATCTGCAAGGGGTGGTAATTCTCCTTCCACTCAGCATTCCCAACCCTTGCCAAATAAAAATGTTCCTTCCACTTGTTTTTTTTTGCAGAGTTTTTATATAGTGCAAACTTGACCCGAATCCAATCAGGTATCAGAGCGCTTTACACAGCACCTTTTGTTAGGCACGGGGAGATTAAGTGATTTGCCCAGAATCCCAGGATGTTCAGCGTCATTACCGAGACTCGAACCCAGTTCCCCAGGTCTGAGGTCGAGTGCCCTAGCCATTAGGCCAACTCCTCTCCTTTCCCCTGAGTGGGTCTATTGCCTGGGACAGGAAAGGTAACAAAACATGAATAATGTCATCAAGGGATCTGTGCAAACGACTTGCATTGGGATTTGTGAAGCTAGGATATTTGTACCTGGGAAACATACGAATAGCAAACATGTTTGAACTAGAGACCTTGAGAAGTCCAATGTAGTGTTTGTTGTGTGGATCTTATTAATTTGTCTGATTCAGAAGCACACTGCAAACCTAAAATCCTTAAAACAGTTTTTACACATTTCTGTGATGAAATGTTCCAGAATCCACAGGCAGTAGTAGTTTAGTTTATTTTATTTATTATGCTTGATTAATTAAAACCATTGCATACAAAAATAAAAAATAAAATAAATATCTTACAATTTTTGATAAAATCATTATAAAAATTCCCAATTTTTTGTCAGCAACCATAATTAAAGTGATTTGTAAAATTTTACAACACGTTAGAAAAAAATTCTTACATTATTAAAACATTCTGTACATTAGTCATATTGACTGTAAGTATTGTTTCGACTATGCCCAATCTTGTAATGATTATGTCAGTTTTTGTAATAAGTGATCGTTGGGCTGCTTGAAAGTGTTTCAATCTTTTTGCAGTTATATCAAGATATTTAATTAGCCGGCAGTTTAACTGGACCAGCTCTGGGTTGAAACACAACATTACCGCTTGACTGCATGATCTGGCTCCATACTGTTTGAACGCTGGCTTCAGCAGGGTGATTCTTATATCTTTTAGGTTATTACAGGTGCATATAATGTGAATTGCGTCTTCAATACCGCTGCCACATAAACGACAAGGCTGGACACCTCCCTTTCTCTCCCAAGGTGGCATAAATTGATTAAAAGGGCCAACCCCCAGCCGGAGTTTTAGGAATTTTTCCTTGGTGTTGTTTTTGATTCCAATTTTCAGGCAGTAGTAAGTATCCCTTCAATGATCATGGCCACATCTCTCCATATAAAATGCTACACTATCATCTGGAGTGAACTATTCTCTGGGACAGCAAAGGCTCTAAAACATGAGTGAGCAAAGATCGTCATGGGACCTTGTCAAATGGCAGGTTTTGCTGTTCTGGGTAGTTGGAGTATTTGGGCTTGAGATAAGCCAGCACGCAGAGAAACATACCAGACCTAGACATTTCTGAAATCTGGAAAACCATGGGAGCCCCAAATCCTTTTCTTATCCAGAATGCCCTGCAAACTTCACACTTGGTTGGTTTTTCCTCACATTTCTGAGATGGAAAGATCTGGAATCTGCAGGGCATGGCAATTGTCCTTCCATTTAATGTTCATACATATCTCTCTATAAAAAACAAAACCATTGTCTGGATGGGCCAAGAGATTTGGACAGGGAAGACCGCAAAATGTGAGTAAGAAAACATTGTCATTGGACCTTTGCAAATGGCCCTTCCTTGGGATCTGCACAGCTGCCATGGTTGGGATAAAGTTCAGCCGGCACCCAGGGAAACACACTATAAGCCAGAAAATTATTAATTATAGTGGATGGTAGTCCGCTCTGCTACATCTGCATGACTTCACTGGTTGATGTTATACAGACCCTCAACATCAATATCCTCACAAATGCCATTGACACACAACTGATACCGTCCCTCTTAGACAGAACACACACCATCAACAAACTCACCACATGAGTGAATGTAGTGGCCACATGGATGGAATCAAACTGAACTCAGACATGACCGAAGTGGTGCTCTTTGGGAAAGACACCTCACCATGGGACTCCACCTGGTGGTTCACAGACCTTGGACCCATCCCCACGCCTAGCTCACAAGCAAGAAACCTCAGAATAAACATAGACAACTAACTGGACATGGCCACCCAAATCAATGCAGTAGCCTCGTCCTTCTTCAACACCCTAAGGATGATAAAGAAAATCTTCAAATGGTTACCGGACAACACCAAGAAAATAATCACCCATGCCCTCATCACCAGCAAACTAGAGTATGGGAACACCCAATATATAGCGATAACCAACCAGCTCAGAATAAGCCTGCAAACTGCCCAAAACACAGCAGTCTAACTAGTTCTCATTCTCCCATGCCGAGCCCACATCTTACCAAACCTTAGGGAATTCTACTGGCTCCTAAAACACAGGCGCACACACTTCAAACTCCACACCCACACCTACAAAACACTACACAATACAGGCCCTGCCTACGTGAATAGCTGCATTCATTTCAACCAACCTTCCAAGCACCTCCGCTCTGCCGGACTCTCAGTTGCCCACATCCCACGCAAACACAAAAGTAGAACAGTGGGTAGGTAGTGTCTTCTCATACCTGACTCCCAAAGCCTGAAATGACTTTTCACAACACATCAGAGCCTCCTTCTCTCTTTTTGACTTCCACAAAAAGCTGAAGAAATGGCTCTTCGAGTAAGCCCTCAAGGACTGGCCTCACACACTGGCTACACAGTGGCTGGATACCCCCAAAGGTGATAAGTGCAGTATAAACCACTGATAACGCATAGTAACATTATGTAACATAACAGAATATACCATAACATAACAAAACAAAAAACATGACAGTCTGGAAGTCAAAAGTTTAAAATGTTCCCATTTCAGAAAGGGACTTTGTGACTTTTTTGAAGCAAAAACATTGACATTTCTTCTAAGACTTAACGCACAGCGGTAATTTTTCACTTTCTGAGAGGAAAGAAATTCCCTCTGCTTGACGCTAATGGAACTGTATCCACTGCTGTGGAACCGAAGGTCGGATAACTGAAGCAGGTTTGTCCAACTAGTGCTCCGGAGCTTTGAAGATTTCTCACTGAAAGTCTTTCAAGATCCAATGCTGAATGAGACTTTTTTTTCTGAGGTGCAGGAACATTTGAGGGGGCTGCAGCTGAAATGCAATCAAACACTGTGGAACTGCTGGTCAGATACTTTTCCAGTGGGTTCCACTGAAGCTCTGGAGTAAAAGCTTCCAAATGTTGCCAAACGTTTTTCTGGTGACCAAACAACCACAGGAGTACACTTCTAAGACTGCCAGGGTCTAGGGGGAGGACACTTGAGAATCTTAGGGTGTCAGATGGAGGTCAACAACAGGGTCCAGTCTAGGTGCAGTTGCTACTAGACACCCGGGCACTCCAGGAAAAAGGCCTATTGAAGCTTGTTGTGCCCCTGTAACCAAACAGGAGGAGAGCCACTTGACCCTTGTAGTCCTCTTCTTTGTCTTGGGTTCAAGTAGGAGTAGATCCAGCCCTTCAGGCCTCCTCATAGGTCTCAGACAGCAAGTGAAGCTCTTCTTCCGTACTTCCACAAGTCTGAAGAGTGTTTTGAGGATGTTGACTTTGGGATGATGTTGTCTTCGGGTGCCACCTTTATGCCTGGCACCAGCAAGTGGGCGATGTGACTTCTTGCTCTTCCCTACCCAATAAAGATTAAACTTACCATGTGCAACCATACCCACGTTAGTAGTAGTCTGTTGTTTGCCCAATTGGAAAAATCCCAGAGCCTACCTTATTCTCAAAATCCTAGATGGGGAAACCCTCTGCCCTTGAGCTGACCTTTGTACCCATCCAGAGGTGTAGCCAGGATAATGAATTGGCCCTTCTTCTATAATCACTCAAAACCAGTTCTAGGGTAGCTCTTGTCACACTGGGGTTAGTGCCAGCCTAATAAAGGGACAAAGGGCTGGTCCATTCCAGGTTTCACCTAACATTTCCTTGTGACTAGGCAGGACCCTTACAAGTTAATTCAATTCTTAGGCTCACCCCAACTGTTTTTCCAGCCAGGGGAAGAAAATCACCACCCCACAGCCAGACCATTGTCCCTGGCCTGGGAGCAGTTGTCACACCCCATTAAGGTCAAACTCTTAATTGACAATTGAAAAGTAGCCTCCAGGAGCTTCAGGCAGGGGAATCATAACTTTCTAAAAGTTACTTTTCAATATGTACTACATATCAAAGTTTACCATAAAATTTGGCTAGTAAAAAAATATTAATATATAGGTTGAATTACATTTCATGGTGGTCCCAAACTCGAGGTACAGAATTAATATCATACTCTGGTTTTCTCATAGGATATTTAAGGCCTTCCACAACAAAAATAACATTTTGGGGCTTGTCAGTGCTGAAACATGGTGACAATATTATTCTCCATATCCCATTTTTTAATAAGAAGTACCCTATTTTCTGAGTTGCAAGTCTTACATAAGAGTGAACTATTCATATTCTCCCACCATATGCACCTTCTCCCTCCCACCTGGCATCAAAGCCCAGGAACAACCCCCCCTACACCTCAGAGCCTCACCCTCACACCAGCAGTTCAAGAAGGACCTTAAGACCTGGATTTTCAATCAATAGGAGAATAGGCAACATGATCTCCCAGTGCCTTGAGACCCTCACGGGTCATGCACCCACGATCTACAAATCCTGATTGATTGATTGATATTTAAAAGGAATGTTTTTCCTCAGTCAAAAGGATTATTTTGACAGGTCGGGCTGCAGGTTCAAACTGCAGTAGTCTGGGTACATTGGTAGTCCTCGAGACATGTTTTCCTTGTCAAACTACTGGATGAAGCAATGAGTGCTGCAGACTACAGGTGACATTTAACTTTCGAGGACCTAGGTGTATTTTCTGCATAATATACTATGGCCTTATAGGAACGTTAAATAAGACAATCAGGGATGAACCAATTTCGATATGATTTAGGGGTCAGAGCATATACCAAGTGTGATGAGTCTAAAAGCCACATAGAACCTTTCTGTTGGAAGAAGATTTTTTTTTCTTTCCACTCTGATGTTTGTTGGAAAAGAGTGGGTTTTCCTTAAATAACCCTCACCCACCAGAGTTTCCTCTTGGTGGCATGCTTCATCATTGGGTTCCTCCCGTTCCACTGCGGGACGGGGTGTGCTACGACCTACGAGTTGTGTGGAAGCACTTATTGTTGGTACAATATGTTTCGATGGCTCTATGTAATTATAATTATTTATTTGAAGGACGAGCCCCTTTGCTCCTTTTTCCTCTCCCCCCCTCTTTTTGAAGCGAGTCTAAAAACCAGCAATAAAATGCAGCAAAGAATAGGGGTGACCACATTTTTCCACGCATACCAACCCCACACAATTTCGAAAACTAAAAATCCAGGTATATGTGTATCCCATTACTTTTCTTATCTGTAAATCCCTGCAAACCTCAAATTGTGGTTAAAAAAAACTAATTATTTTCACAATTTTGCCACAGAAAGTTAAATATCCTGCTGAGTGTGTCAATAGCCCTTCCAATCAGCATCCCAACATCTCTCCCAATAAAAATGCTACTCCAACTTGTTTATTTTGACAGAAGTGGCCCAAATTCACGACTTGAAAAAATGGTGTCAAGTGACATTGGAAAATGGTTTAATTGATAGCTTTAGTATTTGGGCATGGGTAAAAAAAAATGCAATGGGTGGAATTCTTGAATTAATTTAAGCCTTTGATAATTACTCAAAGTTGCATGCCAGTCCATTGTTTAGTTGTCCACCATGCCACCTTAGCCAGAGACCAGACATATGCAAATTAATTTAGGTCCCATTACAACTGGACTCGTCCAACCTGATCTGCCCGGACAGGTCTTCTCTGATAGGGACAATAAGCAATTTCAAGACCACTTTGGATCGACTGAAGCCTCATCAGTGAGGTAAAGCTTGAGGTTTGGGGGCGCAGTGAGCATGGGACCCATATTTAGAAATACTTATCCCATTTAGCTCTTTGTAGGAAAACAAAATTGATGGGTGGAATGCTTGAACTTATCTCAGCCACTCGTAATTACTCTGAATTGGGATTGGCTTCAAACTAGAAATATTTTTCAAAAATTAAAATCAGGGACAGTCCTGGCCTTTGTATGTTGGGTGGACCCCCTAATTTTCCTTAGCAAGATTGCTCTGTAAACGTCAAACTGTGGTAAACTCACAGCATTTCCTCTTATTTTCTGTGTGTGTGAAGGGTGCCCTATTTGGACCTGGGGTTCATCTTTGGGTCTTCAAACTAGAGAACTGGGAGAAGCTAGGATAGTGTTGTTTGGAAAACAGTCTTTACCATGCAGCCTTTACCATGTATGCTTCAACCACACATGGTAAGTATATTTAAGGTTTATAAATATATTGTATTACAAAAACTGGTAAAGCTACATTTAGGGTTTTTGGTTGGGTGGCAGAGAAGGGAAGCTAGGGTAACTTTAAGTTTAGGGGGGTGGGTAGTGGTAAATGGGGGCAAGTGTAATTTTAGGGTTTAGGGGTGGGTAGTTTTGAAGGGTAGTAAGGATAATTTTATGGTTATGGGGTGGGTAGTGCAAAGAGTGGCAAGAGTAGTTTTAGGGTTTTAAGGTGGGTAGTGGTAAAGGGTGGGAAGTGTAATTTTGGGGTCTAGGGGTGGGTAGTGGTAAATTAAGGTTTGGAGTAAAAAGGGCATGCCCCCAAAATAAAAAAATAATAGTTTTGAAAAATATATATGTATATATATATTCCAGAAGAAAGATAACATACACTGCTAGTGGCATGTAAACAGGCCCAGTAGACGTGCTCTCGTAGAAAAATTCTTTTATTTTGGTGCTCTGGCATAACGTGTTTCCTCTTTAAACGCCTTAATCGTATGCACAAGGTCAGAGCGAGCAGCCATCAAGTCTTTTCAGCTTCGCTTTTTAGAAAGTGTTGAAGGACTGCAAAAGGTCAGTATTGTTAATAGATAGTCAATCCATCGTATCAGCACTGTTACATGTGCACAGGTTTCAATGCCAGTTGTGTTTTTGTTACTCACAGTTTGGACCACAACTCCCATAATGCTTAAAGATGGTCTTTCAAAATATGTCACTCCTTCAAAATCTTCCTTTCAAATCATCACCTCAAGGTTAAAGTTTGTAACGTCCATTATCGTGCCTTCAAGGATTCAATTCCATATATGGCAGAGACATTCTGTAACTTCATAACATCAAAGACAATGTCACTCTCCATTCCAACCATGATGTCGCATTTTGTGACTTGCCTGATAAAGCTTTCCTCCTGCATTTCATCCAAGGTCCCACTGTCCCCTCAACCCTGGCTGTTTACCCAAGAGATTTCCATAGCGGGCGGGCCCATGCGGCCCTGCCACACAGACTCTGCCCATATCTTCACTATCCAGCCGGCGGGCATCCTTTTTAAAGTATACATCCAAAAGAGAACAGCGTAAGGGATGCCCAGCATCCCGGGTTGGCCTGCCTCGGTGCGCCAATCACCATATGTATTCCAGAAGAAAGATAACATGCAGAGGCTTAAGACACATTGAAGAGGCCAGAGCTTGGGGTGTATTGGTAGATAGTGTGTCCAACTTGGAGACTACTAGACCCGAGGAGTCACCACCTAGACCATCCTGATTCACACTGTTTAGTGGGGGGGAAAAGCAGGCCTTCCTTATATCTGAGCATGAAGTGCCCTTCCCACCAGCCCTTTACATGTATCCTTATTTTTGTGCTTAGTTATATATTATTCTTTTACCTTACTTCAAGAGATGGAACTCTATGGCATATACTAGACATCTTCAAATTAATAAGCAGCAATGACTCAAGGGGGGGGAGAGAGGGGTGGAGGGTGGGATTGTCGTACTGTTTGTAAAGGATTGAACAGATAAGTAATAACTGTAATGCATTTGGTAACTGATGCATAAACATTTAATAAAATCTGTTTACAAAAAAAAAGCAGTGCATTGCGGGGGTGTGAGGTATAGTTAGCTCAGGTAGCTATAACTGCTGAATATCATTGGTTTTGTACGAGTGAAATCCGAACATTACAATAATGTCCCTGTAACCTTTGGTTTTTTCAGAGAATTTCTAAGGTTTTTTTTAATTCTAATTCCTAACAATACTTGTAACCTTTGTTTTTTTTTTCCAGTGATTTCCTAATTATAACGTCACTGTCACCTTCATTTTTTTCAGTGAATTTCTACGTTTTTTTTTATTACTAATGCCTTAATATAACGTTCCTGTAACCTTTTGCTTTTTCAATGAGTTCCTAAGGGTATTTAAAATTCTGATTTCTAACTATAACATCCCTTTAACTTTTGATTTTTCCAGTAATTTTTTAAGGTTCTTAAATTGGGTTTCATAACTATATCATCCCACTTCCTTAATTTTTTTCAAAGGTTTTTGTAACTTTAGGCCAGAATATGATGAAGGTGGCACCGCCACCGACAGCTCGTCGGTAGCGGTCCCACCGCCATCGCAATCATTTTTCCACCCACCACATTTGGATGGCAGGCAGATGTGTGGAGATCGTAAAGACCGACCGCCATGGATCTGACAGGCTCAAGGAGCCCATAGGTACGTCGGAGTTGGAGTGGTGTAGGCATTACGATGTTCCTTTCCACTGGCCCTTTCATGGCTGTGAACCCACCATAAAAAGACAGGCGGAAAGGGACATTGGGGGCCCATAACCTCAGTTTTAGTTTTGGGACACCTATCGTGCTCCCTTCATATCCCTGCACCATGTGGCAGGCACCGCATGGTGCCTGCCACGTAGTGCAGGGATATGTTTCAGGCATATTTTATGTACGGCGGTGGGTGCTGCAGCCTGCAGCACTCACCACAATACATAAAATAGACATTGCGACCGCCGTGGTGGCGGTCGCATCCTTATTCGGACTGTGGGACCACCAACTTATAGTCAGGCGGTCCCTTTTCCGAATGGATGGGGGCTGGATGAAAATGCGACCGCTATCTAATGATGCCCAACATTCTGTAATTGCATATTATATACTACATGTGTATGTATTAGTATTAAAGAACTTTATTGCATGATTTATAAAAACCTTGGCAAGATACAAAAGATACATATTTAAGCATTAAAAGAAGATATAACCCCAAGTCCTTAATAAAAGGCCCCCGGCCCTCCCTTTTTTTCAAAGTGCACATGTAGTTGTCCTGCCGCCAATACGTTAATTTTCACCCTTTGGGGCATTAGTGGTGATGTCCAAGATTTGGAAATTGAGTCCAGGAGTGCGCCAACCTGTGCGCTGCGCCCCTCTTGTCAGTTAGTTTGGTGACTCTGACAATTATATTTTCCTTTGTCTGAGTGCCAGCTAGGAGGATCTGCCTGTTGTTTTCCTGGTGGAGGTTGCTGTTAGTGAATCCCCTCCCCTAGTTTTTTTGCAGCTCGATCCATAAACCTTACTAGAGCACAGTTTAGGTTGGTGTTCCGTGGGTCAAAGCAGGCTAGTACTGCGGCTCTGCACGATCTGACCTCGTTGATGATCCAGTCTCTCCGTAAAAGAGACATTCTTTCCTTCAGCAGACTTGGACACAGACATAGGATGTGTGTTATGTCTTCCCTATGGCTTCCACAAAGCCGACAGTGTTGCTGAGCTTGTTCTCTTTTCCATTTGGGAAGATGGCAGGACAAGTTAATCACTCCCATGATTAGTTTTAAGAAACAAAGTTTGGTGCAGGCGGTGAACAGCAGGATTATAATAGATACCCCTGAGGTGTCAGCTGGTCCTACGATCTGAGAATCATCCAGCCGTGACTTCTTCTTGCGAGACATACCTTTCTAAAGAAGAGAGTTTTTTTGCGCTTGTTATTCCTAGCCTTTTGAATTCGCTTTGACTGACTTGTACGTCCCAAACTTCGTTCAAGCTTAAGGTTTTTAGTCCTCTCGCCCAATATTCATACCCTGCCCGCCACCGTTTCGTGTGCACGGTAGACCATAGGTGTTGCGCTAGGCTGCCTTCTTTTGACGACCTCAATTTGTGGCAGCACATTAAGAAGCTCATCAATCTGGCCAGTGATTGGTTACAGATGCCCAGTTCCAGCCTGATTTGGGCAGGTGAATTGTGTGTCGGTAACTGGAACACTGTTCTGAAGGTTTTCGCAATGATTTTGTCTAAATGGCCACTGTCCAGCCCTTTTAGCATCTCGCTTCCGTATGTTAGTGTAGGAATAACTTTTGCCCTTGCTGCTTGCAATGTTGGGGCAAATGTTGGGCCAAATAGCTTCTTATGAATAGAACTGAGTGCGAAAGATAGTGCTACTTCCTTCTTTTTTTGCTCTTCTAGGTGGGTTTTGTATCTTCCGTTGTTGTCGAAGAGAACTCCTAAGTACTTGTGGCACTTGGATTCTATAATGCTTTCGGAATTTAGGACCCAAGCCAGCTTCTGGGGCCTTCCTGGACGGACCGCCAAGATTTTAGTTTTCTTATTGTTTATCTGGAGCTGATTCTTTATTGAATATTCGGCAATAGCGTCCATAAATCTTTGTAGGCCAATCTTTGTGTTGCTTAGGAGAAATACATCATCGGTGTACAGGAGGTTTGACAGCTGAAAGCCGGCTAGTTTGGGAGCATGAGAGTTTACCTTGTTTAGGGCTTCCGGTAAGTCCGATAAAAATAGGTTAAAAAGTGTGGGAGCCAGGACACATCCTTGTTTTAGTCCTTTGGCTGTTGCGATCGGGCGTGACAGTCTGGAGCCGTCCCCGATCTTGATCCTGACCCATGTGTCCCGGTGCAGTAGCTGTATGGCTCTTAAAAGACCGTTTGGGATGTTCAATCTGGAAAGCTTTTGCCAAAGCTTGGCCCTGTTAACGTTATCGAACACGGCTTTATAGTCTATAAATCCCATGTAAAATGGACCAGTGCTGGTTTCAGCCTGGTCTATCAAGCAAGAGAGAGTCATGAGATTAACCGAGGTACCTGTGTCACTTGTATAGCCAGTTTGGTTCAGAGGAATTACTGAATGTTCGTTGGCCCATATCCAAAGTGAATTGAGCAGTGTCCCAGCAAAGTACTTTGCTTCATTGTCGATAAGGGCGACCAATCGGTAATTCCTTGGAGATTTTTTGGCCCCACCTTTGATTATTGGCGCAAGAATTGAACCTTGCCACGAGGGCGGAATGATGTTCTTTGATAAGATGGAAGTAAAGAGTGGAGATAGCTTAGAAGCCCAGAAGGCCACATCTTCCTTGAACAAAGCCGGAGGGATGTCTCCTGGGCCTGGAGCTCCATCTTTCCGGCCCTTTTTGATCTGTTTTTCAATTTGGTCCTCCGGGACAATACTTTGTTCGATACTGCTTGGGTGATTTAATCTCACTGTTAACTTTTCAGGTATTTGACTTTTGTAAGGAGATTCTTCCATGGTTAGCATTTTAACCAATCGCTCTGGAGGCATATTCGCCACTTTTGGAGCTCTTCTGCCCTCTTCTCCAGGACGCTGATCAACTGTGCATTCTTGTCGATCGTTGAAGTGAATGTACAAGAAAGAATACCACTCGGACTCCAGTATGTTTGATGAAGCGGCTTTCGGGACATTCCCTTCAAGACTATTGATGGTACGTTTTTTTATTACTAATTCCTTAATATAACGTTCCTGTAACCTTTTGCTTTTTCAGTGAGTTCCTAAGGTTATTTAAAATTCTGATTTCTAGCTAAAACATCCCTTTAACTTTTGATTTTTCCAGCGATTTTTTAAGGTTCTTAAATTGGGTTTCGTAACTTTGGGCCAGAATATGATGAAGGTGGCACTGCCACAGACAGCTCGTCGGTAGCGGTCCCACCGCCATTGCAATAATTTTTCCACCCACCACATTTGGATGGCAGGCAGATGTGTGGAGGTCGTAAAGACCGACCGCCATGGATCTGACAGACTCAAGGAGCCCATAGGTACGTCGGAGGTGGAGTAATGCCTACAATGGTGTAGGCATTACGATGTTCCTTTCCACTGGCCCTTTCATGGCTGTGAACCCACCATAAAAAGGCAAGCGGAAAGGGACATTGGGCGCCCATAACCTCAGTTTTTGTTTTGGGACACCTATCGTGCTCCCTTCATATCCCTGCACCATGTGGCAGGCACCTCATGGTGCCTGCCACGTAGTGCAGGGTTATGTTTCAGGCATATTATATGTACGGCGTGGGTGCCTGCATCCACCACAATACATAAAATAGACATTGCGACCGCTGTGGTGGCGGTCGCATCCTTATTCGGACTATGGGACCACCAACTTATAGTCGGGCGGTCCCTTTTCCGAATGGATGGGGGCTGGACGAAAATCCGACCGCTATCCTAATGAGGCCCAAAATTCTGTAATTTCATATCATATACTACATGTGTATGACAAACCAGTTATTTTTGTTTTTCACTCTAATGCTCCTTTTAATTTGTGTGAGTGCATTTAGAACTGCATTTTTTTTTATTGACCCTATATCAGCTTTCAAACAACATTTCAGCTCCAAGAGCCGTTCCTTGGTCCATAAAATGGCAGCCACAACTTTCTTTTCAGGTTGTCGCCAGCCAAGCACAGCATTCTTTTTAGCTCGCATCGTAACGATTAACCGAGATGTCTCTGCGAAATATCATCAAACACATATATCACAGACTTTCTCTTCTTAAATTTCTCAAAAACTAATGAATGGATTTACATCAAATACCAAAAAGCACAATCTGTCTAACCAAACCTACCTTTCTACCAATTTGGTGTAATTCCATCTACCAGTATGGGCTGTAGTTGTGTTTACAGGTCCTATGGGGAATGAACATTGCAAATGCACCCCATTTTTTTTAGCTCCTGCTTCACGAATCGCCTGCAACTTTCAGCGTGCAACAAGAATCAGCAGAGCACCTTTTCTGGAAATTTCATGAAGATTCATCCAATGACGTTAAAATTATAGGCAAGTCATAAAACGCTTTTCCTATAGAAACATTGTCCTAACTATAACTATCTATTGGCAACCGCCAGTAGGGAATATACAGATATATGTTCACAGAAAATAGCAAAGGTTACAAGAATGTTATAGTTAGGAATTAGCATTGAAAAAACCTTAGAAATTACGGAAAAAAAAGTGTACAGGGACGTTATAGTTAGGCTCAGGATTCACTCATGCAAAACTAGTGAAATTTAGCCATTATAGTTAGTCACCTAACTATAAATTGTGCCCCCGCAATGCACTGCTCATGACCTCACATATTCCATCACTCATGACATGGCCAGTGACATCACTGATGCCATCTCAAATGACATCACTGATGACATCATCCATCCAGTGACTGTGAGTGCTTTTAAAATGTTTATGAGAGTTAAAATATATATACCAAGGTGTATTGGTGAATCAATGGGTGTATGAGTGCATATATGGATGATTCAATGGGTGTGTGACTGACTGTATAAGTGAGTGATTAGGCATCTCAGTGAATGTATGGGTTTGTGACTGGTTGTGTGAATATCTGTATCAGTGTGTCATTTGGCGTCTAAGTGGCTTTGAGGGTGTGTGAGTGGGTACATGAATGGCTGTATGGGTGAGTGATTGGTTGTCTGAGTACCTGTATGGGTGTCTGAGTGACTGCGTGGGTGGGTAAGAGGTGTGTGACTGCCTGCACCATGCACCTACGACAATTTTTCAGTTCAGGATACTTTCCAATTCATGCTGTTTTGTGACCAATATTGTGTCCCTCAAAGACAATGTAATTTTCCTTTACTGAAAGGGAGACTGTTCACTCAAGCTAGACCCGCTTTTATCAAATATTACCCAATGAACTTGTCTGTTTTAATGTTGCCAGATTTTTTATGTCCGCTGTTAGAATTAGAAAACGAAGGGGGTGATTTACAGTTGGAATACACTGTTACCTGTGATGTTTATTACGGTTTTTGAGCCTTGGATTTTATGAATTCTATCTTTATATCTGGAAGTTCTTACCCAGATAGTTTTTTTGTGTCAAGATGAATTTCTCCCCGTGGATGTTTACTATTATTATTATTAATGATATGTAACTGTATCAAATTCAATTATTTATTTATATGTTTTGTATCTTTTATGGTTTTTATTATTAACCAAATAAAGATTATTCTGACTGACTGACTGACTGCCTGTATGAATGAGTGAGCGGGTGAGTCAGTGACTGTTTTGGTTAGTGAATGCATGTGTGAAGGGCTGTGTGGATGAGTGAGTGTGTGTATGGTTGTGTCGTGAGTGAGTGGATGTGTCAGTTGTATATAGGTGAGTAACTGCGTATGTGAAAGGTAGTATAGGTGAGTGATGGGGTATATGAGTGACTGTATGGGTGAGTGAGTGATTGTGAAAATAGCTGTATGTGTGAGTGTGTGCTTGTGTCAGTGACTGTTTAGGTGAGTGAGTACAAATTAGTATCTGTATGAGTAAGTGAGTGGGTGTGTGTGTAAGTGTATGGGTGATTGAGTGGCTATGTGATTGACTGTATAGGTGAGTGAGAAGGTGTGTGTTAATGTATGGTTGATTAAGTGGCTATGTGATTGACTGTATGGGTATGTGAGTAGCTCCATGGGTGGCTGACTCAGTGTGTGAATGACTGTACAGGTGTATGAGTGGATATGTCAGAGGCTGTATTAGTGAGCGAGTGGGTATTTGAGAGGCTGTATGGTCGAGTGAATAGATGGGTGTGTAGTCCTAAGAATCAGTGAGTGGGTGTGCAAATACTGGTATAGGTGTGTGAATGGGTTTGAGAATGGTAGTGTGGAAGTTGGAGTGGGTGTATGAAAGGTTATATGAGGCGTGTCAGAGATTCTGTGGATGATGTCATCAGTGATGTCATCAGTGATGTCATCAGTAAAATCACTGACCATGTCATGAGTGATGTAATATGTGAGGTCATAAGCCGTCCATTGCGGGGGCACAAGTTGTAGTTAGCTGACTAACAATAACGGCTGAATTTCACTGGTTTCGTACGAGTGAATCCTGAGCTTAACTATAACTAGGGCTCCCGGTTTTCTGGTATTTTTTTTTTAAACATTTCCATCTGAATTTATCCATATATTTTTTTTTTTTAAATAAATGGAGTCTTAAAATGGTATATGCCACCTTTATTTAACTCTTAGATGGCACTCATATGTGGTTGCTTGTTGCGTTGTAGCAAATTTGGCAGCCACATATAACAAAACGCTACACCAACAGGTACATATTAGAGTTATACTGCAAATATACATTACCTAATGTCTGTTTTTAAGGAAACTTCATCCTGTTTTGTAACTTCCGTGCTGTCTATCTGCTCAGCTTTTGCCTGGAGTTCATGAAAGACTGCATGGAGACTTTCTCACAAGAAGTTCAATTTAAAAAAAAAATTTGCTTTTAAAAATAAATACAGAGAGGAAACACATTGTTTTCTGCCTGTATTTATCTGTTCAATCTGAATAAATGGAAAACTGGGAGCCCTAACTACAATGTTCCTGTAACCTTTGTTTTTTCAGTGAATCTCTATGGTTTTTTAAGTATTATTCGCATTTGCAGAGTGTTTGAGAAACGGGGGGCGCAGATCAGCTATCAGGAATCCCGCTGTGTAGGACTTACAGGAGATACCAGGAGAGCTTCTTGCCCCCTACGGTCCCTCAGGAATAAATTGGGCTTCATCCCTAACCAGTAGTGCACCAGGAGGTACGTTGGCAGAGTGGTGGAGAAAAGGGGCATGGCCTACGAACACTGTCCAATTCCACTGTGAGGGACTAACTGGAAGTAACAGAAGGGGTTGTTGGCCCCCAAGGACATCCTTGGGGACCAACTACTCCTCCTGTTACCTCCAGTAAGTCCCACACAGAGACAATGACATACAAATCAATAAGCATAGTAAGGTACATACAGTGTAAAAGAAACAAATAGAATAGAGGGGCAGAGAATTGAGGATCTATACCAGGAGTCGGTTCATTAACAGGAGTTTGAATTTCTTCTTAAAGGAGGTAGTGGAGGGAGTCAGTCTTATATCAGGGGGGAGAGAGTTCCAAATTCTGGGAGCAATGCCAGAGAAAGATCTGTTATGGTTTTTCTTCTTGTTGAAACCTTGTGGCTTTAGCAGGATGGTGGAGGCGCTTCTGATGGATCTAGCGCCTCCAGATAGCTCAAGCTTATTGGTGAGATAGGTTAGGGTGTTGCAATGTAGAGTTTTGTGCGTCATGCATGCAAGTTTTAGTTGAATTCAAGTTTCGTAAGGGAGCTAGTTGTGGAATTTCAGCTCAGGGAGATGTGATTGTACCTTTTTGACCCCTTGATAAGTCTTGCCACCGAGTTGAGTGAAGCCCTGAATGGGGCTGTTGTTACTCTAGGTAGGCCAGTAAGACTGGCGCTTGCATATTCTAATCTGGGGATTACGAATGCTTGCACGGCCAGCTTGAAGTCAGTTTCAGGGAAGAAAGGTTTTAGTTTTTGTAGTATACTCAATTGTATGTTTACTCCTTTAAGATTTTTGTCCAGGATTATTCATAGTGATTTGGCTGACTCATTGATTTGTAGTGCGCAATTTAAAGCTGTCAAATGCTTCATCCAATCACTCGTCGAGTGTATCTGGTTGGGTGGGGCGATTAGGAGAAATTCAGTTTTTTGTGTGTTAAGTTTGAGGTGGTTGCATGAGAGCCAATTTTGTGTACTTTGCAGAATGGGATTGAGAGAATGGATGTCTTGAGGAGATGACATTTTCAAATACAGTTGGATGTCATCAGCATAAAGATGATAGTGAATGTGGAAGCCCTTAGCATTTCAGTTAGGTGTTCCATTAATAAGTTGAAGATAGTGGGGGAAAGAGAGGAGCCTTGTGGGACGCCAAGTGTGACCGGCGTAGATTGATTTACTTTGACTTTTTGCGTTCTGTTTTGCAGAAATGAGGAGAACCAATTTAAGACAGGCCCTGATAATCCCATCCTATGCTCTAGTAAGTCAAGAAGGTAATCATGCTTTACTGAGTCAAAGGCTGAGGAGAGGTCCAGGAGGATTTGTAGGCATGATTTGTTTTGGTCCAATATTTTCAGAGCATCGTCCATTATATGTGTCACGGCCGATTCAGTGCTGTGGCCCGAGCTGAAACCTGATTGGTGCCGGTCAATGTGGTTGAATTGGTCGATATGATTGCAAAGTTGGACATGAACACATTTTTCAAGAACTTTGGCCAGTGTCGGGGTGTTGGAAATGGGGCTAAAATTGTCAAGGTTGGTTGGATCAGCCATTGTTTTTTTTTAAATAGGGTTGTCCTGTCCGGCTTTGAGGCTGTCCAGTATTTTACCCTGACTTAGGGCCATATGTAGGTAGCCTAACATTTACCACTTCATAAATACCGAATTTTACCGATTCTGTATTTATGAAGTGGTAAATGATATGTAGGTAATCCATCGGTAATATTTACCGATTCGGAATGGGTCGGTAATTTTGAATCGGTATTTACTGATTCGGTAATGGTAACTGGCTTCCCATTGATTCCCATGGGCCAGGAGGCCCATAGGAATCAATGGGAAGCCAGTTACCATTACCGAATCGGTAAATACCGATTCGGTAATGGGGGGAGCACAATCAAGGGTGGCAGGGTGTCACAGTGACACCCTGTTGCACCCCTGATTCCTGCATGTGTGCCCATGTGGCACACATACATGCCCTAAGGGCATGTATGTCTGCCACATTGCACACTTCAAAGTGCAAAAAAATGCTTTTTTCCAGCTATTCGTCATTTACCACCACCTTTCAGTTGGTGGTAAATAATGAATCCCCACAACAACCACACACTCCCCCTACATATCATTTCAGGATTCGGTATTTACCGAATCGGTCAAATTACCGAATCGGTAATTTTACCGATTCGGTAAATTACCAAATCCTGAAATGTGCCCCCTACATACTAAAAGCCTGAATACCGGTCGGTAACGGGATATTTACCAAAAATCGGCCGTTACCGACCGGTATTGGGCTTCCTACATATGGCCCCAAGTGAGGCATTTACAATCCTAGCCAGAGTGGGAGAATCGACCTTTCGATATCTTTGAGGAGGATGGAGAGAAGGGGATTACTAAAGTGATTTGAGGGTTTTAAGTCTAAAAGCATGCTTAGAATTATGTTTTGCTCAATTGTTTTGAACAAACTCCAAGGGGCATTGTTTTTGAGGATGCAAGCCAGCTGCTGCGTGAGATCAACTGTAACAGTAGAGGTGATTTTGGAGTTTTGTGTTTGATGAATTTGCTGTCGTGGAGTCTGAAGGTCAGCTATCAGGTTATTAGTCTTTTCCAGGAAGAAGCACGCAAATTCTACTAGATAGGCCTTTAGATTGCTGTTTGACCAGATCGAACAGTCTTTTGGGGCAGTTTTTGGCTTGATCAAGTTGGTTTCTGAAGAAATGATCTTTAGCATTTGTGATAGTTTTGTGATAGATATTCCTGAGAGTTCTTAGCTGTATAAGGTGTTCCATAGTTGGAGAGACGATCCACTTTTGCTCCGCTAATCTGAGGTTGCGTTTTTCATTATTGAGGTTATCTTTGTACCATGGTTGCAAGACTTTTGTGGGTAGTCTTTTTAGTTGAAAGTGTACAGTTGCATCAAGAATATTTTTCATGGAGCTATTGTAGTGGTCCATGAGCTCTTGTACATCAACCAAATTCTCCAGGCGTACTAGAATGTTATCGCAGAGTGAAGGCAATACAGTGAGATCGATGTTTCTCATGTTTCTTTTCAAGAATATTTTGTGTTTGCATGCCTGTGTGGTGATGGTTCTCAAGGGAATAATGATGTGGAAGATGACCTGATGATGGTCAGTCCACTCACAAGGGACAGTAGATATCAATTGGGTAGAGGTAACTTTAGCCATGATAAGATCCAATATCTCACATTTGTTGTGTGTGGGACTGTCACAAATTTGTACCCAGTTAAGATCTGTAAGAAAGGATTTGGGACTATTTAGTATAGGGTTATTCAGGTCACTCCAGTGGATATTAAAGTCCCCCAGGAAGATTTGATGCCATGTTGAACCATGTTTGTTTAGATGGTGTCCATGATTTGTTCTAAGAAGGTGAGATTTTTGCCAGGTGGATGATAGAACGTGTGTAATTTGCATAGGGGATTATTGTTATTGGCAATTTAGATACAAAGATATTCACATGATGAGAGGGCAGGGGACTGCCACTCTTTAACTGTAAGGCTGTTACGGTGAACAGAATCAATGCCACCCCCTACTCTGATCAGTCTATCTATTCTGATGATATTGTATTTAGAAGGATCCAGAAGGCCAAAGGCAGGCGCTAAGGACTAATTTAGCCAAGTTTCTGTCAAGATCAAAAGTTCTATATCTTGTGCTATGATATCTCAGCAAGGCCCGCAGTGTGTTTAACCTCCGATCTGCAATTGAAAAGAATGCATTTAGGAACAGTTATAGGGATATACTTAGAGCTCTGGGTAAGTGTAAGTCTCTTGAGAGTATACTTGTTTATCATTTTGTGCTTGGGTTGTACTTCTCTGTGGGGGTTTGCAGAGATCGATTGTATTTGACTCTGGTAGCACCATCGTGATGTAGAGGGTTGTATGACAGTAGGAGTGATTCAATATCTTCCTCTGATAATGAGTTTGAGTCTGCAAATTTACAAGGTCTAAAGGATGTGTTGGGTGAGGGACGTGCTCCCCAACCCCGCCTTGGGCTCTACAAGCCTGCGGCAGATCGGAAGGATGTGGGGAGGGCGGGAAGAGAAGAAAGGGGAGAGTTGCATCGTTTATGAGCAGGTAAGGTCATACGGATATTCTTACTTGTACCTTCAATGGTATTTGCCTTAGTGGTAAGATGCATAAGACTAAGTAACTCTTCTTGCATTTGATATAGCATTTTTTACGATCTCATCCATCCTGTTCGCTAGCAGGGTGTGCCCGAGTGGAGAGTTGGCTGGAAGTAAGGGAAGAGAGAGAGCAGGAGGGTTGGATTCTTTGTTGGACCGGTAGGTTCAACTATTGATCAACGAGGACAGGGAATTATCCTTAGCATTGCGATCTGGGGGCATAGGGGGCGTGGTAGGTGAAGAGATAAGATTCATTGGGGTGAACTCATCCATGTGGATGTATTGCTGTTGACTGGGGGGCTGTGCGAGTCGTGATGAGGGATCCAGCGGGTCCGCGGGCTTTTGAATAGCTCATAGGTAGATAGGATGAGATGAGGGAGGCACGGTCAATGAATGTTTGAGGTCCGTGATGAAGGGATTTGTCATTAAGGCTTCAGTAGGTTGTAGCTGAGGACGGGTGGGCGATATGATCAGGGTCGGTAAATGGTAACCCTAGCTATGTGGTTCATCAGTGTTAGCCCATGGAGGGGTGAGGGAATGTGATGTGGTGTTGCAAGCAATTGGGATTGACTCGAGTAACTTTAAAGGTAAATGTCTATTGTTCGACTGTTTACAGCTGTCTTGGGAGGGGACGTTCTGTGGTTGCAGCTTTTCTGATAATGGGGAAAATATTTTCAAATAGCTCTAGGTTGTGATCTGAGGCTTGGATAAGGATTGTCCCATTATTATAGATGGAGATAGTGGCTTCTGCTTTGTAGGCAGAAGAGGATGTTACAGAGAATCTTGAGCCATAGGGAGTTTTCCTGGATGCGGAGATATTGAGATGAGAGAGTAAGGCTTTCCTCCAGAGTGCCCTTCTTTTTGTAGAGAGGATGAGGTCATCTTTTTTTATGCAGAAGTATGGGTCAGAGATCAGGGTTTCAGGATGGGCTTTTAGCAGTCTGTGCTTATACTTCTTAGCTGCATCTTTAGTAAGATTCATGGGATAGTTAATTTTGTAGGCATGCTTGCGATAGTTTACTAAGCATGGGTCTAGTGCTGTCCCCGAATCCATCACTGTTCGCGATGCGAGGAGATGTGTAGGGTAGGAGAATGAGGTACATGTGATTGTGTTATGTAATCAGCCAATCAATCTAGTATATGGCATATGGGTGTGGTCCCCGTAGAGGATTTGTAGGCCAACTAAGTCCAGCTCCAGAGAAAACACGTCGATCAAGTACATGCTATAAAGAATACAGATTTTTTTTTTTAGAACATGTAAGAGCAGCAGCACAATGAATACAGGCCAGATCGTGTTGATAGATATTTAGAGTAATTTAAACAAAGGGGTGGCTGCAGCGAGAGCTGAGATTTAGCCTGTGTGTCTGGGTAAATCTTGTCCTTTAACTATGTTTAGTTAGGTGAATAGCAAGTAGCACCCATCCTTCTTCTATTTCTAAGGCTGGGTTACGACTTTTCCTTTGTCACTTTCTAGTGCTAGAAATGACCATCCACCATTTTGAGGGAAGAAGCTTTAAAGATGACGACATGTCTGACCATCAATAGCTATTCAGGAGAACTCAGCAGCGGCCAGGCAAGGTTGGGTTGTGCTAATTACGTTTCCCAGGTTGTGAACAAGCCTCCACAGGCACAGTTGTCAAATAGAGGGGAGGGGTCACTTACCCAATGAGCACCATTATCGAATGTGGAGAAGATGGGAGGGTAAGCGGCATCATAAACATCCTACCGCTACCAAATGCTACTAAGCAACACTATGTTGTGCTGCTAGCTTCACTCTGTTGAGGTTCTGAAGAGAACTGTGGATTTAAAGAGCCATTGCTGCTCACCTTCACAGCCAGTAGGGGCACCGACAAGCACGGCCACCCCGTCAACGCTCTCTTCTTCCAGGGCTCTGGAAGGGCACGGCACTAGTGCAGTATGCAGAATTCTATGTCAGGACAGGAGGCTCCGATTATGCTTTCTCATTTCTTTATTAGAAATGCTCAGCAGCCAATCAGAAAACCGTTGTAAAACGAAAAACTACAGTACCCATGAGTACCAGGGTACCACGTGACCAACCATAGAGTCTCACATATAAAAGCTAATGAATGTGAAAGTACGTCCTCTTTCTTTGCTGCTCCGCAGCCAGTTAAGTGCCTTTTATTATCTCTCTTGCTACTTTGTATTATTGTTGCATTGTTGCGCTATATTTGGTATGCCGCTTTTAGCGTGGTTGCTTCATTGATTCCATGCTTTGTTACTTTGTTGCGCTGCACGCGTTGCCTAGCGCTTACGTGTGTCTCTCGCTCGCTGCTTTCAAACGCGCGGTACACAGTCTGGGAGCGTGGTGTCACCTCCCGAGGTCCGGACGCTCGTCGGAGCGTCCGTAGGCATTTTTTCTAGTGGAGTGGGAGTACGGGGGCATAGGGACTCGCGCTAGCGCGCAAGCTCCTCTTTTACATCTATCTCGAGGCGGCCGTTACCGCGCATGCGCGGCGGCCATTTTCTTTGTTTATTTTCCGTGTTCTACACGGAGCTTATCTGAATCGGTTGTTTCCACACACCGCTGCCCACTGCCTCAGAGATTTAAAAGCCCCATTGACGCCCCTCGCTTATTTAAGGCTTTGGGCTGTATAATAGAGCCTAGGCACTGCCTAGAGTGACATTTCAGCAAGCCCTCCCTCCACAATTTATTTATTTATTTATATTTGGTAAGGTTTTTTTCTACCTTTCCTTTTGGCTTGCTGTGGGGTTCTTCACTCCCCCTGAATTGTGCCTTTGGCATATTTATATTTGATTGGACTTTCATTTTGTGGGCATTAATATCACAGTACTGTGACAAAACATGGAAGATTACTTTGAGGATGATGTTTACTCCTTTGATGATGATGACTCTAGCTTCCTAGAGCAAGATTTGGTGGAGGCTCTGGACCAAGGGGTTAAACAATCCGTAAATAGAGCCTTTGTCCACGCTATCAATCCTCTAAAGCATCATTTGACAAATTACGCCAAACAACAAAGTTGGTTGCCTTCTTCACGATTATCGAAATCTCCAGCTAATCCGCATAGGTCGGATTTTAAAAGACTGGCTAAATCTTTAGCTTCCGACAAGGCTTCTTCAGTGCCATCGCTGGGCGCTCTACCTCTGCTGGACTTTTGTCAGATACTGAAGGTCCTCCTTCCTCTTCTTCGGACCAGGATGTTCCTCCTCCTCGCAAGAAATCTCGTAAGGAGCATTACGTAGATGCTCCTACTGATCCTCAGGTCCTTACCTTTGAACCATCTGAACTTTACCATCCCCAGTCATCTTCCTGGCTTCCTTCTCCTGCGGTGGCGGCCTATGTTCAGGCGCACATTCGTCAGCCCTTTGAAAAAGATGTTCGGGCTCGCCTCCGCTCTGAGTGCCCTCGCCCGGATCTTGCTGACCATCTGGCGGACACTCCGGAGATTGATCCCACAATGCTTTCGTATCTCAAAAAATTCGCGAAGGATCCGAAGAAGGGTCTTGACAGATCCTGGCGCTCCTGTCAGGATAAAATGCTGGATTTATTGGGCCCACTCACCAAGATTCTTGATCTTGGATTTCAAGCTAAGGAATCTTCCTCCCTTGTGGATCCTGACGACCTGATAGAATGGGCTCAGAGAGCCATTTGCCAGTTAGGCAACGCAAATTGTGCTATTTCAAGCGAGCGTCGTCGCTCTATTCTTCTAAAAATAGACCCAAAGTTGGCAGAACTCTCAACTTCCGAATCTGGCCCAGTGGCACAGGGTCTTTTATTCGGCCAGCCTTTTCTTAAAGAATTAACAAAGTTTGTGGCGACCTTCAGCGGACTTGATAAGGCTCAAGCTTCTATAAAACGTGCACTTCGCCCGGTTTTTGCCAGGGCCGGACGACATAGGGGATGCTCGTTCGGCCGTGGCGCTCATAATACCTCACAGAGGGGTTATCAGTCCCAGAGAGGCAGTGGTCAGGAGGCTGGATACAACTCCCGCTCCAACTTCTACCCATCCCGTAAAGGAAGAGGTCAATTTAGAAAAGGCCGTTCCGGCAGAAACCAGGGTGCCTATCACGACTCAAACACCTCAGGTGAGTTTGATTCCTTTTTCCGAGGTGGTTTTGGGGGGCAGATTACGATTTTTTCTCCACAACTGGCGTCTAATCTCAAACGATGCTTGGGTTCTGCAAACTGTTCAGGGTTTAAAATAGAGTTTTATCAGTCCCAACATCAATCCCTCCCTCCACATCCACTAAATTTTTCCCTTCAGGACCAAGGGTTTATCTAGCGGAGATCGACCCTCTTCTCAAAAAAGGGGCAATCATTCCAACTCTTCCCCATCTACAGGGCTTCGTCAGCACTGTTTTCCTGGTGCAGAAAAAAGGGGGCGGAAATCGTCTAGTCCTAAATTTGAAGGATTTCAACGGAAGTGTTGTTTACAGACACTTCAAGATGGAGGGGATCCATCTGTTGCGTGATCTTCTTCGCGAAGGGGACTGGATGGTTCGCCTCGACCTCAAGGATGCGTATCTTTCTATTCCCATCTTCGAGCCTCATCGCCGATTTCTTCAATTCAGTTGGCTGGGAACTTGGTACGAATACACGGTTCTCCCATTCGGCCTCTCGTCAGCACCTTGGTGCTTCACGAAACTTCTGAGGCCCGTCGCGGAATGTCTGCGTGCTCGGGGTGTCCGTTTAATAATCTATCTAGACGACATTCTTATCATGGCGGACAGTCCCCTCACAGTCTTATCACATCTGGAGTGGTCTATTGACCTCTTACAATCTCTCGGTTTTCTCGTCAATCCTCAAAAGTCTATCTTGACCCCTACACAGGTAATAGAGTTTCTGGGTTTCCAGGTGAATTCCCTTTCCTGTCAACTTCTACTTCCAAACCAAAAGATTCGGTATAGCAAGAGGGAATTGCGGTCGGTCCTTTCCAGACAGACTGTGTCGTTGAGATCGTTAGCACGAGTTGTCGGTCTACTGGCGTCCTCCATTCAGGCGATCTTCCCGGGCCCTCTGCACTACAGGGCACTTCAAAGGTTAAAGATTCATCATCTCCAAAAAGGTCTGCGCTATTCCGATCTGATTCCTCTTTCCGAGGATGCGAAGAGCGAGATGCAATGGTGGTTGGACCACATGGAGGCCTGGAATGGGCGAGCCCTGTTCGGCTCCTCTCCGGATCTGGTGATAGAATCCGATGCCAGTCTATGGGGTTGGGGAGCCCGGTGCGGTCCCGTCTCGACAGGGGGTCGATGGTCCTCCCAGGAACTATCCCTTCACATAAACTGTCTGGAACTCCTGGCGGGTTCCTTTGCGATACGCTGTTTTACTCCTCTTCAGTCAAATTGTTGCATTCTTCTACGCATGGACAATGTTTCAGCGGTCCGGTATGTCAACAAGTTAGGGGGAACGAGATCCAAGATTTAGGCGGAGATCGCCACGGATTTTTGGCACTTCTGTCTTCAACAGAAGATCACAGTTATTGCCGAATATCTACCCGGCTGTCACAACCAGATTGCCGACTGGAACTCTCGCCATCTTCGGGACTTCAGCGATTGGCGCCTTCATCCTCGCATTTTTCGCATTCTCCGTCAGACTTGGGGTCAATGCCACCTAGATCTGTTCGCTTCTCGCCTGAACACTCAGCTCCCTCTGTTTTTCAGCTGGAGGCCGGATCCGAAAGCCCTAGCCACGGATGCATTCCTTCAGACCTGGCCGTCGACTCTTTGTTACGCCTTTCCCCCGTTCATGATGATTCCCAGGGTTCTGGCCTACTCGAAACGTTTTCAAACAGAGTTGATTCTAATCGCTCCGCTGTGGAGAGCTCAAGCGTGGTTCCCGGTTCTTTTGGAGATGTGCTGTGCGGTCCCGTTCCTTCTTCCCCAGAGGTGGAATCTGTTGTTGGATCCCCTGGGCAATCCGCATCCCCTTGTTCTATCCGGCAATCTCCTTCTGTTGGCGTGGCGAATTTCGGGGATCGCTGGTCGCTCCCAGGCCTTTCAGGCGATGCTTCCAAATTCATCAGTGACGCCTGGTCTCCCAGTACTCACAAACGATATAGAGCCTCATGGAAACGATGGTGTGACTGGTGTGTTCAGCGGGAAGTTGATCCCGCTTCAGCGGATGTGGCTATGATTATTAATTTTCTAGCCTCTCTCGCTTCCTCTGGTTTGGCTTATCGCACGGTCAACAACTTCCGTTCCGCCATCTCCGCGGCTCATGTTCCTATCAGTGGTAAACCTGCAGGTGAGCATCCCTTAATTTCCAAATTACTTAAGGGCATTCGTTTGTCAAATCCTCCGTGTCCTAAATATGTCTCGCTTTGGGATGTTTCCATTGTTTTGAAATTTTTGGAAGCCTGGCCTTCTAATTCTTTGCTTTCCCGCAAGCAACTCTCTGCCAAACTGACTATGCTGTTATGTCTTGTTTCTTGCAAACGAGTCTCTGATGTGCGTGCGTTAGACTTGGCAGGTCGCAGTTTTACACCCGAGGGTGTCACTTTTCTTATTTCTAAACGCACAAAAACGGCTACTTCTTTTGTTACCTATCCTTCATTTCCTCACCATCCCAACCTTTGCGTTGTTCAGTGTGTCAAGGATTATGAGGTATGTACTGCCTCTTTACGTTCAGATCCACAGGGTCAATTACTTATTGCTTTGCAAAAACCTTTTCGCCCTGTTACGCCTGCTACTTTAGCGCGCTGGGTTAGATGGCTCTTATCTGAGGCTGGAATTGATGTTTCCATTTTTGGTGCTCATTCGGCTCGTGGGGCTATGGCCTCTAAAGCGTTCTCGATGGGTGTTTCATTATTGGACATCATGAAAACCACAGATTGGTCTTCTGACTCTGTGTTCAAAACTTTTTATTACAAACCTATTGACCATATTGCTTCTGTAGTGGTGGATCAGCTTTGAACAAGCATAATCGGAGCCTCCTGTCCTGACATAGAATTAAAAATTTGCAAACATTCGTGACAAGAATTTTCAATTCTATTAAGGACAAGGAGGCGAGGATTATCCCACCCATAGTCATGATTTGTTCTCATGTTTTTCAAAAGTTATATTTGCATTTGATTTATGTTAATGCATTGGTTTTCTCTCTTTTTATTCCCCCCCCTTTTGTTGAATTCACTCTCTTTATGGGATGAATATTACGGCTGTACATTTCTTTTCAGGTTCTGACCCGAAATAACGACCCTTCTGTTCCTCCTGCTTACTCTGCTTGGATGGTCTGCTGCCTCCTGGGTTCTGCGTTTGCTGTTTCTTCTATCGTCAGGGTGATCACCGGCAGTTGCTGATGGATTCTTCTACCTGGCATTCATCGTTTTTTCATTGGATTCCTGTTTCCTGCGAACTGTTCCTCACCAAAGAAAGAGGACGTACTTTCACATTCATTAGCTTTTATATGTGAGACTCTA
The DNA here is from genome assembly GCF_964204655.1 of Triturus cristatus. Lineage (NCBI taxonomy): Eukaryota > Metazoa > Chordata > Amphibia > Caudata > Salamandridae > Triturus > Triturus cristatus. The sequence goes on from NC_140594.1 coordinate 84,678,112, forward strand.
TGGTTGGTCACGTGGTACCCTGGTACTCATGGGTACTGTAGTTTTTCGTTTTACAACGGTTTTCTGATTGGCTGCTGAGCATTTCTAATAAAGAAATGAGAAAGCATAATCCTCGCCTCCTTGTCCTTAATAGAATTGAAAATTCTTGTCACGAATGTTTGCAAATTTTTAATCCTCCGCCATGCTCTGCGTGCGGCACATTGATCATTTCTCTAGGGGCCCGGCAGTGCAACGCGCAGCCCTCGGTCTATCTAGGGTGCGATCAGCATTCAAAGTAATTGAGAAAACAAAAAATACTTTTCCTATGGAAACTACATGTTCTTTCGCATTTAGTGCTATTTCTGAGCCCAAAAAGCATTCTCGCATGCATTTTGGAGCAACAAGCAGGGTATTTTAAAAGGCAAACCAGTTGTTTTTTGATCGTGAGGAATAGCCTTTGATAATATGATTCACATAATTTCCACACCTACAATTTAAGCAGAGGGCTGCACTTGCTTTCCTGTATAAGTGCAGTTCTAAGCACTTAAAACCTAAAAAAAGCATTTTCTGTTCTGTCTCATATGTGTCACTCTGTCTCGTCCTCCAAATCCACACATACCATTACCAGTTCGCCCTACTGAAGTGCACAGGAAATCACTTTGGGGAGGGGCCTGTACACCACTATCATGACATCAAACCAGAATAGATCAGCGCTGAAGGTACCCTGTGGAGTCATAGAAAACCCTGAGGCAAGTAGTAGGGTATGGGTGACAGTAACAGAACATCATGTGGAACAGGTGACACTGCACCCATTGCATCTCACTTACCAAAGTGTCCACAGCAGCATGGTGGGGTCCTTCTTCCCAACATGCAGGAGAATGGAGAACAAGCTGCCAGCAGAGTTGAATCAGCAAGGCAACCAACCACAGGGGCTGCTGGACAGGATTTGCTAATGAACGCAGGACCTAATGTCCAAAAACGTGAATCCAAATAGTAGAAAAGTGGAAGTTCATTTGGAGATGGCACAGTACCTGCCTCAAAGCTAGGCAGAGCAAACTCCCCTGTTCATGAATGTAAAAGTGGCATAAGCCAGAATTAAACACAAACACATTATATTAAAGGAGACAACACAAGCTATAATGCTGTTATTACAAAGCTCTCTGTTTTCACATTGGATGGGTGGGTATGGAAACCACACCCACTCCGCTCACCACTCCTTCCCAACGAGTTTCCCCGAAGCACTACTATATGTACGTAGGAACAGCAGTCAGCGGTGGATAGCCAACCTCCAGAGATTCAATTCTATATACTTCGTAATTTAGTACTGCTAAAATGAACCATAGAGGTGTGACCATCAATCCAGCCTGAGCTATTCATGAACTTTGATCACTGCAGCAGATTGTCCTGCTTCAGCAAACAGGACAGGGCTGATGCAAAGCAATGCAGCTGAATTCTGTATTTCAAACAATCTATATTGCCCATGTGAGGTTCCTGTGACGTGATAGTTCATATTGAAGACAACATTAGACCTGGCCAAAATGTTAATTATGCCGAAGTAATTGGAGAAATTTGTGATAGTTATCTTTGACGTGTAATTACCGATAATTACGAGGCCCGGTCGCAACGCAGTAACCTCCGCATTACGGGCCTGGCGGAGTCTACAGCGACAGGCAATATGGAGACATTTGTGGAAAAATTGCTGGTTTCTCTTCTAAGTACAGACACTTTTTCTCACTTATTTGTTGTGGAGAGGGCGCACCGCTCGCTTGGCCCTCAGCCTGGAGCCCCGCCTCGGCCTATAATAGCGAAACTCTTAAACTACCGGGACAGAGATGCTGCGCCGCACAAGGCAAGAGAACTGGGAACTTTGCACTATGAAGGCGCTTCCATCTCTCTGTTCCTGGATTTCACCCTGAAGGTACAGGAGGCCAGGTGGCAGTTCATCCCACCTAATACGTAAACTGCGTGACCAGCATATTGAGTATGCAATGTTATATCCGGCACGTCTCAAGGTCCTTTTTGATTGTAAGCCCAGGATATACTCGGACCCCCAGTCCCTCCAGAAGGCTTTCCAGGATTGGGAGAATGCTGGCAAGCGTGCAAAAGGTCAGAATGACACTTCTGTTCTGAATGATGCTCCCGGGAGCCTCGACGACAATGACTGAGAAGATGGGAGAATACCATCAGTGTAGTGCTGCTTTTTTTGTAATGCTATTGCAAAGTTATAAAGTTATGTCTGCATTGCTAGCCCGCTTAGTGGGCTGGGTAACCTGTTTCGATGGATAAGGTATAGTGTGCATACGCTAGGCCAGCGTCTCCTTCACTACACTACCCCCCTCTAGTTTTTCTTTGGGTTGAGGTGCCACGGTTCTATATCACCCCTCATGGGGGCAGTCCCCTAGTGATTTTACTGGTATCAACATGGTATATATTTACTTGCTGCTGGTCACTGTTTTATTGCTGCATGTCACTTCTTATGGAGCTTTATAATTAGCGTGCAGTGTTGTGGCGGTGAGTCAGATAAGTTTGTACTGCTGGGTAATATCTGCCCCATCACAACCTCTGATGCATAAGGTACTGGATTGTTCCGACTGGCCCGCTCCTTTACGGACCATTCACCAGTCATGGTCACTATAGCAGTGCCCCCTCGCACCCCTCCCCCTTTTTTGTGGCGTTTTCCTCCTTATTCATTATTAGATTCCGTTTTCCACTCCAAGCTACGCGCCGCGATCCCTGAATTCTTCGATATTAATGTGGGCTCGGTCGACTCCTTCACCGCGGTTTGGGAGGCGTTTAAGGTTTTTATTAGAGGTATTGCCATTAGTAAGCATGCGGGCGTACTCTGGGCTATTTGCGGTCGCCTTGCTTTGCTAGAGACCCGTCTGTCGGACCTCGAAGCACGTCTATCTCTCACTAATGGTCCTGATCTGCGTGAACAACTCAATGCCACACTGGCTGAATTCCATGAGGAGGCTGACAGTGAGGTCAAACATATGGACAAGTACGCTTCAACCACAGCCTATGGTGAGTCTGACCAGCCGGGCTCAGTGCTGGTGGCAATGGCCCGCCGCCGTCTAGACTCTAGGGCAGTGGTCTTCAAACTTTTTATGCCGAGACCCCCATCAACATTTTTTAGGCATAAGGACCCAACAAAAATTTCTAAAACCTGGTACTCTGTATCATTGACAACCATAAATGTTTACCAGAGAAACGGTCAATCTGTGGTTGCACCGCCTTAGTACCAGTTTAACACCCAAATATAGCAATGAGCAACAAAAAGGTGACCAGCACAGCTTTACAAATTACCTTCTACTAAGCGTCAACACCTGTTGCTGCTTTTTATTAACTTTTGAACCTTTTGAATAAATACTTTTTTTGGGTTAAAATCAGCAGATTATGTGGCAGATGATGGATTATGTGGCAAATGCGACAAATCTATAATCATGCTAAAATCTCTGCGGCCTCACAATCACATAATTCCAGTGGCCCTTGGTATAATAGCTGTAATGCATAGGCTGCAACTTTATTGCACGGCATTAGAGGAAAAGCATATTATATTTCATGGGATGCTGACAGCTTGGCATTTACAGCTGCATGTAACTGGAGGTGGCTGAACATCATTCATCATATTTAAAACATACATTTATTTTTTAGGTCTTTCACCATCTGGTAGCTACATATAAAATAACAGGCAGCTTCAATGAATAATATATACATTTAAAAAAATTGTTACTCAGTGGGAAATGCCTTTATTTTATACTTGCATTGCACACAGTATAAGATAGACTGCTACAAAATGCACAAAATGTTTTATGATGAAATGGTGCTTCCAAAATATATGGGCTTGTTTCAAAATATAGGGGCTTATTTATAAGCATCAAGAACAAAAGGGAGAGCTAGGGACAACTAGGGGGGTTGTGTCCGAATCCCCTGGATTTAGATAAGCTTTGTCAAAGGTGGACACACCCAATGTAGTGTGGTACGGTCAAATGAAGCAATGTTTGGGAACCCACCAAGTGGGTTAAAAGACCCCTCACACACCAACCTGGTTGGTGTCATGCTTCATCATTGGGGCCCCAACCGGGTGGCCGAATGCCTCCCGGTTGTGCTGCGACGCCTGACTACAGCGGAGCTGGTGTAGTGCAAAAATGTGATGTGGTGATAATTAAAAAATACCGCTGAGAATCCTTGCCATTGGAAGATTTATTATTGGCGGCTCAGGGTATTGGTTAAAAAGATATGTGATGCAACTAAATGGAGAAATAATTATCTGTTAGTTGGCTATGTGGTGGGTCTACATGTTTCAGCTCACGAATAAAAGTAGTAAGGAGCTTTCGTCAGGACCAGTGTGAAGTGAGTGGCAAAAGGTGAAGTGCCACGTGGTGAAAAAAATTAAAAATATGAGTTACCTACACACTCGCTAAGGTGTGTGGAACGCGGTGTCAACACAATAGCGGACACTGCGGCGCAAACCTGTGGGAGAAAACAAGACAGCACACAATACACATGAGAAATCAACATTGGTGCACTGGATGGCAGGCAACATACAAATAGATTTAAGGTGCTGTGAATAATCAAACCTGTCTTCAATGAACGTACCGTGGGTGACACACATACATTTGAGGTGTATCATGCTGTTATGCAAAAGAGCGGAGGCAAGACCATTAGGAATGCTAGGTTGTACGCAAAGCGCTCTGTGAACTAGGGGTGCCAAGTGGTAGGTACCGCGGCACTACAAAGGACTACAGGTGAAAATCACACGAACAGCGCCAAGTGATTATGCTGGCAATGGTTGCGGAACCTCAGCATGAGGTGTGTATAAAGTGAGAGGCCCAAAATGCGCTGAAGGAGAGGGGCTGAATATAGCCTCCAAGCGCTAAAGATAAGTGATGGGCACAGGCTCAATAAAACAATGCGCGAAATAGCAGGGGGAGGGAACGGGAAAAGGATAATTACACTATGGCTGAGTGAAGGCGCTATGCAGGAAGCGGGAGGGGGGCGCTTCTTACAACAGATCTGTAGGCAAAAGAAATAACAAGATTAGAGAGCGAGGTAGGCAGGAAGGTGACGGTATCCTGCTAGAGCGAGTGAGAGACACCTTACTTGGTTGTGAAGCTACCATCGCCTTGCACCTACTGTGGCCTCCCGAAGTCCCGGATGCTGGCGGACCCCGGGGGAGGGGAGAATAAATAGGGAAGAGCGCCATTGTATACGTGCGTTCATGCTGGCAAGCTAGGGCGTAACCGAGTTAACCGCGCATGCGTGTAGGAGTAGCGTGAGACTAGCGCGCATGCGCGAAAGGTCGCCAGAGGTTAGGGGCGCCTGCTCGGAAGAGTAGACGGCGTCTAGCGAGCATGCGTGATGGAATCAGACGCGGATGGTGTGAATGGAGCCCAGGATTACTGGGAACTGCAGGAAGGGCGACCATGTGACTCAGAAACCATGTGCCCACACAGGAGTGCGAGCCTGATTGGGAATGAGAAAAGACAAGACTATTCAGTGCCCGGGAATGGTGGCGCGGGAGGTGGCATAGGCATCAGCGGACAGCTGTGTAGTAGGAGCCAGGGCCTATGCGAAATTGGAGGTGTCAGATGGCCAGATGAGCCAGAATGGGAACGAAACGTGAGGAAGCCTATGGATAAAGGCATAGTGGAGTGGTATCAGGTTGTCAGGACTTTCTTAGGCAGTTCCAAGGGATATTATCGTTCAAACCGGTGATGTGGCTCGAAAGGCGATATATCCATCTTTGTTCCTGTTCTAGGAGGCGAGTCTGGATGTTGGGAATGTTGTTGTCCAAGGCTTCAAGTATCACCCATCTCATGTCGTTGGTCGTGTGGCCTTTTTCCAAGAAGTGGTTTGTCATTTTAGTGGTGTTTTTCTTGCAGCGTATGGTGCTGCGATGCTCACAGAAACGGGTTTTAACTTTGCGGGTGGTCATCCCAATGTAGGTCAGATTGCACGGACATATGATCCGGTATACAACATTCTCTGTGTTGCAGTTGGTGTGTTTTCGTAACTCCCATATCTTCCCAGGTTCCAAATTCAGGTGCTTGGTTGTCTCTGTGATGTGGCATACGCTGCAGTAGCCGCAGGGGTAGTGCCCCTTGATGTTGGGGAGGCCCCAGGCGTTAAGTACCGTGTTGGGAGGTCTGACTGGGACCCCTGGTCTAGTAGACACAATAGTGTCCTTGATGGATCTTGCTCTTTTAGTAGAAAGAAGGGGAGGTTCCCATTTCAGGTGGCCTGTGTTGAGGATCTTCCAGTTCTTTTTAATGATCTGCGCAACCTTGTTGGACACTGTGTTGTAAGTGGTGACACATGTGAGTGGAGGGGGGGTTGGTTCTTTAGGGTACGTTGTTAGTAAACCGTCTCGGTTTTGATTTCTGGCCCTTTTACTTGCGGTCTTGGTTATGTGCCTCGGGTAGCCGCGTTGGTGCAGTTTCTGGCAGAGGTCTTGGGCTTGTATTTTGTAGTCTTTGGCATCGCTGCAGTTTCTGCGAAGTCGCAGAAATTGGCCATACGGGAGGTTTTCCCGGAGGGCCCGTGGGTGGAAGCTGGAAAAGTGGAGGAGGGAGTTGCGTGCAGTAGGTTTGAAATGTGTTTTGCTCATGAGTCCTCCTGCCACTGCATGGATGTCGAGATCCAGAAAGGTGGTATGGTATCTGTCAAAACTGTGTGTGAAACGCAAGTTAGGGTCACATGTGTTTAGCCAGCCACAGAAGGCGATGAGTGTTTCGCTCGGTCCTTCCCAGATGAGGAGGATGTCATCAATGTAGCGCTTGTAGAACTTAATATGTGGGATACGTGGCTGATTGTTGCTGAGCAGATGTTTGGTCTCGAAGCTGAAAACATACAGGCCCGCTATGCTGGGAGCGAAAACGCTCCCCATTGATGTACCATACTTCTGTAGGTAGAGCTTACCCTCATATTCGAAGTAATTCTCTTTGAGTGCGAGGGTGGCGCACTTCAGTACAAATGAGGGGGGCGTGTGGTATTGCCAATCACTCTCATTGAGGGCCTCTTCAAGAACACGTAGGGTGTCATCTTGGGGGAGGCTGGTGTACAGACTTTCCACATCCAGCGACACCAAAAAAGAGCTGTTGGGGTCGTAGTGAATGTTAGCTAAGAGTCCTAGCAGATCTTTGGTATCTTTGAGATACGTGCTTGTGGACTGGACCAGGGGTTGTAAGAAGTGGTCACAGAAGCGTGAGAGGGGTTCCAGAAGGGACCCAATGCCTGAAACGATCGGGCGACCAGGGGGGGGAAAAGTGTTCTTATGGATTTTGGGAACAGTATAAAAGTATGGTATTTTCCCTTGGGTGGTGGTGAGGAATTTGGCCTCACTTTTAGAAATGTGCCCACTTTGTTCAGCTTCTCCTACTAGGGTATGGATGTTCGCTTTGAGTGAGATGCTGGGATCATGAGTGAGCAGTTCGTAGTTCTTAGTGTCATTGAGTAGGCGCTGGCACTCGTGATGGTAGTCCTCTCTGTTGAGGATTACTGTGCCACCCCCTTTGTCGGCGGGTTTGATGATTATATCAGGGTTGTTCTTCAGTGATTGTAGGGCCAGCCGTTCTTGTTTACTAGTGTTTTGGAATATGTGGGGTTCTTCGAGGGCTTCGATTTCCTTAAACACTGTTTGTTCATATACCAAGATTTCCGGTGGGATAGAGCTCGGGGGGGGCATGAATGTAGATTTTACCCGGAGGGTGGTGTCCCCCTGGTCACTAGGGTCAGGGAGAATCGGAGTGTTCTCGAAGAATGCCTTGAGTTTTAGTTTGCGAAAAAATTCAGCTAGTTCGCAATGTAGTTTGAATTTATCCAACTTGGACGTGGGTGCATAGCCTAAACCTTTTTCAAGGATGGCTTCCTCTGTAGGTGTTAAGATATGTTGGGAGAGATTGGTGATAAGGCTTAGCGTGTGCTCGGGCCTGGTTGTTGGTCTCTGGTTTGGCTCCTCGTCTGTGCTCCCTGTGGAGGGTCGTCTTGCCAGTGTACTGTGTTCCCTCTGCGTCTCCTTCCGCGACCTCTTCGGCCTCTTCCTAAAAAAGGCTGTGGTTGGTTTTGGTTCATGTAAGGAGGTGGTGGACCAAATGGTGGGTTCCAGCCATATCCGAATTGTGGGTGTATTGGGGGATACATGGGTGGATATAGTACGTTGGGTCCCCGGGGCCCCGGGGTCCATGGTTGTTGCCATCCTATGGAGCCCCCTCTGCCTTGCTGGTGTCGGCGGTAACTGCTATTGCTGGAGCTGCTGCTTCCGGATGAGTCTTCATCTGATGTTATCCCTGACTGGTCCGCCCGATTGGGTGGTTGGAAATCTGCGGCGGTGTAGGGATAGGTCTTAGTATAGGAGAATCTTTTGAGATCCTTTTGAAATTTGGTAATCTTGCTTTGGGTGAGGCCTTCTTTGTATTCGTTTATTTCTTTATTGGTTTCCTCTAGTTTTTTCTTGAAAGAGGAGAGAGTGGCTTTGAAGTGTGATTCCGTGGTTTGTATTTCTATGAGGAATGCATCGGAGAGGCGTATAGATGTTTGGATGATAAGAATCATCCAGTCACGAGTGCACCTCCACGCTATTTGGGCCCAGTCCTTCCGAAAGATTGGGTCCTCTAGAAAGATACGCGGGGCATTCGTGACTATCAGGCCTCTTGGCGCGGTGTTGTTCCTCAGATATTCAGTGAGAATTACCCCGTGGAGTATGGTTCTTATCCGGTTGCGCTTTTTCTCATTTAGGTTGTCCCAATCGGCTGTTTGTGCGATCGAGGTAGCTAAGTTGAAGTCAGCCAGTAATGGAGGATTGTCAAGAATATTGTTGACGTCATCCAGGGTGAACCCTAAGCCAGGGTTCTCAGCCATAGTGAAAAAAGGGGGGGAAAAAATATTTGCGCAAGGTAAGGAAAATACTGCTCTCACAGCTGTGCGCTGCGAATAACTGTCAAGAACAAAAGGGAGAGCTAGGGACAACTAGGGGGGTTGTGTCCGAATCCCCTGGATTTAGATAAGCTTTGTCAAAGGTGGACACACCCAATGTAGTGTGGTACGGTCAAATGAAGCAATGTTTGGGAACCCACCAAGTGGGTTAAAAGACCCCTCACACACCAACCTGGTTGGTGTCATGCTTCATCATTGGGGCCCCAACCGGGTGGCCGAATGCCTCCCGGTTGTGCTGCGACGCCTGACTACAGCGGAGCTGGTGTAGTGCAAAAATGTGATGTGGTGATAATTAAAAAATACCGCTGAGAATCCTTGCCATTGGAAGATTTATTATTGGCGGCTCAGGGTATTGGTTAAAAAGATATGTGATGCAACTAAATGGAGAAATAATTATCTGTTAGTTGGCTATGTGGTGGGTCTACATGTTTCAGCTCACGAATAAAAGTAGTAAGGAGCTTTCGTCAGGACCAGTGTGAAGTGAGTGGCAAAACGTGAAGTGCCACGTGGTGAAAAAAATTAAAAATATGAGTTACCTACACACTCGCTAAGGTGTGTGGAACGCGGTGTCAACACAATAGCGGACACTGCGGCGCAAACCTGTGGGAGAAAACAAGACAGCACACAATACACATGAGAAATCAACATTGGTGCACTGGATGGCAGGCAACATACAAATAGATTTAAGGTGCTGTGAATAATCAAACCTGTCTTCAATGAACGTACCGTGGGTGACACACATACATATGAGGTGTATCATGCTGTTATGCAAAAGAGCGGAGGCAAGACCATTAGGAATACTAGGTAGTACGCAAAGCGCTCTGTGAACTAGGGGTGCCAAGTGGTAGGTACCGCGGCACTACAAAGGACTACAGGTGAAAATCACACGAACAGCGCCAAGTGATTATGCCGGCAATGGTTGCGGAACCTCAGCATGAGGTGTGTATAAAGTGAGAGGCCCAAAATGCGCTGAAGGAGAGGGGCTGAATATAGCCTCCAAGCGCTAAAGATAAGTGATGGGCACAGGCTCAATAAAACAATGCGCGAAATAGCAGGGGGAGGGAACGGGAAAAGGATAATTACACTATGGCTGAGTGAAGGCGCTATGCAGGAAGCGGGAGGGGGGCGCTTCTTACAACAGATCTGTAGGCAAAAGAAATAACAAGATTAGAGAGCGAGGTAGGCAGGAAGGTGACGGTATCCTGCTAGAGCGAGTGAGAGACACCTTACTTGGTTGTGAAGCTACCATCGCCTTGCACCTACTGTGGCCTCCCGAAGTCCCGGATGCTGGCGGACCCCGGGGGAGGGGAGAATAAATAGGGAAGAGCGCCATTGTATACGTGCGTTCATGCTGGCAAGCTAGGGCGTAACCGAGTTAACCGCGCATGTGTGTAGGAGTAGCGTGAGACTAGCGCGCATGCGCGAAAGGTCGCCAGAGGTTAGGGGCGCCTGCTCGGAAGAGTAGACGGCGTCTAGCGAGCATGCGTGATGGAATCAGACGCGGATGGTGTGAATGGAGCCCAGGATTACTGGGAACTGCAGGAAGGGCGACCATGTGACTCAGAAACCATGTGCCCACACAGGAGTGCGAGCCTGATTGGGAATGAGAAAAGACAAGACTATTCAATGCCCGGGAATGGTGGCGCGGGAGGTGGCATAGGCATCAGCGGACAGCTGTGTAGTAGGAGCCAGGGCCTATGCGAAATTGGAGGTGTCAGATGGCCAGATGAGCCAGAATGGGAACGAAACGTGGGGAAGCCTATGGATAAAGGCATAGTGGAGTGGAATCAGGTTGTCAGGACTTTCTTAGGCAGTTCCAAGGGATATTATCGTTCAAACCGGTGATGTGGCTCGAAAGGCGATATATCCATCTTTGTTCCTGTTCTAGGAGGCGAGTCTGGATGTTGGGAATGTTGTTGTCCAAGGCTTCAAGTATCACCCATCTCATGTCGTTGGTCGTGTGGCCTTTTTCCAAGAAGTGGTTTGTCATTTTAGTGGTGTTTTTCTTGCAGCGTATGGTGCTGCGAGGCTCACAGATACGGGTTTTAACTTTGCGGGTGGTCATCCCAATGTAGGTCAGATTGCACGGACATATGATCCGGTATACAACATTCTCTGTGTTGCAGTTGGTGTGTTTTCGTAACTCCCATATCTTCCCAGGTTCCAAATTCAGGTGCTTGGTTGTCTCTGTGATGTGGCATACGCTGCAGTAGCCGCAGGGGTAGTGCCCCTTGATGTTGGGGAGGCCCCAGGCGTTAAGTACCGTGTTTGGAGGTCTGACTGGGACCCCTGGTCTAGTAGACACAATAGTGTCCTTGATGGATCTTGCTCTTTTAGTAGAAAGAAGGGGAGGTTCCCATTTCAGGTGGCCTGTGTTGAGGATCTTCCAGTTTTTTTTAATGATCTGCGCAACCTTGTTGGACACTGTGTTGTAAGTGGTGACACATGTGAGTGGAGGGGGGGTTGGTTCTTTAGGGTACGTTGTTAGTAAACCGTCTCGGTTTTGATTTCTGGCCCTTTTACTTGCGGTCTTGGTTATGTGCCTCGGGTAGCCGCGTTGGTGCAGTTTCTGGCAGAGGTCTTGGGCTTGTATTTTGTAGTCTTTGGGATCGCTGCAGTTTCTGCGAAGTCGCAGAAATTGGCCATACGGGAGGTTTTCCCGGAGGGCCCGTGGGTGGAAGCTGGAAAAGTGGAGGAGGGAGTTGCGTGCAGTAGGTTTGAAATGTGTTTTGCTCATGAGTCCTCCTGCCACTGCATGGATGTCGAGATCCAGAAAGGTGGTATGGTATCTGTCAAAACTGTGTGTGAAACGCAAGTTAGGGTCACATGTGTTTAGCCAGCCACAGAAGGCGATGAGTGTTTCGCTCGGTCCTTCCCAGATGAGGAGGATGTCATCAATGTAGCGCTTGTAGAACTTAATATGTGGGATACGTGGCTGATTGTTGCTGAGCAGATGTTTGGTCTCGAAGCTGAAAACATACAGGCCCGCTATGCTGGGAGCAAAAACGCTCCCCATTGATGTACCATACTTCTGTAGGTAGAGCTTACCCTCATATTCGAAGTAATTCTCTTTGAGTGCGAGGGTGGCGCACTTCAGTACAAATGAGGGGGGCGTGTGGTATTGCCAATCACTCTCATTGAGGGCCTCTTCAAGAACACGTAGGGTGTCATCTTGGGGGAGGCTGGTGTACAGACTTTCCACATCCAGCGACACCAAAAAAGAGCTGTTGGGGTCGTAGTGAATGTTAGCTAAGAGTCCTAGCAGATCTTTGGTATCTTTGAGATACGTGCTTGTGGACTGGACCAGGGGTTGTAAGAAGTGGTCACAGAAGCGTGAGAGGGGTTCCAGAAGGGACCCAATGCCTGAAACGATCGGGCGACCAGGGGGGGGAAAAGTGTTCTTATGGATTTTGGGAACAGTATAAAAGTATGGTATTTTCCCTTGGGTGGTGGTGAGGAATTTGGCCTCACTTTTAGAAATGTGCCCACTTTGTTCAGCTTCTCCTACTAGGGTATGGATGTTCGCTTTGAGTGAGATGCTGGGATCATGAGTGAGCAGTTCGTAGTTCTTAGTGTCATTGAGTAGGCGCTGGCACTCGTGATGGTAGTCCTCTCTGTTGAGGATTACTGTGCCACCCCCTTTGTCGGCGGGTTTGATGATTATATCAGGGTTGTTCTTCAGTGATTGTAGGGCCAGCCGTTCTTGTTTACTAGTGTTTTGGAATATGTGGGGTTCTTCGAGGGCTTCGATTTCCTTAAACACTGTTTGTTCATATACCAAGATTTCCGGTGGGATAGAGCTCGGGGGGGGCATGAATGTAGATTTTACCCGGAGGGTGGTGTCCCCCTGGTCACTAGGGTCAGGGAGAATCGGAGTGTTCTCGAAGAATGCCTTGAGTTTTAGTTTGCGAAAAAATTCAGCTAGTTCGCAATGTAGTTTGAATTTATCCAACTTGGACGTGGGTGCATAGCCTAAACCTTTTTCAAGGATGGCTTCCTCTGTAGGTGTTAAGATATGTTGGGAGAGATTGGTGATAAGGCTTAGCGTGTGCTCGGGCCTGGTTGTTGGTCTCTGGTTTGGCTCCTCGTCTGTGCTCCCTGTGGAGGGTCGTCTTGCCAGTGTACTGTGTTCCCTCTGCGTCTCCTTCCGCGACCTCTTCGGCCTCTTCCTAAAAAAGGCTGTGGTTGGTTTTGGTTCATGTAAGGAGGTGGTGGACCAAATGGTGGGTTCCAGCCATATCCGAATTGTGGGTGTATTGGGGGATACATGGGTGGATATAGTACGTTGGGGCCCCGGGGTCCATGGTTGTTGCCATCCTATGGAGCCCCCTCTGCCTTGCTGGTGTCGGCGGTAACTGCTATTGCTGGAGCTGCTGCTTCCGGATGAGTCTTCATCTGATGTTATCCCTGACTGGTCCGCCCGATTGGGTGGTTGGAAATCTGCGGCGGTGTAGGGATAGGTCTTAGTATAGGAGAATCTTTTGAGATCCTTTTGAAATTTGGTAATCTTGCTTTGGGTGAGGCCTTCTTTGTATTCGTTTATTTCTTTATTGGTTTCCTCTAGTTTTTTCTTGAAAGAGGAGAGAGTGGCTTTGAAGTGTGATTCCGTGGTTTGTATTTCTATGAGGAATGCATCGGAGAGGCGTATAGATGTTTGGATGATAAGAATCATCCAGTCACGAGTGCACCTCCACGCTATTTGGGCCCAGTCCTTCCGAAAGATTGGGTCCTCTAGAAAGATACGCGGGGCATTCGTGACTATCAGGCCTCTTGGCGCGGTGTTGTTCCTCAGATATTCAGTGAGAATTACCCCGTGGAGTATGGTTCTTATCCGGTTGCGCTTTTTCTCATTTAGGTTGTCCCAATCGGCTGTTTGTGCGATCGAGGTAGCTAAGTTGAAGTCAGCCAGTAATGGAGGATTGTCAAGAATATTGTTGACGTCATCCAGGGTGAACCCTAAGCCAGGGTTCTCAGCCATAGTGAAAAAAGGGGGGGAAAAAATATTTGCGCAAGGTAAGGAAAATACTGCTCTCACAGCTGTGCGCTGCGAATAACTGTCAAGAACAAAAGGGAGAGCTAGGGACAACTAGGGGGGTTGTGTCCGAATCCCCTGGATTTAGATAAGCTTTGTCAAAGGTGGACACACCCAATGTAGTGTGGTACGGTCAAATGAAGCAATGTTTGGGAACCCACCAAGTGGGTTAAAAGACCCCTCACACACCAACCTGGTTGGTGTCATGCTTCATCATTGGGGCCCCAACCGGGTGGCCGAATGCCTCCCGGTTGTGCTGCGACGCCTGACTACAGCGGAGCTGGTGTAGTGCAAAAATGTGATGTGGTGATAATTAAAAAATACCGCTGAGAATCCTTGCCATTGGAAGATTTATTATTGGCGGCTCAGGGTATTGGTTAAAAAGATATGTGATGCAACTAAATGGAGAAATAATTATCTGTTAGTTGGCTATGTGGTGGGTCTACATGTTTCAGCTCACGAATAAAAGTAGTAAGGAGCTTTCGTCAGGACCAGTGTGAAGTGAGTGGCAAAACGTGAAGTGCCACGTGGTGAAAAAAATTAAAAATATGAGTTACCTACACACTCGCTAAGGTGTGTGGAACGCGGTGTCAACACAATAGCGGACACTGCGGCGCAAACCTGTGGGAGAAAACAAGACAGCACACAATACACATGAGAAATCAACATTGGTGCACTGGATGGCAGGCAACATACAAATAGATTTAAGGTGCTGTGAATAATCAAACCTGTCTTCAATGAACGTACCGTGGGTGACACACATACATATGAGGTGTATCATGCTGTTATGCAAAAGAGCGGAGGCAAGACCATTAGGAATGCTAGGTAGTACGCAAAGCGCTCTGTGAACTAGGGGTGCCAAGTGGTAGGTACCGCGGCACTACAAAGGACTACAGGTGAAAATCACACGAACAGCGCCAAGTGATTATGCCGGCAATGGTTGCGGAACCTCAGCATGAGGTGTGTATAAAGTGAGAGGCCCAAAATGCGCTGAAGGAGAGGGGCTGAATATAGCCTCCAAGCGCTAAAGATAAGTGATGGGCACAGGCTCAATAAAACAATGCGCGAAATAGCAGGGGGAGGGAACGGGAAAAGGATAATTACACTATGGCTGAGTGAAGGCGCTATGCAGGAAGCGGGAGGGGGGCGCTTCTTACAACAGATCTGTAGGCAAAAGAAATAACAAGATTAGAGAGCGAGGTAGGCAGGAAGGTGACGGTATCCTGCTAGAGCGAGTGAGAGACACCTTACTTGGTTGTGAAGCTACCATCGCCTTGCACCTACTGTGGCCTCCCGAAGTCCCGGATGCTGGCGGACCCCGGGGGAGGGGAGAATAAATAGGGAAGAGCGCCATTGTATACGTGCGTTCATGCTGGCAAGCTAGGGCGTAACCGAGTTAACCGCGCATGCGTGTAGGAGTAGCGTGAGACTAGCGCGCATGCGCGAAAGGTCGCCAGAGGTTAGGGGCGCCTGCTCGGAAGAGTAGACGGCGTCTAGCGAGCATGCGTGATGGAATCAGACGCGGATGGTGTGAATGGAGCCCAGGATTACTGGGAACTGCAGGAAGGGCGACCATGTGACTCAGAAACCATGTGCCCACACAGGAGTGCGAGCCTGATTGGGAATGAGAAAAGACAAGACTATTCAATGCCCGGGAATGGTGGCGCGGGAGGTGGCATAGGCATCAGCGGACAGCTGTGTAGTAGGAGCCAGGGCCTATGCGAAATTGGAGGTGTCAGATGGCCAGATGAGCCAGAATGGGAACGAAACGTGGGGAAGCCTATGGATAAAGGCATAGTGGAGTGGTATCAGGTTGTCAGGACTTTCTTAGGCAGTTCCAAGGGATATTATCGTTCAAACCGGTGATGTGGCTCGAAAGGCGATATATCCATCTTTGTTCCTGTTCTAGGAGGCGAGTCTGGATGTTGGGAATGTTGTTGTCCAAGGCTTCAAGTATCACCCATCTCATGTCGTTGGTCGTGTGGCCTTTTTCCAAGAAGTGGTTTGTCATTTTAGTGGTGTTTTTCTTGCAGCGTATGGTGCTGCGATGCTCACAGATACGGGTTTTAACTTTGCGGGTGGTCATCCCAATGTAGGTCAGATTGCACGGACATATGATCCGGTATACAACATTCTCTGTGTTGCAGTTGGTGTGTTTTCGTAACTCCCATATCTTCCCAGGTTCCAAATTCAGGTGCTTGGTTGTCTCTGTGATGTGGCATACGCTGCAGTAGCCGCAGGGGTAGTGCCCCTTGATGTTGGGGAGGCCCCAGGCGTTAAGTACCGTGTTTGGAGGTCTGACTGGGACCCCTGGTCTAGTAGACACAATAGTGTCCTTGATGGATCTTGCTCTTTTAGTAGAAAGAAGGGGAGGTTCCCATTTCAGGTGGCCTGTGTTGAGGATCTTCCAGTTTTTTTTAATGATCTGCGCAACCTTGTTGGACACTGTGTTGTAAGTGGTGACACATGTGAGTGGAGGGGGGGTTGGTTCTTTAGGGTACGTTGTTAGTAAACCGTCTCGGTTTTGATTTCTGGCCCTTTTACTTGCGGTCTTGGTTATGTGCCTCGGGTAGCCGCGTTGGTGCAGTTTCTGGCAGAGGTCTTGGGCTTCTATTTTGTAGTCTTTGGGATCGCTGCAGTTTCTGCGAAGTCGCAGAAATTGGCCATACGGGAGGTTTTCCCGGAGGGCCCGTGGGTGGAAGCTGGAAAAGTGGAGGAGGGAGTTGCGTGCAGTAGGTTTGAAATGTGTTTTGCTCATGAGTCCTCCTGCCACTGCATGGATGTCGAGATCCAGAAAGGTGGTATGGTATCTGTCAAAACTGTGTGTGAAACGCAAGTTAGGGTCACATGTGTTTAGCCAGCCACAGAAGGCGATGAGTGTTTCGCTCGGTCCTTCCCAGATGAGGAGGATGTCATCAATGTAGCGCTTGTAGAACTTAATATGTGGGATACGTGGCTGATTGTTGCTGAGCAGATGTTTGGTCTCGAAGCTGAAAACATACAGGCCCGCTATGCTGGGAGCAAAAACGCTCCCCATTGATGTACCATACTTCTGTAGGTAGAGCTTACCCTCATATTCGAAGTAATTCTCTTTGAGTGCGAGGGTGGCGCACTTCAGTACAAATGAGGGGGGCGTGTGGTATTGCCAATCACTCTCATTGAGGGCCTCTTCAAGAACACGTAGGGTGTCATCTTGGGGGAGGCTGGTGTACAGACTTTCCACATCCAGCGACACCAAAAAAGAGCTGTTGGGGTCGTAGTGAATGTTAGCTAAGAGTCCTAGCAGATCTTTGGTATCTTTGAGATACGTGCTTGTGGACTGGACCAGGGGTTGTAAGAAGTGGTCACAGAAGCGTGAGAGGGGTTCCAGAAGGGACCCAATGCCTGAAACGATCGGGCGACCAGGGGGGGGAAAAGTGTTCTTATGGATTTTGGGAACAGTATAAAAGTATGGTATTTTCCCTTGGGTGGTGGTGAGGAATTTGGCCTCACTTTTAGAAATGTGCCCACTTTGTTCAGCTTCTCCTACTAGGGTATGGATGTTCGCTTTGAGTGAGATGCTGGGATCATGAGTGAGCAGTTCGTAGTTCTTAGTGTCATTGAGTAGGCGCTGGCACTCGTGATGGTAGTCCTCTCTGTTGAGGATTACTGTGCCACCCCCTTTGTCGGCGGGTTTGATGATTATATCAGGGTTGTTCTTCAGTGATTGTAGGGCCAGCCGTTCTTGTTTACTAGTGTTTTGGAATATGTGGGGTTCTTCGAGGGCTTCGATTTCCTTAAACACTGTTTGTTCATATACCAAGATTTCCGGTGGGATAGAGCTCGGGGGGGGCATGAATGTAGATTTTACCCGGAGGGTGGTGTCCCCCTGGTCACTAGGGTCAGGGAGAATCGGAGTGTTCTCGAAGAATGCCTTGAGTTTTAGTTTGCGAAAAAATTCAGCTAGTTCGCAATGTAGTTTGAATTTATCCAACTTGGACGTGGGTGCATAGCCTAAACCTTTTTCAAGGATGGCTTCCTCTGTAGGTGTTAAGATATGTTGGGAGAGATTGGTGATAAGGCTTAGCGTGTGCTCGGGCCTGGTTGTTGGTCTCTGGTTTGGCTCCTCGTCTGTGCTCCCTGTGGAGGGTCGTCTTGCCAGTGTACAGTGTTCCCTCTGCGTCTCCTTCCGCGACCTCTTCGGCCTCTTCCTAAAAAAGGCTGTGGTTGGTTTTGGTTCATGTAAGGAGGTGGTGGACCAAATGGTGGGTTCCAGCCATATCCGAATTGTGGGTGTATTGGGGGATACATGGGTGGATATAGTACGTTGGGTCCCCGGGGCCCCGGGGTCCATGGTTGTTGCCATCCTATGGAGCCCCCTCTGCCTTGCTGGCGTCGGCGGTAACTGCTATTGCTGGAGCTGCTGCTTCCGGATGAGTCTTCATCTGATGTTATCCCTGACTGGTCCGCCCGATTGGGTGGTTGGAAATCTGCGGCGGCGTAGGGATAGGTCTTAGTATCCATAAGAACACTTTTCCCCCCCCTGGTCGCCCAATCGTTTCAGGCATTGGGTCCCTTCTGGAACCCCTCTCACGCTTCTGTGACCACTTCTTACAACCCCTGGTCCAGTCCACAAGCACGTATCTCAAAGATACCAAAGATCTGCTAGGACTCTTAGCTAACATTCACTACGACCCCAACAGCTCTTTTTTGGTGTCGCTGGATGTGGAAAGTCTGTACACCAGCCTCCCCCATGATGACACCCTACGTGTTCTTGAAGAGGCCCTCAATGAGAGTGATTGGCAATACCACACGCCCCCCTCATTTGTACTGAAGTGCGCCACCCTCGCACTCAAAGAGAATTACTTCGAATATGAGGGTAAGCTCTACCTACAGAAGTATGGTACATCAATGGGGAGCGTTTTCGCTCCCAGCATAGCGGGCCTGTATGTTTTCAGCTTCGAGACCAAACATCTGCTCAGCAACAATCAGCCACGTATCCCACATATTAAGTTCTACAAGTGCTACATTGATGACATCCTCCTCATCTGGGAAGGACCGAGCGAAACACTCATCGCCTTCTGTGGCTGGCTAAACACATGTGACCCTAACTTGCGTTTCACACACAGTTTTGACAGATACCATACCACCTTTCTGGATCTCGACATCCATGCAGTGGCAGGAGGACTCATGAGCAAAACACATTTCAAACCTACTGCACGCAACTCCCTCCTCCACTTTTCCAGCTTCCACCCACGGGCCCTCCGGGAAAACCTCCCGTATGGCCAATTTCTGCGACTTCGCAGAAACTGCAGCGATCCCAAAGACTACAAAATACAAGCCCAAGACCTCTGCCAGAAACTGCACCAACGCGGCTACCCGAGGCACATAACCAAGACCGCAAGTAAAAGGGCCAGAAATCAAAACCGAGACGGTTTACTAACCACGTACCCTAAAGAACCAACCCCCCCTCCACTCACATGTGTCACCACTTACAACACAGTGTCCAACAAGGTTGCGCAGATCATTAACAAGAACTGGAAGATCCTCAACACAGGCCACCTGAAATGGGAACCTCCCCTTCTTTCTACTAAAAGAGCAAGATCCATCAAGGACACTATTGTGTCTACTAGACCAGGGGTCCCAGTCAGACCTCCCAACACGGTACTTAACGCCTGGGGCCTCCCCAACATCAAGGGGCACTACCCCTGCGGCTACAGCAGCGTATGCCACATCACAGAGACAACCAAGCACCTGAATTTGGAACCTGGGAAGATATGGGAGTTACGAAAACACACCAACTGCAACACAGAGAATGTTGTATACCGGATCATATGTCCGTGCAATCTGACCTACATTGGGATGACCACCCGCAAAGTTAAAACCCGTATCTGTGAGCATCGCAGCACCATACGCTGCAAGAAAAACACCACTAAAATGACAAACCACTTCTTGGAAAAAGGCCACACGACCAACGACATGAGATGGGTGATACTTGAATCCTTGGACAACAACATTCCCAACATCCAGACTCGCCTCCTAGAACAGGAACAAAGATGGATATATCGCCTTTCGAGCCACATCACCGGTTTGAACGATAATATCCCTTGGAACTGCCTAAGAAAGTCCTGACAACCTGATACCACTCCACTATGCCTTTATCCATAGGCTTCCCCTCGTTTCGTTCCCATTCTGGCTCATCTGGCCATCTGACACCTCCAATTTCGCATAGGCCCTGGCTCCTACTACACAGCTGTCCGCTGATGCCTATGCCACCTCCTGCGCCACCATTCCCGGGCACTGAATAGTCTTGTCTTTTCTCATTCCCAATCAGGCTCGCACTCCTGTGTGGGCACATGGTTTCTGAGTCACATGGTCGCCCTTCCCAGTAATCCTGGGCTCCATTCAAACCATCCGCGTCTGATTCCATCACGCATGCTCGCTAGACGCCGTCTACTCTTCCGAGCAGGCGCCCCTAACCTCTGGCGACCTTTCGCGCATGCGCGCTAGTCTCACGCTACTCCTACACGCATGCGCGGTTAACTCGGTTACGCCCTAGCTTGCCAGCATGAACGCACGTATACAATGGCGCTCTTCCCTATTTATTCTCCCCTCCCCCGGGGTCCGCCAGCATCCGGGACTTCGGGAGGCCACAGTAGGTGCAAGGCGATGGTAGCTTCACAACCAAGTAAGGTGTCTCTCACTCGCTCTAGCAGGATACCGTCACCTTCCTGCCTACCTCGCTCTCTAATCTTGTTATTTCTTTTGCCTACAGATCTGTTGTAAGAAGCGCCCCCCTCCCGCTTCCTGCATAGCGCCTTCACTCAGCCATAGTGTAATTATCCTTTTCCCGTTCCCTCCCCCTGCTATTTCGCGCATTGTTTTATTGAGCCTGTGCCCATCACTTATCTTTAGCGCTTGGAGGCTATATTCAGCCCCTCTCCTTCAGCGCATTTTGGGCCTCTCACTTTATACACACCTCATGCTGAGGTTCCGCAACCATTGCCGGCATAATCACTTGGCGCTGTTCGTGTGATTTTCACCTGTAGTCCTTTGTAGTGCCGCGGTACCTACCACTTGGCACCCCTAGTTCACAGAGCGCTTTGCGTACTACCTAGCATTCCTAATGGTCTTGCCTCCGCTCTTTTGCATAACAGCATGATACACCTCATATGTATGTGTGTCACCCACGGTACGTTCATTGAAGACAGGTTTGATTATTCACAGCACCTTAAATCTATTTGTATGTTGCCTGCCATCCAGTGCACCAATGTTGATTTCTCATGTGTATTGTGTGCTGTCTTGTTTTCTCCCACAGGTTTGCGCCGCAGTGTCCGCTATTGTGTTGACACCGCGTTCCACACACCTTAGCGAGTGTGTAGGTAACTCATATTTTTAATTTTTTTCACCAAGTGGCACTTCACCTTTTGCCACTCACTTCACACTGGTCCTGACGAAAGCTCCTTACTACTTTTATTCGTGAGCTGAAACATGTAGACCCACCACATAGCCAACTAACAGATAATTATTTCTCCATTTAGTTGCATCACATATCTTTTTAACCAATACCCTGAGCCGCCAATAATAAATCTTCCAATGGCAAGGATTCTCAGCGGTATTTTTTAATTATCACCACATCACATTTTTGCACTACACCAGCTCCGCTGTAGTCAGGCGTCGCAGCACAACCGGGAGGCATTCGGCCACCCGGTTGGGGCCCCAATGATGAAGCATGACACCAACCAGGTTGGTGTGTGAGGGGTCTTTTAACCCACTTGGTGGGTTCCCAAACATTGCTTCATTTGACCGTACCACACTACATTGGGTGTGTCCACCTTTGACAAAGCTTATCTAAATCCAGGGGATTCGGACACAACCCCCCTAGTTGTCCCTAGCTCTCCCTTTTGTTCTTGACAGTTATTCGCAGCGCACAGCTGTGAGAGCAGTATTTTCCTTACCGTGCGCAAATATTTTTTCCCCCCCTTTTTTCACTATGGCTGAGAACCCTGGCTTAGGGTTCACCCTGGATGACGTCAACAATATTCTTGACAATCCTCCATTACTGGCTGACTTCAACTTAGCTACCTCGATCGCACAAACAGCCGATTGGGACAACCTAA
The DNA here is from genome assembly GCF_964204655.1 of Triturus cristatus. Lineage (NCBI taxonomy): Eukaryota > Metazoa > Chordata > Amphibia > Caudata > Salamandridae > Triturus > Triturus cristatus. The sequence continues at coordinate 84,700,156 of NC_140594.1, forward strand.
ATGAGAAAAAGCGCAACCGGATAAGAACCATACTCCACGGGGTAATTCTCACTGAATATCTGAGGAACAACACCGCGCCAAGAGGCCTGATAGTCACGAAGGCCCCGCGTATCTTTCTAGAGGACCCAATCTTTCGGAAGGACTGGGCCCAAATAGCGTGGAGGTGCACTCGTGACTGGATGATTCTTATCATCCAAACATCTATACGCCTCTCCGATGCATTCCTCATAGAAATACAAACCACGGAATCACACTTCAAAGCCACTCTCTCCTCTTTCAAGAAAAAACTAGAGGAAACCAATAAAGAAATAAACGAATACAAAGAAGGCCTCACCCAAAGCAAGATTACCAAATTTCAAAAGGATCTCAAATGATTCTCCTATACTAAGACCTATCCCTACACCGCCGCAGATTTCCAACCACCCAATCGGGCGGACCAGTCAGGGATAACATCAGATGAAGACTCATCCGGAAGCAGCAGCTCCAGCAATAGCAGTTACCGCCGACACCAGCAAGGCAGAGGGGGCTCCATAGGATGGCAACAACCATGGACCCCGGGGCCCCGGGGACCCAACGTACTATATCCACCCATGTATCCCCCAATACACCCACAATTCGGATATGGCTGGAACCCACCATTTGGTCCACCACCTCCTTACATGAACCAAAACCAACCACAGCCTTTTTTAGGAAGAGGCCGAAGAGGTCGCGGAAGGAGACGCAGAGGGAACACAGTACACTGGCAAGACGACCCTCCACAGGGAGCACAGACGAGGAGCCAAACCAGAGACCAACAACCAGGCCCGAGCACACGCTAAGCCTTATCACCAATCTCTCCCAACATATCTTAACACCTACAGAGGAAGCCATCCTTGAAAAAGGTTTAGGCTATGCACCCACGTCCAAGTTGGATAAATTCAAACTACATTGCGAACTAGCTGAATTTTTTCGCAAACTAAAACTCAAGGCATTCTTCGAGAACACTCCGATTCTCCCTGACCCTAGTGACCAGGGGGACACCACCTTCCGGGTAAAATCTACATTCATGCCCCCCCCGAGCTCTATCCCACCGGAAATCTTGGTATATGAACAAACAGTGTTTAAGGAAATCGAAGCCCTCGAAGAACCCCACATATTCCAAAACACTAGTAAACAAGAACGGCTGGCCCTACAATCACTGAAGAACAACCCTGATATAATCATCAAACCCGCCGACAAAGGGGGTGGCACAGTAATCCTCAACAGAGAGGACTACCATCACGAGTGCCAGCGCCTACTCAATGACACTAAGAACTACGAACTGCTCACTCATGATCCCAGCATCTCACTCAAAGCGAACATCCATACCCTAGTAGGAGAAGCTGAACAAAGTGGGCACATTTCTAAAAGTGAGGCCAAATTCCTCACCACCACCCAAGGGAAAATACCATACTTTTATACTGTTCCCAAAATCCATAAGAACACTTTCCCCCCCCCTGGTCGCCCGATCGTTTCAGGCATTGGGTCCCTTCTGGAACCCCTCTCACGCTTCTGTGACCACTTCTTACAACCCCTGGTCCAGTCCACAAGCACGTATCTCAAAGATACCAAAGATCTGCTAGGACTCTTAGCTAACATTCACTACGACCCCAACAGCTCTTTTTTGGTGTCGCTGGATGTGGAAAGTCTGTACACCAGCCTCCCCCAAGATGACACCCTACGTGTTCTTGAAGAGGCCCTCAATGAGAGTGATTGGCAATACCACACGCCCCCCTCATTTGTACTGAAGTGCGCCACCCTCGCACTCAAAGAGAATTACTTCGAATATGAGGGTAAGCTCTACCTACAGAAGTATGGTACATCAATGGGGAGCGTTTTCGCTCCCAGCATAGCGGGCCTGTATGTTTTCAGCTTCGAGACCAAACATCTGCTCAGCAACAATCAGCCACGTATCCCACATATTAAGTTCTACAAGTGCTACATTGATGACATCCTCCTCATCTGGGAAGGACCGAGCGAAACACTCATCGCCTTCTGTGGCTGGCTAAACACATGTGACCCTAACTTGCGTTTCACACACAGTTTTGACAGATACCATACCACCTTTCTGGATCTCGACATCCATGCAGTGGCAGGAGGACTCATGAGCAAAACACATTTCAAACCTACTGCACGCAACTCCCTCCTCCACTTTTCCAGCTTCCACCCACGGGCCCTCCGGGAAAACCTCCCGTATGGCCAATTTCTGCGACTTCGCAGAAACTGCAGCGATCCCAAAGACTACAAAATACAAGCCCAAGACCTCTGCCAGAAACTGCACCAACGCGGCTACCCGAGGCACATAACCAAGACCGCAAGTAAAAGGGCCAGAAATCAAAACCGAGACGGTTTACTAACCACGTACCCTAAAGAACCAACCCCCCCTCCACTCATATGTGTCACCACTTACAACACAGTGTCCAACAAGGTTGCGCAGATCATTAACAAGAACTGGAAGATCCTCAACACAGGCCACCTGAAATGGGAACCTCCCCTTCTTTCTACTAAAAGAGCAAGATCCATCAAGGACACTATTGTGTCTACTAGACCAGGGGTCCCAGTCAGACCTCCCAACACGGTACTTAACGCCTGGGGCCTCCCCAACATCAAGGGGCACTACCCCTGCGGCTACAGCAGCGTATGCCACATCACAGAGACAACCAAGCACCTGAATTTGGAACCTGGGAAGATATGGGAGTTACGAAAACACACCAACTGCAACACAGAGAATGTTGTATACCGGATCATATGTCCGTGCAATCTGACCTACATTGGGATGACCACCCGCAAAGTTAAAACCCGTATCTGTGAGCATCGCAGCACCATACGCTGCAAGAAAAACACCACTAAAATGACAAACCACTTCTTGGAAAAAGGCCACACGACCAACGACATGAGATGGGTGATACTTGAAGCCTTGGACAACAACATTCCCAACATCCAGACTCGCCTCCTAGAACAGGAACAAAGATGGATATATCGCCTTTCGAGCCACATCACCGGTTTGAACGATAATATCCCTTGGAACTGCCTAAGAAAGTCCTGACAACCTGATACCACTCCACTATGCCTTTATCCATAGGCTTCCCCTCGTTTCGTTCCCATTCTGGCTCATCTGGCCATCTGACACCTCCAATTTCGCATAGGCCCTGGCTCCTACTACACAGCTGTCCGCTGATGCCTATGCCACCTCCTGCGCCACCATTCCCGGGCACTGAATAGTCTTGTCTTTTCTCATTCCCAATCAGGCTCGCACTCCTGTGTGGGCACATGGTTTCTGAGTCACATGGTCGCCCTTCCCAGTAATCCTGGGCTCCATTCAAACCATCCGCGTCTGATTCCATCACGCATGCTCGCTAGACGCCGTCTACTCTTCCGAGCAGGCGCCCCTAACCTCTGGCGACCTTTCGCGCATGCGCGCTAGTCTCACGCTACTCCTACACGCATGCGCGGTTAACTCGGTTACGCCCTAGCTTGCCAGCATGAACGCACGTATACAATGGCGCTCTTCCCTATTTATTCTCCCCTCCCCCGGGGTCCGCCAGCATCCGGGACTTCGGGAGGCCACAGTAGGTGCAAGGCGATGGTAGCTTCACAACCAAGTAAGGTGTCTCTCACTCGCTCTAGCAGGATACCGTCACCTTCCTGCCTACCTCGCTCTCTAATCTTGTTATTTCTTTTGCCTACAGATCTGTTGTAAGAAGCGCCCCCCTCCCGCTTCCTGCATAGCGCCTTCACTCAGCCATAGTGTAATTATCCTTTTCCCGTTCCCTCCCCCTGCTATTTCGCGCATTGTTTTATTGAGCCTGTGCCCATCACTTATCTTTAGCGCTTGGAGGCTATATTCAGCCCCTCTCCTTCAGCGCATTTTGGGCCTCTCACTTTATACACACCTCATGCTGAGGTTCCGCAACCATTGCCAGCATAATCACTTGGCGCTGTTCGTGTGATTTTCACCTGTAGTCCTTTGTAGTGCCGCGGTACCTACCACTTGGCACCCCTAGTTCACAGAGCGCTTTGCGTACTACCTAGCATTCCTAATGGTCTTGCCTCCGCTCTTTTGCATAACAGCATGATACACCTCATATGTATGTGTGTCACCCACGGTACGTTCATTGAAGACAGGTTTGATTATTCACAGCACCTTAAATCTATTTGTATGTTGCCTGCCATCCAGTGCACCAATGTTGATTTCTCATGTGTATTGTGTGCTGTCTTGTTTTCTCCCACAGGTTTGCGCCGCAGTGTCCGCTATTGTGTTGACACCGCGTTCCACACACCTTAGCGAGTGTGTAGGTAACTCATATTTTTAATTTTTTTCACCACGTGGCACTTCACCTTTTGCCACTCACTTCACACTGGTCCTGACGAAAGCTCCTTACTACTTTTATTCGTGAGCTGAAACATGTAGACCCACCACATAGCCAACTAACAGATAATTATTTCTCCATTTAGTTGCATCACATATCTTTTTAACCAATACCCTGAGCCGCCAATAATAAATCTTCCAATGGCAAGGATTCTCAGCGGTATTTTTTAATTATCACCACATCACATTTTTGCACTACACCAGCTCCGCTGTAGTCAGGCGTTGCAGCACAACCGGGAGGCATTCGGCCACCCGGTTGGGGCCCCAATGATGAAGCATGACACCAACCAGGTTGGTGTGTGAGGGGTCTTTTAACCCACTTGGTGGGTTCCCAAACATTGCTTCATTTGACCGTACCACACTACATTGGGTGTGTCCACCTTTGACAAAGCTTATCTAAATCCAGGGGATTCGGACACAACCCCCCTAGTTGTCCCTAGCTCTCCCTTTTGTTCTTGACAGTTATTCGCAGCGCACAGCTGTGAGAGCAGTTTTTTCCTTACCTTGCGCAAATATTTTTTCCCCCCCTTTTTTCACTATGGCTGAGAACCCTGGCTTAGGGTTCACCCTGGATGACGTCAACAATATTCTTGACAATCCTCCATTACTGGCTGACTTCAACTTAGCTACCTCGATCGCACAAACAGCCGATTGGGACAACCTAAATGAGAAAAAGCGCAACCGGATAAGAACCATACTCCACGGGGTAATTCTCACTGAATATCTGAGGAACAACACCGTGCCAAGAGGCCTGATAGTCACGAATGCCCCGCGTATCTTTCTAGAGGACCCAATCTTTCGGAAGGACTGGGCCCAAATAGCGTGGAGGTGCACTCGTGACTGGATGATTCTTATCATCCAAACATCTATACGCCTCTCCGATGCATTCCTCATAGAAATACAAACCACGGAATCACACTTCAAAGCCACTCTCTCCTCTTTCAAGAAAAAACTAGAGGAAACCAATAAAGAAATAAACGAATACAAAGAAGGCCTCACCCAAAGCAAGATTACCAAATTTCAAAAGGATCTCAAAAGATTCTCCTATACTAAGACCTATCCCTACGCCGCCGCAGATTTCCCACCACCCAATCGGGCGGACCAGTCAGGGATAACATCAGATGAAGACTCATCCGGAAGCAGCAGCTCCAGCAATAGCAGTTACCGCCGACGCCAGCAAGGCAGAGGGGGCTCCATAGGATGGCAACAACCATGGACCCCGGGGACCCAACGTACTATATCCACCCATGTAACCCCCAATACACCCACAATTCGGATATGGCTGGAACCCACCATTTGGTCCACCACCTCCTTACATGAACCAAAACCAACCACAGCCTTTTTTAGGAAGAGGCCGAAGAGGTCGCGGAAGGAGACGCAGAGGGAACACAGTACACTGGCAAGACGACCCTCCACAGGGAGCACAGACGAGGAGCCAAACCAGAGACCAACAACCAGGCCCGAGCACACGCTAAGCCTTATCACCAATCTCTCCCAACATATCTTAACACCTACAGAGGAAGCCATCCTTGAAAAAGGTTTAGGCTATGCACCCACGTCCAAGTTGGATAAATTCAAACTACATTGCGAACTAGCTGAATTTTTTCGCAAACTAAAACTCAAGGCATTCTTCGAGAACACTCCGATTCTCCCTGACCCTAGTGACCAGGGGGACACCACCCTCCGGGTAAAATCTACATTCATGCCCCCCCCGAGCTCTATCCCACCGGAAATCTTGGTATATGAACAAACAGTGTTTAAGGAAATCGAAGCCCTCGAAGAACCCCACATATTCCAAAACACTAGTAAACAAGAACGGCTGGCCCTACAATCACTGAAGAACAACCCTGATATAATCATCAAACCCGCCGACAAAGGGGGTGGCACAGTAATCCTCAACAGAGAGGACTACCATCACGAGTGCCAGCGCCTACTCAATGACACTAAGAACTACGAACTGCTCACTCATGATCCCAGCATCTCACTCAAAGCGAACATCCATACCCTAGTAGGAGAAGCTGAACAAAGTGGGCACATTTCTAAAAGTGAGGCCAAATTCCTCACCACCACCCAAGGGAAAATACCATACTTTTATACTGTTCCCAAAATCCATAAGAACACTTTTCCCCCCCCTGGCCGCCCGATCGTTTCAGGCATTGGGTCCCTTCTGGAACCCCTCTCACGCTTCTGTGACCACTTCTTACAACCCCTGGTCCAGTCCACAAGCACGTATCTCAAAGATACCAAAGATCTGCTAGGACTCTTAGCTAACATTCACTACGACCCCAACAGCTCTTTTTTGGTGTCGCTGGATGTGGAAAGTCTGTACACCAGCCTCCCCCAAGATGACACCCTACGTGTTCTTGAAGAGGCCCTCAATGAGAGTGATTGGCAATACCACACGCCCCCCTCATTTGTACTGAAGTGCGCCACCCTCGCACTCAAAGAGAATTACTTCAAATATGAGGGTAAGCTCTACCTACAGAAGTATGGTACATCAATGGGGAGCGTTTTCGCTCCCAGCATAGCGGGCCTGTATGTTTTCAGCTTCGAGACCAAACATCTGCTCAGCAACAATCAGCCACGTATCCCACATATTAAGTTCTACAAGCGCTACATTGATGACATCCTCCTCATCTGGGAAGGACCGAGCGAAACACTCATCGCCTTCTGTGGCTGGCTAAACACATGTGACCCTAACTTGCGTTTCACACACAGTTTTGACAGATACCATACCACCTTTCTGGATCTCGACATCCATGCAGTGGCAGGAGGACTCATGAGCAAAACACATTTCAAACCTACTGCACGCAACTCCCTCCTCCACTTTTCCAGCTTCCACCCACGGGCCCTCCGGGAAAACCTCCCGTATGGCCAATTTCTGCGACTTCGCAGAAACTGCAGCGATCCCAAAGACTACAAAATACAAGCCCAAGACCTCTGCCAGAAACTGCACCAACGCGGCTACCCGAGGCACATAACCAAGACCGCAAGTAAAAGGGCCAGAAATCAAAACCGAGACGGTTTACTAACAACGTACCCTAAAGAACCAACCCCCCCTCCACTCACATGTGTCACCACTTACAACACAGTGTCCAACAAGGTTGCGCAGATCATTAAAAAGAACTGGAAGATCCTCAACACAGGCCACCTGAAATGGGAACCTCCCCTTCTTTCTACTAAAAGAGCAAGATCCATCAAGGACACTATTGTGTTTACTAGACCAGGGGTCCCAGTCAGACCTCCCAACACGGTACTTAACGCCTGGGGCCTCCCCAACATCAAGGGGCACTACCCCTGCGGCTACTGCAGCGTATGCCACATCACAGAGACAACCAAGCACCTGAATTTGGAACCTGGGAAGATATGGGAGTTACGAAAACACACCAACTGCAACACAGAGAATGTTGTATACCGGATCATATGTCCGTGCAATCTGACCTACATTGGGATGACAACCCGCAAAGTTAAAACCCGTATCTGTGAGCATCGCAGCACCATACGCTGCAAGAAAAACACCACTAAAATGACAAACCACTTCTTGGAAAAAGGCCACACGACCAACGACATGAGATGGGTGATACTTGAAGCCTTGGACAACAACATTCCCAACATCCAGACTCGCCTCCTAGAAGAGGAACAAAGATGGATATATCGCCTTTCGAGCCACATCACCGGTTTGAACGATAATATCCCTTGGAACTGCCTAAGAAAGTCCTGACAACCTGATACCACTCCACTATGCCTTTATCCATAGGCTTCCCCACGTTTCGTTCCCATTCTGGCTCATCTGGCCATCTGACACCTCCAATTTCGCATAGGCCCTGGCTCCTACTACACAGCTGTCCGCTGATGCCTATGCCACCTCCCGCGCCACCATTCCCGGGCACTGAATAGTCTTGTCTTTTCTCATTCCCAATCAGGCTCGCACTCCTGTGTGGGCACATGGTTTCTGAGTCACATGGTCGCCCTTCCTGCAGTTCCCAGTAATCCTGGGCTCCATTCACACCATCCGCGTCTGATTCCATCACGCATGCTCGCTAGACGCCGTCTACTCTTCCGAGCAGGCGCCCCTAACCTCTGGCGACCTTTCGCGCATGCGCGCTAGTCTCACGCTACTCCTACACACATGCGCGGTTAACTCGGTTACGCCCTAGCTTGCCAGCATGAACGCACGTATACAATGGCGCTCTTCCCTATTTATTCTCCCCTCCCCCGGGGTCCGCCAGCATCCGGGACTTCGGGAGGCCACAGTAGGTGCAAGGCGATGGTAGCTTCACAACCAAGTAAGGTGTCTCTCACTCGCTCTAGCAGGATACCGTCACCTTCCTGCCTACCTCGCTCTCTAATCTTGTTATTTCTTTTGCCTACAGATCTGTTGTAAGAAGCGCCCCCCTCCCGCTTCCTGCATAGCGCCTTCACTCAGCCATAGTGTAATTATCCTTTTCCCGTTCCCTCCCCCTGCTATTTCGCGCATTGTTTTATTGAGCCTGTGCCCATCACTTATCTTTAGCGCTTGGAGGCTATATTCAGCCCCTCTCCTTCAGCGCATTTTGGGCCTCTCACTTTATACACACCTCATGCTGAGGTTCCGCAACCATTGCCAGCATAATCACTTGGCGCTGTTCGTGTGATTTTCACCTGTAGTCCTTTGTAGTGCCGCGGTACCTACCACTTGGCACCCCTAGTTCACAGAGCGCTTTGCGTACTACCTAGCATTCCTAATGGTCTTGCCTCCGCTCTTTTGCATAACAGCATGATACACCTCATATGTATGTGTGTCACCCACGGTACGTTCATTGAAGACAGGTTTGATTATTCACAGCACCTTAAATCTATTTGTATGTTGCCTGCCATCCAGTGCACCAATGTTGATTTCTCATGTGTATTGTGTGCTGTCTTGTTTTCTCCCACAGGTGTGCGCCGCAGTGTCCGCTATTGTGTTGACACCGCGTTCCACACACCTTAGCGAGTGTGTAGGTAACTCATATTTTTAATTTTTTTCACCACGTGGCACTTCACCTTTTGCCACTCACTTCACACTGGTCCTGACGAAAGCTCCTTACTACTTTTATTCGTGAGCTGAAACATGTAGACCCACCACATAGCCAACTAACAGATAATTATTTCTCCATTTAGTTGCATCACATATCATTTTAACCAATACCCTGAGCCGCCAATAATAAATCTTCCAATGGCAAGGATTCTCAGCGGTATTTTTTAATTATCACCACATCACATTTTTGCACTACACCAGCTCCGCTGTAGTCAGGCGTCGCAGCACAACCGGGAGGCATTCGGCCACCCGGTTGGGGCCCCAATGATGAAGCATGACACCAACCAGGTTGGTGTGTGAGGGGTCTTTTAACCCACTTGGTGGGTTCCCAAACATTGCTTCATTTGACCGTACCACACTACATTGGGTGTGTCCACCTTTGACAAAGCTTATTTATAAGCTCCTTGCTCTGAATAATTTTTTATGACGCTCTGGTTGCGCAGACCCATATCTATGAGGCCACGCAAAGTCATTTTGTGCGGCATTTCATCGACTCCTACATATGGTGTAAGGCAACGCTGCGCAAGTTGATGTGTTGCCTTACACTGCGTCACAGGGGTGGGGGCGTTCCATGGGCGTTGAGGTGGGTTTTCCCCTGGGTTTTGACACATTCCCAGATTTACAAGCATCTGTAAACCTGAGGATGCATCAAAACTGTACGCTGCCCCCGGAGATGCGTAATGAGGAGAAATATCTATTTCTCCTGAATTGTTTCCTCTTTCTTTGTGTGGCACACATAGAAAGAGGAAAAAGCCTCCATGAGTTTTTTGTGTGCAGAAAGGCGTGCCTTCTTGCACAAAAACAATCCTGCAAACTATGCAGACACCATTGCACCATGGTGCAAGGCTGCCTGCGTTGGCGCTAGGCACCAAATTGTGTGCAGCCAGAAAGGAAAGGAATGCACAGTATTTTATAAATACAGTCCAATCCTGCCCTTTTGAATTGGCATAGGGCAGCACAGCAAAAATACTTGTGGAGCTGCCCTACACCATTTCATTGTAAATGAGGCCCATAGATTTTAGTAATATCTAGACCCTATGTAATGCTTTTTTTTTTAACATAGCTGTCTCTTCAACACATTCTCAGGGATAATAAAAACTATCTATATACAATGACAATTAAAAGCAAGCCCTTCACAGCTCAGTTAACTCTGTGCACTACCACTCCAAAAGATTCAAGTGATTCAATAAATGAACTTCAACAGCACTCTCCTTTCCTGAGAAATCAAAGCCAGGCAGACAGTTAAACACACCTTTCTGCCAGTGATTAACTCGTTGTGCACATTTGCATTTCTTTCAGGCCAGCAGTACACTGGCAGAAAGGTGAGTTTAACTGTCTGCCTGGTTTCTGTTTCCCAGCATGGCAGAGTCCCTGAATACCGCTCCAGGGAAGGCGTTTTAACGACCATGTCTGGAACGTTTTCTTTTAGCAAAGGAAGAGCGTGACCCCCTTCCCATGACTCCACGGCCCCCCTGGGGGTCGCGCCCCACAGATTGAAGACCTCTGTTCTAGGGGCATTGTCGAACTGGAGGACGATGATGGGTCGATCCTGACGGGACACACTGGAATCAATGCTCAGTTCCGCGCCTATTATCAGGAACTCTATTGTTCTAAACTTACCCCTAGTGATTATGACATTTCTCACTATTTAGAATACATACAGCTCCCCTGGTTACAGAACTGACAGCATGAGTTTTTGACGCACCCCATTGAGGGAGCAGAGGTTCGGCTCGCTCTGGGGTTGATGCGTGAGGGTAGTGCCCCCGGGCTGAATGGCCTTACGGTCACATTCTATAATGCTTCAGTGATCTTCTGATTCCTCATCTCATTTCTTAATTTCACGAGATAGCCGCAGACGGTATAATGCCCCCCTCTATGCATGAGGCGTTGATCATTACTTTGTTGAAGCCGGATAAAGATCCTGGTAGATACCCCTCTTATCTTCCGCTTTCGCTACTCAACGCGGACACCAAACTGTACGCGAACATTTTGGCAAATCGTCTGTCGCCGCTGCTCCCTCAGCTGATAGGCCCTGAACAGGCTGGGTTCGTCCCGGGCTGCACACTGTCACATAATCTCCGCACGTTTTTTGGGGCCCTGCAGCCTGTTTGTCCCAAGGTCAAAGCTGCTGCGGTTTTTCTAGATGCCGAAAAGGCTTTTGATTCGAGTGAATGGACGTTTATGCATGCTGTGTTGCGGCAAATGGGGCTCGGGAAGATTTATTTACGATTGGCCTCGGTACTATATAATTCTCCAGTAGCTCAGGTGCGCATGGGCGATGTGGTCTCTGCCCCGTTTCAAATTTCGCGGGGTACTCGACAAGGGTGCCAGCTTTCCCTCATGTTGCACACGGTGGCTGCTGAACCTCTGCTGCGGGCATTGCATGAGTATCACGGGCACAGGGGGCTTCATTTTCCTCATTACAATCTCATTACTTCTGCCTACGCCGATGATACACTTTTATACAGCCTGCATTCCGAGATCCATCTAACTCCTGTGATACGCGAGGTGCTGTGCTTTGGTGGTCTTTTCGGCCTAAAGATTAATTGGGATAAATCCATATTGTTCCCACTGATGCCTTCCACGGTGCTGTTTCCGCTCGATTTCTCGCTAGAATGGACCACTGACCCAGTGCCCTATTTGGGCATTCAAGTTCATTCTGATGCGGATGTGGTAACAAAAACGAATTACTGTAAAGGGGTTGATAAGCTCGGTGATGACATAGAGAGATGGATATGACTTCCCTTGTCTTTAGCTGGCAGAGTATCTTTGATGAAGATGGTTGTGCTCCCTCGCCTGCTCTTTCCCTTTGTTAATATGCAAATAGTGGTGCCCCAGCATCTGTTTCGAGAACTCCGGTCTCTGATGACTAAATTAGCGTGGGCTGGCAAGGCCCCTAGAGTCGCGTTGGACACTCTCATGCTTCCATACACAGCCGGGGGACTGAGTGCTCCGAATTTTTAACTGTATTACAGGGCCACGCAGGCCTCTCATGCATACATTTGGGTGCACGGGCCCCATGATTTACCTCACCTTCAGATCGAAAGGGTTGCCGCTGCCCCGCACTCCCTGCCTCGCTTCCTGACGCAGGCCCCAACGAGACGCTGCGGCATACTGGACTTGATCAATTCTGTTGTTCATGCATAGAATGCTCTGCTTGGAATGTATGATGGGGCTCAATTATATTCACCCCATATACTTGTGGAGTGGTGCCAATGGTTTGCGCTTAGCTCGGAGAAGTGGACCCTGGACTCCCTCCACAAATTGCATATACAGACCATGGGCGATTTGTTTAAATGTGGGCGGGTTGGTGCTTGGGAGGATGTAGTGGGCACTGATAATGTGCATTCGGTACTGACGAGATTCCACATTTTCAGAACCCGGCATGCTTTGCGGGTGATACTTGGGGAAGACTTACTGGAGCCCTTGAACATCCCTTCTTTGACTGCACTCTTGAGTGCTCAGACCCCGTGCAAGTTAATCTCCAAACTATACGCCTCGGCCCTGTCCACGAAGACTTCCTCCCTCAGCAGAATTAGACAGGCCTGGCAGTTGGATATTTGCAAAAACAACAGTTGATGAACAGAATGCAGAACAATGTCATACATTCACCCCAGTACAGAGATCTGGGCCTAAATCCATTGTTTGTTTGCTCACCATGCCATTCCTGTTTGAACCCAGCCATATGCAAATCAGCCTTGACCCTGTGCCTCATGGAAACAGTCCAGCCCTAGCTGCCCAGCCAGGTCCTCCCTGGACTAGAAACAAGCATCCCAGGACCTGTTTCGGGGTTTCACCCCTCTTCAGCCAGGATAGCTTGATTGCAGTGGCATGGAGAGCACGGGATATTGGCGTTCCTCTTACGGAGGACGTATGGTCCTACTGTTGTGAAGTCACCCGTAAGATTTCTATCAATGGTCGTTATAGGCTTGCCCACTTTAAATTTTTAAACAGAGTCTATCACTCCCCTTTGCGCCTTTTTGGTATGGTCTGCGTGACACTGATAACTGTGAGCGCTGTCGTACGCCGCGTGTTGTTTTTTTTCATCTGGCCTGGCAGTGCCCACAGGTGGAACATTATTGGGGAACAATTTTTCAGAAGCTGAATGACATACTTGGGCTCTCCCTTGCCCCGGATCCCTTGTTGGCGCTCCTAGGTTATACTAAACCCCTTAAGAAAAATGTGCGTCAATTGGTGGCAATGGGTCTCCTCCGTGCTAAACGATGGTCAGCGATGCGATGGATGAGGGGCCCTGTGCCCTCTGTGACAGAGCGGGAACACAATCTGGTTTACTGCAACACCCAATCTGATGTCTATAACAAAATGCTCCCTCCTTGTAACCGCCCGAAGAGTTTTGGGGGTTTGTTTGCTCAATATCATACTGCTTAGCGGGCCTTGGCAGATGGTCCTGATGACTATAATATGATTGTGGTCAATCTCTGTAAAATCAATGTCTTAGGGGCATATGTATCAAGCGAATTTTTAGTCGCAAACGCTGCGATTCGCAAAATACAGCGTTTGCGATAAAAAATTCGCAAAACGGGATGTATTAGGCTAATTCCCAACGCAAATTTAAGGAATCGCTAATTTAGCGATTTCTTAAGTTTGCGTAGGCATTTAAGAAATCGCAAATTGTGATTTCTTAAATGAAATGTAACACTCACCAAAGGATTGCGATTAATCCTTAAGAAATCGCAAATTACCACCAACGACTAGTTGGTGTTAATTTGCGATTTCTTTTAAAAATGCACGTTTTGTAATTTTACAAAGTGCCACGTGACGCACATACATGCCCTTAGGGCATGTATGTGCGCCATATGACCACACATGCTAATTTCAGGGGTGTATCAGGGTGTCATCTTGATACCCTTGCACCTTTGAAATTATTCTCAAATTGTGATTAGCAAATTGCGATTCGCAATTTGAGAATTACTTTCCATACATTCCTATGGGTCTCCTGGCCCATAGGAATAAATGGGCAGGTATTCCTTAATTGCGATTTCGCAATTTGCTAATCGCAATTAAGGAATTTTAAGAAATCGCAAAAAGTTTGCAATTTTTTAAATACATCCCGTTTTGCAATTCTCAAATAGCGATTCCTTCAAAATCGCAATTTGAGAATCGCAAATGGTGATGTTGATACATATGACCCTTAGAGTATTATTGCAGACGATTTCTTATTGCCCTGGGATGTTCTTATGTCTATTTGCATTATTTGCGACAGTATTATGTCCGCCGTATAACTCAATTATGGGTTTTCCTTAGCTTGTTGCGATGTTCCCCACGCCTCATCTGCCGTCTCCCCTGCTCGCCACCATGCTTTGTATCGACACTGTTAAGTCTCATATTTGCTTTTGATTTATGTGATCTACATTTGTACTATTTCATTTTTCTTTAGTATTATTGTACGTGCTTTGTTTTCTGTGATTTAAAATGCAATAAAACACAATAATAAAAAAATTAAAAAAATTACCGACAATTACGTGATTACACCTACTTGTATAACTAATGAGTGATTTTGGGGGGGGAAAAGGACAAATTTAGCGGGCATGAGTGGCTGCTCATGCTGTTGTTCATGGTGTTTTATATTTAGTTCTATTTGCTTAGTGCAAAATGCATCCTCGCATCCATATTGTTGGTGAAGGTGCATTTTGCTAAGAAGATATCACTAAATGCCGGGAGCATTCCTACTCCAAGAGCGCATTTAGCGAGTGTGAGTGGCTGCAAGTGGGTAGTTTTTGAAAATAGTGCTAAATGCTGAATTACTCTTCTTGCATAATTACGTGGAATCTCGTGAAATTCTGCTGTAATTCTGCGACAGCTAATTACATGAGTTATGCCCACCCCTAAATAGCACTACATAGTACTGGAATATTCAATAGTATATTATAATAATTTCTAGTCCTCTATTATACACTGAATAAGAATCGCCAGAGATAAACCAGAGTACCAATTAATGAGACTTTTTATTTTAGTATAATTCTTTTTCATGAACTTTTAACGAAATCTGTGAACCCCAATGCAATGATTTTTAGTAACTGAGCATAAATAAACAGAAATTAAAATAAAATAAAAAAACAAGCCCGCTCATATTTTGAAATCCATAATTCACATAGTAACTTCTGCAAATTATTTAAAATAATTAATTCATAGGTATGGCATAATTCCTGCAAAACATGAGATTTGAAACCTCTGCTGAAAGGACATTATAATTATATTCAAAAACCTAAAAAACATTCATTTTCAATATTTATGTTTGGCTATCGTACCAAACCACAGCCCATTCATGATGTATCCATTAGAACCACCATTACTAAAGATATGTAACTTTCACTTCTTAGGCATATCACCATTGGATAAATGGACAGGGACTAAAACTGCAGATCTCTCAAAACCTTTGTTGATTTTAGTCCTCTCGTCCATAAAATAACATGTGTATTTGTAAAGCGCACATTCACCCTTAGGTATTTTGGCGCTGAATAACAGATGTTTATTGTTACCCAGCTCAATGGTACTCATTTTATTGACCTCAGATGGATGAAAGGCTGAGTGGACCCGCTGGGATTTGAACCTGTGAACATGAGGTCAAACACAGGCCCCTGCAGTGGAAGCATTAGTTCACTGCTCCACCAGACCCAGCATCTCCTTGGATCACCCATGCTTCTTCACAGCCCTCCCAGACCCAAGGACCAGGACTGCTCCACAGCAGGAGTGCCAACTAGTACATCAAGGAGCTGTTTGGCTGGTGCATCACTGACACAGGACCTAGCTCCACCAGCCCCTTGCCCATAATTCCTCATTTCAACTCGTTCAGAGGCAGATTGGCCCTGAAATAATAACTAGATACCAGAAATGTACCAGGGATCTGCAAATTTGCAAATATTGTTTGGTATGTGCTTGTTGGAAGGGGCACAGTTACATTATCTTGCTCCCATCTTTCGTAGGTCTGTAATCATCTCAATTTGGCATTCCTGGGGACAGATCAACATGATTTGCTCCTATCTGTCCCCTGAGAAGTCAAAGTGCCCACTGGATTCCCGGAATTTGATTATAATGACGTAGAAATGTTTTTTGACAGCAGACGGGAGGGGCCCTGGCCACATGCCTTACTCCCACCTGCCACTGAGGGCACTACATTGTTCATTTTGACACCACAGGGACAGATTGCAGGGATGTGCTTAAATCTGCCCCCTAGGGTGTGGAAATGGCTACTAAACCATGAATGTTGATTTGCCAAAATGCCTGGGGTAGTGGAAGTGAAATCACATGACACATTCACATGACAGGATAAGACATCATTTGAGCTTTGAAAATCCTAGACATTGGCATCATGTGACGTTTGGCCTTGATTTAACCACAGGAGGTGACATTTAGAAAGGTGATGAAAAATAATATAAATTAAACTAGACAGACTACTGACACAAATACTTGTGATTCTTTCTATCTTTGGTGTAGTTGGGACTGCTATGTGGCGAGCATTTTGCCAACATGACTGGTAGTATTTATTGGCCAAAGAGGGTGAAAGAAAATAAAAAGCATCTGGTACTTTTTCCACCTAGAAATCTTAAAACAAACAATACAAGTGTAATTCACTTCAAGTATTGCAGAGCTGTCTAAACTAACAATATTTGGATTAGAATTAGCCTGCTATAAAAATATATAAAGAATTTTAAACAACTTATTTTTGAAGTACCAACTCTTGGCTTACTAGAAATCTTTAAAAACATGATCAAATAGCCAGTATTAATCTCTGAAAGAGGTGGGCACCCGAGATGCAGCCGAGTCTAGTGAAACTCACCAGAACCCAGTTCCTGCAAAATAAGCAAATGTGTGCTTAGTAGGGCCTGGGCCATAGGAGGCTCTAAAGGAAGTGTTACTAAGCAACATCTGACTTCATGTGACAAACTCAAACAATTTCATGTTTTAACTGGTGCTGTCCTGAGCAGTCTTAAGCAGCTGCCATTTTAAAGAAAGAAAAATTCTAAAGCTGTTTTTATTTCTTAACATATAAATGGCGCTGCCTTTGAAACCTTATACCAAGGTCCACAAAGGCATTGTCAGGGGTAGCAAGGGCTGCGGCGGCTCTCCTTTATGGCGGAGGAGCGTAGCCCTACTACTGGAGCCTGCAGATGAAAACATGTAAAATAAAATGATAAGAAAGCAATTAATAAAACTGCTTATGTTGTACTCTGTGGTAGAAAGCAGACGCTGGTAGGCATGTAAGTTCTTAAGTACCTTTATTCCAGTTGTACAGCAGGATGGTAAGTAGGTACATCAACTTGCTAGACCGGATAAAGAGGTAGTAATGAGTAGGTTAGCCCACTAAACAGCCCTTGGTCCTATGCCACAGCAGCCCCACCAGGAGCAGCCTGCCTGCTGCTCAGCCCATCTGTAACTGTCATACCTCACTCAGTCAGACTCCCAACATTCCACGCATCACAGCAATCCCAACATTCTACTCCAAACACACACAGTGGCTGAGCAGCAGGTGGACTGGAAAACTGCAAGATATAAGAATACTATGCAGGGCATAACAGCCTTATTATCATTTTATTTGACATGAGGGAGCCGGAGAAGCAGGAGGAGTGGTGGGCACAGGGCACTGCAAGTGCGCATGTTGGTTTGGCCCGAAGTCTTAAGACGACCAAATCTACATGCACCCTTAGATATCTTCAGGCTGTTGCTTGGAGAACGGCAGGGACAGGCTCCCAGTCCCTGTTGGAGTCTAAAGCCAGCCCACTCCGCCGAATACTGATGCTTCTATCATGCTGGGTAATACCAGCATGAGAGAAGAATCTGGGTTGGCGCAGGGGCAGGGGAGTCTGGGAGCCTGCGCATTGGGCGTTGAAGAGTACTGAGGCAGTGAGGCGGCAGCTGGTAAGTTTTCTTTTCTTTTTTTTATAATT
The DNA here is from genome assembly GCF_964204655.1 of Triturus cristatus. Taxonomy (NCBI): domain Eukaryota; kingdom Metazoa; phylum Chordata; class Amphibia; order Caudata; family Salamandridae; genus Triturus; species Triturus cristatus. The sequence goes on from NC_140594.1 coordinate 84,718,505, forward strand.
GTTCCCTGCGCTGCCCCACCACTTTCCCCTGCTAGCAGCTGCACTGAGCAAGGAAGAAGCCATGGGTCACAGCTGCGACCCATGGTGACCCCTTATGATGTCCATGGACTAGATAACAGGGATTTTGATGTCTTCTATATTGCTGTTGTTGGAAGCAGGTGGGAGAGGCTTGATGGTTATGTGGCTTTATTCCTAACAGCTGTGGACCTGTAATAGTCTAATTTCAGTTCCCCTAGGGCCAGAAGGATGTGATTTGCCCCATAGCTACACCTATAGAAAGTCAAAATGGCAACTAGCATCCAGGAATTTCATTTTTGATATTGTTCAAATGTTTCTTGATGGCTGGTGGCCTTTCTTGTACATACTATGGCAGTCAATACTACATGATGGCTGGTGGCCCGTCACAGCCTTTCTTGCTCATAGCATTGAAGTCAATACTACATTATTAATTCCAACTTCCCCATGGGCAAATCAGTAGGATATTCCCCAGATCTTGCCACTAGGCATCCCTGCCAAGTACCACGCTTCAGGGGTTAGATGAATGCATTTTAGTGTCTGCATCACCACACTACAATGCATAAGTTCCACATAATTGTGCCCCCTGGGAACACCCCAATAAGAGGCACACTCAACAAGGCTGAATTCAGAGCTCTGCTACAGATTTTTGGGCCATATGTATGAAAGTTTGCTTTTCCGATTCTCAAATAGCGATTTTTTTGCGAATCGCCATTTGAGAATCGCAAAACGCTATGTATGTAGGATTTGCAAATAATTTTGCGAATCATACATATTCCTTAATTGTGAATTCCAAATTGTGATTCGCAATTAAGGAATACCTCCCCATTCATTCCTATAGGGCTAGAGGCCAATAGGAATGAATAGGAAGACATTCTCAATTTGCAATTCTCAATTAGAGAATCGCAAATTGAGAATGCAATTTCAAGGGTGCCAAGGTGTCAAAAGGACACCCTGGTGCATCCCTGAAATGTGCGTGTGTGCACATGTGGCAAACATACATGCCCTAGGGGCATGTATGTGCTCCACATGGCACTTTGAAAAATGTAAAAAAGTGCATTTTTCAGAGAAATCGCAAATTACCACCAACTTGAAGTTGGTGGTAATTTGCGATTCATTAAGGCCAAATTGCACTTTTTCTGTGCTTCTTACATTGCATTTAAGGATTAGCAATTTGCGATTCCTTAAATACAATCGCAAAATAAGGAATCGCAAAGTTTGCGATTCCTTATTTTGCGAGGCAGTTTTTCTTTGATACATATCACTGAGCCAAATTGCGATCGCAAACGCCAAAATTCTGTAAATTTCGGCGTTTGCAATTTGGAATGATACATATGGCCCTTTGCTCTTTAAAAAAGCGCCGCTTTCAATGGGCATTTCGGCTTGAACTCACAGCAGCTACGTTAGTGGTCTCAATTTCAGCCAATGACAGCCTGCTTGCGAAGCTGCTGGGGCTGCTGGGGCTGCTGGGGCTCAATTAATGAGAGCAAGAATAATATGGGGCAATCAGGGGCTGCTCTGCCCCAAGGGCACTTCTGAAGGCAAATAAAGGGAAGCTCTATGCCACCGTCTCTACAGTGCTGACATTTCCGCAAACCCTTTTGATTGCTGCCCACAGTCCATCACAGCGCTGTCCGTGTGAACCAACTTCACCTGTGACAAAGTTTCACAGATCAATAAGAAAACATAATGCTGACTTAAAAATTCAAAATGAATGTGGAGTAATGAGGCTACCACCTTGGTATCCAAAACACTCGAGTGTCCGAAGGAATCTGAAAGCCAGGGAAGAAGTCGACTGTCTCTTCATCAATGGCGTGAATCCGAGTCTCAGGCCCCCCAAGCAGCCTGCCCCTCAGGCCAGACATCCTTTCGGCCACCTGGGCAAGGCCCCGGTCAGATGGAATTGTGTCCCAACAATGCCTTTTATTAAGTGAATTCATCTCGCGGCAGCAGAGCGCGTTCTGTGATAGATAACGCTGTCACAGTAAGCAACAAGTAACTTATGTGACAGGCTGTCTGCTGGGTGGTCTATTATTTGGGGAAGCCATTAAAGCTTTGCCTGATGATCAATTCATTATCACATATAGGCCATAGACTTTCTCAATGTTGCAGTGGTATGTGTTCTTCAAACAAGTGGTAGAAAGCACGTTACTTTTGTTGGCTGTTAAATATGCAAAAGGTTACTAGAGAGTACTGTGCTCAGTGAGGCGATGTGCTTGTCTTATATAAAACAGTTCCTACAGTCACCTACCTTATGATGTTGCATTATTTGGGTGCATGCTCTGTCGTAGGGCCCCCTCTTCCCATGTAAATAAATCCTTCCCACTCACATGAATTTCTTCATTGAGATGTTTACAGTGCCAGGGTCCTTGTGGAATCCCGTCCACCTCATCACTTTTTCCTCTACAAGATGGATGTGGGCTTATATTTGGTATGATGCCGACAATGCACTGAGGAAATACGGGGCATATTATCAAGACAGGCGATAAAATTATCGCCGCTAAAACTGAGATAATGGGCTTGATAATATGCTCTATGGAATTCCAGTTGAAGCCCATGTTAGATGTGAAGGACGTCTAACCTGAGCTTCAATTGGAATTCCATAGTGCATATTATCAAGCCCATTATCGCCGTTTTAGCTGCAGTTTTCTGACGCTAAAGCGGGGATAATTTTATCACCTGTCTTGATAATATGCCCCTACGTTGGTGACCTTGCATGAGAACTTTTATCACAAACGTTGTACATTATTGCTTTGCACAGAATTGAGTAACGTCACTACTGCATGATTACAGGATTATAAGTGCTTATTTCACTCATGATAAAGTGTCGCTCATCGAGGTATGCAATGAAAGGTCACACATAAACACATTGAAATTATAGAAAGGTCACTCATGGCCCTACTGAAAACTTGGCAGCTATGACTAGGCACGATGGATTTTGATAAGATTTATGTTGTTTTTGTTAGCTGTAGGGTGGAGGGCCCATAATTCCAACCTTACTGATTATTTCCTAATTATTAATTTTTATTATCAATTTACCTTACATTCACAGCATATAGTGCAGCTCACATCAAGAAATTTGGCATGTACATATATTGTTATTAATCTAAAACCATGATCAGGATTCTGCATATAGAGTGGTATGTTTCAGCTTAGCAGGCATGGCTATGATGGTGGCCACTGCGCATGTGTTCCAGTGAACTCTGGTTTGGGCCCAATTACTATCCTTAATCATCCTTTGGAACCTGACTGGGGGTCCCCACTGTTGTGAGGGCAACCCCCTCATAGGGATCCCAGTGAGAGGGGGCGTCTAATACCTGCCCTCCTGCGGCTGCTGACCTCGCCGGCTGTGGATTGGGCAGGGGCTGGGATGGGGCCATTGGCCGTGAGGCTGCAGGACTCTTGCCATGTGGGCATAGGCAGCGGAACAAGGAGTCCAACACAGGGAGTACTCCGCGCAGGCCTGGGGCTGCTGTTATTGAGTGGGGCCAGTGCTGAGACTGGTTAGGGCCCACAGATTTATTTACCACTGCCTGGCCTACAGCCTTCTCCCTGTATCACATGTGCTGGCCCTGCAGGCTTTAGGCCCTTGACTGTGGAGCTACTGTGGGGGCTGCGCTGCACACGAAAAGACCTCGACCACAAGGGCGATATGTTTCATGCCCTGGGAGACAGTGGCCTGCAGGGGACTGCAAGAGGACCAACATAGCCCTGTGATGTTACTGGCGCCGGCTTTTGCCTTGCGGCCTACACCAGCTTGGGGTCACGCTGGAGTGGGGATGGATACCCGAACCTCGGGGCATATAGATGCCTTGCGCCATTGCTGTTGTTTGACCTGTGGGGGGTGGAGTGACCATGCTTTAGGAATTGGGAGTTTGGGCCTGCTGCCTGGCTCTGCAGTGCATCGCAGGGTCTCTGGCATCTGCAGGGTCTGATTCAGCGTCTCGGACAGCGTCTGTGGCAGCATACGTGTCGGATCGGATTCAGACATCCAACTAACTAACCTACCTCAATTATACTATTCTGTGTTCGTGTACCACCCCCAAATGTTTCAATATCGTGAAATCCCCTACTTCTGATTGGACAGGGCAAGGAGGCGAGTTCATCGCACCATATTACATGTAATATTTTACTTTAGGCTCTTTGTTCTATGTTTCCTCAAATTAATTTATTTTCTCAAAGCTTAATTCCCACCCGCATTTCAAATTATGCTTAATACAATTTATACAATTTGTAATATATGTTGCTCTTGTCCGGGTCGATGGGTTAAGTTCCCATGTGCTTCTCGCCAAATTGACCTTGGCTGGGTTTCAATGGTGTCATCATAGTTCCGGGCAGGGTTTAGTGCGCGTGCGCACAGATCAGGTGGGGTAGGGATTTCAGTCACCCTCCGAGGTCCAAATACGAACTAATAACAAAGTCAGAGAAAGACATGTTAGAATACAGTAATAAATGAATTCACTGTATACCACTTATCACTACATCGCAGCCAAGGTCTGAAATGAGCTCCCAATCGACATCAGACGTGCCCCCTCCCTGAACATCTTCAGGAAGACACTCAAGACCAGCCTCTTCAACTGAATGGAGCTGCTTACCCCCTCTTTCCCCAGGGCCTTGAGACCCTCACGGGTGAGTAGCATGCTTTACATCCCCTGATTGATTGCTTGATTGATTGAGGACGAGTGCGGGGCCAGTGCTGGTGGGCTCCTTCCGGAGGTATGCCGTGCCCTGACTTCGGCAGTGAGTGTGTCCCTGAAAACTTTGGGGACTTCATGAGCACACCCTACTTACCCTTTTTCGACACTCATTGCTAGTGAACAAATTTTCCCCCCTTTCTTCATTGTTGCTGAGTCCCCTGCAGTGTCTCGTGGGCTGGTGTGGAACCCATAGCGCTAACCCGGGATGTGGTGGTGGGTGGCTGGTGCTGCTGTCCCTGAGACACAGTCTTCATGGAGTGTCTGGAGGCCATAATGAATTGGCTAGCCCTTCCTAGAGTGTGCTCTAGTTGCGGTTGTCGCTGGTACCATGATGGTGATGCAGCAGATTACCAGCTTGGGGTTACACACACACTATATACTCACCTGGGCCCATAACCATTCATACAAAAAGCTTGTAATACCACCGGAGTCAATTTTGTTTTTACCTGCAAGATTTTGTTATCCTTGCCCAAAATTACCAATCCAATCTTCTTGACAATACATTTCCTCTGGTCAATGAATCTAGTAGCTAGTAGTATAGGCAGAAATAACATTTAAGGTTTTCTCCAATAATCACAGACTCAGAGTTTTATGTTTAAAACGTTTTTATTGAAACAAAACAAACCATGGGGGAGGAGGATAGGAGGTTAGGGTACATTTAAGACAATCAATGAAAAAAGGTGCAACTCAAGAGGGCTGTCGATGGATAGCTCGATGGGCCAGGGGAAAAGCACAGTAAATGAAAGGCTAGAAATGCAAACTGTGGAATCCCTGCGTGCATATCCAACACCCCAAATCTGAGCAATGAAAGCCAGCAGCAACTCGACAAAGCACAATCCACCCCCCCCCATCCCCCAACCCCCCAGTAAAGAAAGGAAGGAAAAAAAAACAATACCCCACCCCCCCGTCCTATGGTCCCGCGTCAGATTAGTCCTCACCAAGAAGCCCCGCACCCCCCCCCCCCCCCCGGAGGCCTCTGTCTCACATGTGATCTAGTCCGCCGGGATCACCGGCGGCGTCAGCCTGAGAAGCCTAAGATACCTCGGACAGGTGAGCTCCCGGAATTCGGTGGACAGCAGCGCTAGAAAGGGTTGCCACAGCTCTTCAAATTGGTCTATTTACCCCGCCACCGTGAGCGACAGCTTCTCCATTCCCAGCACATGCCAAAGCCTATGCAACCAACCCGTGATGGAGGGGACAGTGTTGGTGCGCCAGTGGATAAGGATGTTCTGGACCGCAGACCCCAGCGCTATCGCGATCTGCCTGCCCCTGCGGGACTTCAGTGGGTACATTAGGTCATTGGGGAGGCCCAGCAGGACATACGCCGGGAAGCGCGGCAGCTCTATCCCAAAGTGCTTATCCACCTCATCCAAAACTTCCTTCCAGTAAGTGGTCAGCACGGGGCAATCCCAAAGAATGTGTGAGAGGGTACCCTCCTGCCCGCAGCCCCGCCAGCACCCCTTGTCAGTGTGTTTATGCATTTCATACAGTCGCTCCGGGGTGTAATACCAATAAGTGGACACCTTAGTGAAGGTCTCCGTAAGGCCCGTGTGATATACAGAGTGCCGCGCCCGATACGCAATTTTGTCCCATTCCTTGTGGCTAAGTGTCCTACCCAATTCCCTGTGCCAGCGCTCCCTCCCCGGATTGTAATAGTGAAACGGCGGGGGTTGTAGGTACTTGTACAGATCGGTAATTAGCTTAGCGTCAGAGGTCCGGGTAGCCAGCCACCTCTCATACGGTGTAATTTGATGAGCCGCGGTGTCACGCACCTGGGGCTGGAGGGCCCAATGCCGAACCTGCATGTAGCGCAATCTGTCCAGCTCCGTCAGGCCGAACTCCTGGCGGAGTTGCTGAAACGGAATCACTCCCTCCGGGCCATAGATCTGGAAGAGCGCCCTGCAGCCCGCCTGCACCCAATGGGAGAAAACTCCCGGCTCCATCCCTGGGGAGAAGTCCGGGTTGCCCGCTATGGGTGTGAACGGCGAAGGGAAGGTGGTGAGGCCCCGAGCCTCACAGACTGCGTCCCACACCCGCAGGGGGACCCGCGTAATAAAAGAAGCGTAGAGGTTAGGGGGGCGGTGCGCGCGGCGCAAGAATCTTGTAAAGTGCAGCCCGCCACTGCCTGGTCTTGAAAGAGCCAGTGTTTGTCGGACTCCCACCTGCTCCACTCCACCAAATATCGCAGCTGTGCCGCCTGAAAGTACTTACGGAGGTCTGGAATACCGAGGCCCCCCGCCTCCGGAGCAAGCGTGGAGAGGACCCTCTTCATTCGTGGCTTGCGGCCCTGCCAGACAAAGCGGGAGATGTCAGCCTGCATTTGTCGTATCCAGCCCACCGGGGGCTGGAGAGGGAGGGCCCGGAAAAGATACAGTATCTGGGGCAACACCGTCATCTTAACCGCCGCAATTCGCCCCAACCAGGACAGTAGGCCTTTGCTCCAGCGACCAAGCTCCTCCTTGATCTTCCTGCTGAGGAAGGCATAGTTAGCCGTAACCATCTCCGGTAATGTGGGCGCCAGCAGAATCCCCAAGTATGGCACCGTGGAGGAGGACCACTGCATGGGGAAGAGTCGCTGAAGGTCCCTCCTGGTGTCCGCAGCCAGGGACACGTCTAACGCCACCGACTTGCTCATATTCATTTTGAAGCCGGCCACACAGGCAAAGGCGTCTAGTTCCTGGAGGCAAGCAGGCAGCGACCTCCTAGGGTCGTCCAAGGTCAACAGGACATCGTCCGCGTAGAGACTGACAGTGTGGACATACTGGCCCATCCGGACCCCAACCGCATCCGGGTTATCGCGAATCCTCTGAGCAAACGGCTCCATGTAGAGGGCAAACAAGAGCGGCGAGAGGGGGCAGCCCTGCCTCGTGCCGCGTTCGATGGCAAATCCACCGGAGCTGCACCCGTTGACCCGCACCGATGCTGAAGGATGCTTATAACAGTTGAATACCATGGTGCGGAACTTATCCCCGATTCCCAATTTCTTGAGAACCAGCTCGAGATACGGCCAGTGAACTCTGTCGAAGGCCTTCTCCGCGTCGACGGACAGCAACATCCGCTCCCCCGGGATCCGCGAGGCCTTCTCCAGAACATGCGCCACCCGCTTGGTATTGTCAACCGTCTGTCTGCCGGGTACAAAGCCAGCCTGGTCCGCCTCCACCAATCCGGGGAGGTGTGGACCCAGCCTGGACGCTAGAATCCCTGTATACAACTTGAGGTCGACATTTAAGAGCGAGATGGGTCGATACGAACCGCAGAGGGCCCGGTCCTTCCCAGGTTTCGGAATTACCGCGACCGTCGCCCTCAGGAGATCCGATGGGATGGCTCCCGGTTCGGAAAAGGAATTAAATAGCCGAGTAAGGACAGGGGACACAGCCGTGCAAAAAGTCTTATAAAACAAAGACGTGTACCCGTCCGGGCCCGGGGCCTTACCATGCTTCAGCCGCGCGATAGCGGAAATCACCTCCTCAACATGGATATCCCGCTCCAGGTGGACCGCCTGAGCCGGATCCAGCACCGGAAGGGTCACCGACTCCAAATCGCCTTCGGCGTCCCGTGGCGAGGAGGGCTCCTCCGCATACAGCGCCTCGTAGAAGCCGCGGAAAGATTCCGCTACCGCTGCGTCCCCGGAGACTACCACCCCGTCCGTGCCCACCAGTTCCCTCACGATGCCACGCTGCTGCGTGACCCGGAGCCGGTGTGCTAGAAGCTTGCCACATTTGTCCCCCCCAGTGTAGAAGGCGTGTTTCAAGCGCAAGGCAGCATACTCCGCCCTATCAAGATCCAATGCCGACAGGAGCTTCCTCGCAGCCTTCAACTGCCTCCACACCCTTGGCGCCCCCGTGCGTTGGTGGACCTGCTCAAGCTCCCGGACCTGAACGGTCAGCTCGTCCCTCTTCCGTTGCCGCTCCCTATTTTCGGCTGCGGAGATAGAGATAAATTCCCCCCGGAGGACTGCCTTCAATGCCGCCCACTGTGTCGCCTGCGAAGTGTCGGTGTTGCTATTGTGAGTTAGGTAGTCCTGTATGACCTCCCCAATACGCTGCACTACAGACTTTTTGTGTAAAAGGGTATCCCGGAGGCGCCACACCCCCCGAGAGGGGGAGGCCGCCGGCCACTGGAAAACGCCGGTGACTGGTGAATGGTCAGACAAGGTCAGGACCCCGATGTCCGCCGCCATGGCAGCGGCATGCATCGGTCCACTCACCAGAAGGTAGTCCAGCCGTGAGTAGGTTCGATGTGCGTGTGAAAAGTAAGAGTAGTCCCTATCCGTGGGGTGCATGGAGCGCCAAAGGTCGTGTAAGTCCATTTCCGCAATCCGGGCCTTCACAGCCTGGGACAGTTCACCCGTCTGCGGGAAGCGCTGCGCCGATCTGTCCATCACAGAATCGAAGACAATATTAAGGTCTCCCCCCACAATGACGTGGCGGTCGGGGGAAGCAGTGACATCCACCAACACGGAGTCTAGGAAACGCTCTTGGTGGTCGTTTGGGCTATAAACGGAGCCGACCGTAAACGCTATGCCCCCTAAGCGCATGCGATACGCAAGAAGCCTCCCCTTCTGTTCAGCACACTTATACAAAACCTCCCCCCTAAAGGAGCTCGCTAGAAGAATGGCTACCCCCGCCGTCTTGTTCGCTGCCGAGGAGAAGAACTGGGTAGGGAACCTAGCAGAGCGCAGCCTATGGCAATCCCGGGACAATAAGTGGGTCTCCTGTAAAAGGCAAATGTCCGCCTGCGTCCCCTCCAGCAAAGATAAGATCGCTCTGTGCTTCACGGGGTTATTCAGACCCTGAACATTAAGGGTCACTACCTTTAGGGCCGACATTCCTCTCGGGGATCGGGAGCGCCATGCAATGGGCAGGGGATCAGCGGGTGGGGCGCGCGGGGCAGCCGCACAGGACAAGCTATAACATACCAAGCGTGGGCATGGACAACATCGGACGGGACCTCCCCAACCCCAGAACAACCCCTACACCCCCCCAAAACACAACCCTGGCAACTAGCCAAACGCAAAATCAAACACCCCATTGTCCCAGTCAAGCCCCAAAACGGGCAAGTCCGTAGAAAAGAACGAAGTGGACGTCCAGCCACTCACCTCCAGCCGCTCTCCCCCGACCCCCCCGCCCCGTACCCAGCATTTTGTGGTAAATAAAATCTTCTTTACCGGACTGAATTTCATACGGAATCTTAAAATAAAGTAAAAATAGCTCAAAATAACAAGAGGCAGAATCCGTGGTATAAGAGGTTTTCTAAATGGGCTTTATTCCATCAAAAATGGCCGACTCGAGTCGCGGCCTTCAGGTTCCGTCACCACGAGGGTTCAGGAAGTGAAGTACAATACTTTATTGACAGACATGCATTTTTATAATAAGTACATTACAATGAAACGAATGTAGAAGGCGTAACATTTGATAAGAAAAGTGACAAAACAGGTACGTAATCGAAACTAGGCGTAATAAGGAATAAAAGAAACATGATTGGTTAGGATTACCAAACATAGGTGGATCTATAAGATAATACTTGGCATAGATGCGCGCGCAGCAGCATGACGTGTGAGTGACGTGCAACTAGGGGGTGAAGGGACTTGACATTTAGCTCTACATGTGGAGACGAGAAGTCTGGGGGGTCAAGTCAACCTAATCCCAAATCATATCTAACATCCTATGTTTAAAGAACTATGTTATCCACAAGGAAGGACTCTCGGACAGAATCTATTCTATACTAACTGTGTGTGCGTGTACAAGCGCCTAAGTGTCTATATGAGATGCGAGAGGCAGAAAACTTTCCATGGCAACAGGGCTATGAATCATTTGCAGGAGGACGGAAAGGCTGAGTCCTTTGCTTGTGAGCTAAAGGAAATGTTTACCTAAATCACTAGACAGGAATGCATCGGCTGAAGAGCAAAATAGATAATTCGAAGGTGAAATACAGCTTCTTGGCAGGCAGGCGAAAACTGGCCGAGGCAGGCACCGTTAGCTGCACAGGGAGTAGGACAAAGTTCATGGATACAGATGCGAGCTCAAGCTGAAGCTGTCAAAAGACAGAGAGCAGGGAAAGGCTTTGAGGACAGAATCGGGCCTACTTGCCTGAACTGTAAAAATGTAGTAACTTAGCCATATAAAGTCGGTGGCCTTTCATACTTAGGAATCGAATATCCAGCCCATTGATGGCGGATCTGACAGAGAACATGTCGACGGTAGACACACATATGTTTGCGTCTTAGAAACTGGAACTGGAGGGAACATACATGTACTTGTAACATGCATATAGAACCGTTGGGGTCCAAGATAGGGGACATAACTGATCAGGAAAATCCACATTTCCACATTCCCTCCTTGTCCCCTACTTGCCCTTCAAGAGATATCAATCTTCATCATTCCATCGATTTGCTCATGGAGCATCATTTCTTCTTCCTTCTTCTTCCGGTATTTTGAACGAGAACTGTGATATGGAATGCATGATGTGGCACACAGACCACAAATCGCTGGTCCACATTGCAGGCATAAACAACAACTGAAGAGCATAAGAAGGCCAATACCTAGGAAGGATAGAACTCTCCATCCCCAGGCTGATATCACACTCCAAAACCACCCGGACCACGTCCAAGTGCCTGGATTTTCGTGTATCTGGCTTACAATCTTATGAAGGCGTGTTATAGCTTTATATACAGATGGCGAATTTTCTGGTATGAATATGCAGCAGCTGGATCCGATGACCCTGCAAGCTCCGCCCCTATCGGCCAGGATGACGTCAAGGACAAGACGATTCTGGAGAACAACAATTCTCATCACTGATTGTTCCTCTGTCAGATTGCCTAGGGCGGCTATAGTCTCGTTTACTACAGCTTCAAGAGTCTTGGTTAGTCTGCGTATCAGCTTACTATTTGATATGGTACCTATATAGGGAAAGATACCTTTATTGAAATCTACATACTTGTCCCATGCCGTCTCAGTATAATCGACAACTGGGAGATCTCTACGCTCTCTATTGTGTACTAAATGAACATTTCGATAATAATCAGGGGGAGCTAGGAAAACAGGTGGCAGAAGGAATGCTATGTAACAGGTACCATCCCAATCTAGAGGCAGACGCATATATGCCGTCTGACCACATATAAAGTAAGAATGGCGAGAAGCTCTAAATGAAGATTTACCTTGATCACTATATTCTACTGTAGTAACGCATTGGCTATGGCCCATGTGTATGGAACCAACTTTTCTTACACATAATTCACCCTTAACTGGAAATACAGACATAGTGGGCAGAATTAGTTCAACTTCGGATTTGACATTCAAAATCATAAGATTAGGCGTAAAATTACCTAATTTATACACTTCATTTTCTAAATCAGTTCCTGTTCTACTGGGGTGACCCTCCTTATTAGGGTGACAGACTTTGAATAAAACTAGATTCAGATTTCCCCATATCCAATGTTGTTGATAAACTGCTGTGTCTGGGTCTATGGAATTTAATAAACTAAACCATGCTCCACAGGAGCCATTGTGTGTGAATGGATGTGGAAAGAAAGGCAGAACTCCTTTGTTATTCTGATAGGGAGGGAGTCGGCCACACACCCAACAATTGGTGGCATTACTAGTCTGATGGGAATGATGTAACATACTAATGAATGTGTTATTGCGCAGCGCAAGTCTATAGGACAACTCATGTGGGGGTAATTCACTAAAAGAATGTTCATCAGTTATATTGAAAGCACGTTTAGAAACAGGATAATACATATGCAACAATATGCTTGCAGTAACTATTAAAAAACTCAAGGAAAACAAAATTAATAAAGTCACAATACAGTGGCTACACAGTAATTTACAATAAGCATGTCGTTTCATTATGATTCTGGACTCTACATCATTCAGACCTAAGGGATACATGTCGGGACAGATTCAACCGCTTCACCTTGGAGAGGACTTAAACAATCAAATCGTCCGACAGTTTGGATCTGGACCTGAGTTTCTGCTTATAGAGTTCGGTGCTACTGGCCTCAGCCAAGGGTAGCTTTGAGTCAATGGGGGAAGACACACGGGGAGTACTGTTTGTGTCAGGAGGAAGTCCATGAAATTTCTTGATATGGCTGGAATGCACCCAGCCTTTTCTCCCTTCGATCTTCACAGCTGTTCTGGTCGTCAGCAGGACCAACTTAGGAAGCCTCCACCTTGGCTCCAGTTGGGTTTTCCGATCGAAATTCCTGACGAGAACATAATCGCCGGGAATTACATCATGAGGTTTCACCTCGGTGTTGTCGGGAAAAGCTGCGACTACCTGTGAACGACAAGATTGTAGTGCAGACATCAAGGAAGCCAGGTAATCTGTCAGCATATTACAGTCAACATCAGTTATTTTACGGGGTATAGGCGTCCCCCACATATTCGGTGGTCTACCAAAGATCACCTCATAAGGGGATAGCCCTGTTCGAGAGTGTGCTACCATTCTCATGTAAAATAGCGCAACTGGTAAGGCTACTATCCAGTCCACACCTTTTTCCTGACATATTTTAGACAATCTGATTTTTAAAAGTTGATTATGTCGTTCCACGAGACCTGCTGCCTCGGGGTGTCGGACACAGTGGAATTTCCACTGATATCCCAACAAAAGTGAGACATGTTTCATTAATTCGGATGAGAAAGGCTGGCCGTTATCTGAATATACAACACGTGGTAAACCGTACCGTGGGAAGAATTCTCGAACTAGCTGCTTGGCAGTAGTCGGGGCAGTGTAATCTGATACGGGATACGCCTCTGTCCAACGGGAGAGAGCGCAGACAACTACGAGAACATATTTGAATCCTCGACAACGTTCCATCTGAATATAATCCATCTGGAGGACTTCAAAAGGATGGTCAGGAGGCTGAAATCCACCCTGCTCTACGGGAACACTCTTTCCTGGATTAAACTGACAACATATCATACAGGTACGAACTTTTTGTTTAGCTGCTGCTCGTAAATGTTTGTTGAACCAAACGTGCTGAATGCTGTCTAGCATAGCCTTCTCTCCTAAATGTGCTGGACTGTGAACTGTAGCTATAATGGCTTGAACCATGGAATCAGGGAGAAACCATACAGATTTCTCCTTCGTCATCCATCCTTGATCTGTCTGGATCCCTCCTAGTTCAGTCCACTTCTTTATTTCTTCTGCTGTGGCATGTGTCTGTATGTCAATTACGTCAAGTGCGGGATCCTTAATTGTCATACACTGTGTTGGTGTCTGAACTATTGGCTTTGTCATGTCTAATGTGCGATTCTGAGCAGTCTGTTTAGCTGTTCTGTCAGCTAAATCATTGCCTTGAGAAATGGTATCAGTAACCTTCGTGTGTGCTTTACATTTCATAATCGATATAGCAGTGGGTAGATGTATTGCGTCTAACAAGGCATGAATGAGGGGTCCGTGCTGAATGTGGGCACCATGGGAGGTTAAATAACCTCTCTCTCGCCACAGCACGCCGAAGTCGTGTACAACTCCGAATGCATAACGTGAGTCAGTGTATACATTAACTTTCTTATTTGTGGCTTGAATACAGGCTTGCGTTAGAGCAATAAGTTCTGCTGCTTGGGCTGACAAAGTATCTATACAATTTGTCTCAATAACTTTAGTGTCTGTTGTGACTGCATACGCGGCCACTAAATCTCCTGTACTTGTTCTCATGCACGATCCGTCTACATACAACGTCAGGTCTGGATCTAACAATGGAACGTCTGTCAAGTCTTGTCTAGGTTTCGTCTTTATTTCAATGATTTCAACACAATCATGAGCTAGTGGGTCTGTTCCAATTACAGGTAATAGTGTAGCAGGGTTCAATGTATTACACCGTCGGATCTCTATGTGTGGTTGAAACAATGTCAGTTCATAACCGGTAAGTCTTGCTATGGTCAAGTGTTGTGTTTGTGTTCGGTTCACAAGAACCTCTACTGCATGTGGTACTTGTACTGTCAATGGATGTCCTAACACTATGGCATCGCTTTGTCTGATTGCTAAAGCTGTCGCTGCCACTGATTTCAGGCATGCAGGCAAAGCCTGAGCTACGGGATCTAATGTACTGGAAAAATAAGCACATGGCTTGCGTGATCCTGCTTGATCCTGAGTGAGTACTGACAAGGCAGTACCTTCGCGTTCTGTAACAAAGAGTGTAAAATGTTTGCTATAACATGGTGTTGCTAAAACAGGTGCTTGACATAAAGCTTCCTTTAGGCTTTCAAAAGCTTGTGTATGTTCCTGAGTCCAAGGGAGAACAGTCGATGTGGCTGCCTCCTGTGTGGTTAACTGAATGAGTGGTTTTGCTAGAAATGCGTACTGAGGGATCCACTGCCTACAATATGAAGTGAGGCCTATGAAAGCCCGCACCTCCTTTTGTGTCTGGGGTATTGACATGTTAGCAATTAACTGGATGCGATCTGGTGTAAGCTGCCTTCCCTCCTTGGACAGCGAGTGACCAAGATAAATAACTCGCTGGACACAGAATTGCAGCTTAGAAGGGGACACCTTGTGCCCCTTGTCGGCTAGAAAATGTAAAACTGTCAGAGAAGCTTTTTCACATTCTGGCTCGCTTCTCGCTGTGATCAGCAGATCATCGACATATTGAAGCAGTGCAGTATTGACTGGCATGTGGATACTGTCAAGTTCTCGTTTCAGTGCTTGGCTGTAGATGCTGGGGCTTTCTGTGAATCCTTGGGGAGCGCGTGAGAATTTAAAGCTGCGCCCATTTAAACTGAATCCGAACAAGTATTGGCTTTCCGGATCTATTGGGACGCTGAAAAAGGCATTCTTGAGATCGATTACAGTAAAGAATGTTGCTTCGGAATCAATTGCTGTCAACAATGATGATATATCAGGGACCACAGGGAATTGTGGTACAATGCACTTGTTTAGTTCACGCAAATCAATAACCAATCGGTACACTGGTGGGGCAGTAGGATCAGTTCGTTTAAGAATCGGAATTATCGGTGAATTACATACATTGGAGTCTGTTTCTACAACTACTCCCTGGGCAATCAGCTCATCAATGATTTTCAGCAAAGCCACTACAGCATCATGCGGTAACTTGTATTGTCGCATTCGTGGTAGTACCACTCCTGCTTTCAGTGTGACTCGATAGGGTGTAATGTTCATGCAGCCAACATCCGTAGGGCCTTGTGCCCATAGATGTACTGGTAAAGTCTGTAGTCGGGGATCCATGTCTCTAGACACATAGTGACCTTTAAAATCACGTAAAAACAACCTTACTCCTTCCGGAGAACAACATATTATGGCTCCTAGTGCTTTCAGAGTTTTAATTCCTAACAGATTTTCTGGGCATGATTTAGTAAGCAATAAATCTGTAGTTCGTGTCAAAGGTCCTATCGTAAGTGGTAGAGGCTGTGATACTTCATTAACAATAGGTTTTCCTGAAAAACCAAGGGAAACATTTTGAGAGCCTGAGAGGGGTGCCCCTGGAACTTCACTACGTTTTATGGTTGTTCGACTTGCCCCTGTATCGAGTAAGAATTTTCTATCTTGACCTAATAATTCACTATGTACATAAGGTCCTTCTTGATCTACAGGAATCTCGATAAGCGGTAAGTCAACTTCCCTCTCTAGGCTTGTTCATGCGTAACGCTGATACTCAGGATATTCATACTGTGCAGTCTGATACATTTGTCGTGTTGTGGTTTGTGTGGCAGTGGCAGGCAACGGTGGTGCAGCTGGCACAAACTGTATGGGTTGCTGTGAGGCTGGCATGGACTGTTGTTGAACTGGCATGGACTGTCCATGCTGCATAGTTCCTTGTTCATTCTGATCTTGTCTAACTAATCGTGGTCTCTCCTTTGCAATACCTGTAGCTATATTACGTTTCAGGACTGGACAATCGTGTACATAATGGCCTAGTTGTTTACAGTAATTGCAGGTTCCCTTTACAGGAACTGCAGAATCACCAGAATGTGTCACACCCTTTTTGTGACCATCTGCTGGTACTGTCTGAGAAACTAGCATTTTCATTTTTGTATCCTTCATGCGTCTATGCTCGTGTTCTTGTTCATCCCTAATTCTATTGTGATGATACTGTAACATTTGTAGCATTTGTGACGGAGTGTTACTTTGCCAGGTACTCTCGAATTTCAATATTCTATTCTTTACTGGAGGCAATGCATTTTCCACTAATTTTGTCACAAATAAATGTGGATATGAGTCACTACTTGCTTTTATACCACTATTTATACCAAAACATTTTTCAAATCGAGCATAATAATCGCTTGTGTCTTCATCTTGCTTTTGTTTGCAGGCTGTGATTGCACCCCAATCTTCCTTTTTTGTAGTTAATAAACGTGGCAGTACCTGTACTAGTAAACCTGGTAACAGTTTAACTTTATCCCCGAGCCCTGAACCTGCAGTTCGGCCCCTTTCTTCCTCTGCTAATGCTGTCCAGTCTATCTTTTGGTCTCCCACTTCCCACTCTTTTTCTTTCAGTTTTTCATAAATGCCAGCAGGCAAAAGCACCTTTAATATCGTCATAATATCAGGAAAGGTGTACTCTCCCATCAGTAACATGTCTTTAATTTCTCGGTGGAAACCCGCTGGGTCTTTGTCATGACTAGGTACTACTTTCTTCATTTCCAATAATTCCATTTTTGATATGGGTGTGTAAACAAATACACGGTGAAACTCATTGTCTTCGCCTTTTATTGGGTGCACTTCTCGTAGGGGATTTTGTCTATCCATATAGTACGGCGCTCTTTCTCTGCGGGGCAGCGAGAGAGAATCCGGACTTACAAAAAGGACATACTGCTTACGTGACACTAATATCTCTTTAATTAGCTTGTTACTAGAACCTCTCCATCTGTTCGTGAGTAGTTCCGTTAATATATCAGGTAAAGGACCAGGGTCAGCATGTTGGCTCTTATATAATATGAGGAGTTGCTGAATCATATAGATTCCAGCTAAACGTTGTTCATCTGTACTGAGATTAAAAAACGTGTGTGCTACGGTCTCATCACCGTATTTTTCAGGACTGTCAATCCAGTGAACAGCTGATCTGGCTAATTCTTGCTCATCCATGGAATCGAGGAGGTGGTAACCCCTTCGTTCTCGTAGTATTTTATCTGCGGCTTGAAACGAATGTTCAGGAGACTTCAGATTTATTATAGGCGTCGGATACGTTCTGCTATTATTTGGGCATACTGAGTGTATGGGATCAGAAAAACATCTAGTATTTTCACAGAATCTTCCTCTGCCTACATAGGCTATGGTCTCTGACTGTCTTGCTGAATTCCCTGATTCGGACACTTCATCTTGCTCAAACTCGTCTGTTCCCAATCTTTCTTCATGAATACGCTCTATTTCTTTACGGATTTTTCGGCACATGGCTATTATACAATTTTGCTTATCGTGTCTCCCTTCTGATATATTCTGACTCCATCTTGTAAGAATAAGCATTGCATTCGGGTCTACCCCCGGACGGTCTTGATTTCTGATCACACAGTTTATGAGGAAACGTAACAGTTCCCCCTGTATTTCTACTTTCTGGAATTCCATAGCTCTGTTAATACATCCTGGGTCTCGTCCTGTTTGAACAAAATGATATATGTTATCTAGATGCGTAATCATTCCTGGTAACCTTGCTAAATACTCTGCGGCTCGCCTGATACGTAATGATGCCAGGACCATTTCATCCTTTTTACCAACCACCGGGTCATATCTACAATTTACAAGGAGTTCCTTAAGCGTACGTTCACTTACGAATTTAGGTGTACGTGAATGTGCTGACTCTTGAAAAACAAGTTTATTTATTCTGGGTGGTGTAAAGGTAATGCTAGCACCTCCCGTGGCCCCATCTGGGGCGTCGGGTGTGAATGGGTTCGTTGAACGTGACACAGCAACTATGGGTGTCGATACCTCTGTAGAGTCGACTGCGGAGACAGATGTGGAAACAGATGTGCTTGTCGAAGCTTGTGTCGGGACTTGCTGTTGCACGGGGACAGATACCTGATCCTGACGTTGAACCCCTACACCAGACGGTCTATGTGGTGCGGCGTTAGCATACTCGGGAGCTGCGTCATCTAGATATGAGGAAAGAAAAACATCTTCTGCGGTTCTGGGATGCCCTTTTGGATGTACCTTAATTGGAAATAATGGGGGTGGCAAGTCTTTTGGCATCTCTGGAGCAGCCTTAGGTAGTCCTTCGGCTAGAAGGGGATACATACCATTCATAAGAGCATTTCTTTGTCTATTTACTTGTTCTGATTTCACTCGGATACCTTCCTCAATTAATAGATTTTCTTGAACTTTATTTGAACTTTCTTTACTCCTCTCTTCTTGTCTACGTGCTTTTTCTGTACGTCTATGAGATTCTTTACGCCATAACTCAACAGCGTCTTTCTGTGATTGTCTGACCTTTCTTTTCCATAACTCTTCCTCCACTTTCATGATGCACTCTGCATCCCAGGTTCCCGCTACGGGCCACCTTTGACTTTCCGGCAATCCCTTGGTATAATCTACCCATAGATCAAGAAACAATATGGCATCTAAGCCATGCTTATGGTACATAAAATGCCCTGGAGTGTCCCTAGGAGGAATAGGAACTGCTTCTTCAAGCACCCCTTTTCTGGTAGTAATCTGTCTTAACTTCGAGAAGAGCGGCATATTGACAACTGATCTGATACTTACTCTTGAACTTACTTAATACGAAAAAACACAATAATGAACAGTGAACAATGAACAATCATTCATACCACAATATGCAAGACATTTAAACACTTTAAATATTGAACATTAAATATTTTAACAATGACCGACAATGATGACAGTCTGCCTAACTAATCACCACGCTGAATTCTTGACAATAACTGCATACTTCGGAATACTTGATATACTGCTAAACAGTACATATACACTGCTAAACAGTGCAGACCGGATTTGTGTACCCAAATCCGTCTTGACCGGCACAACCTATGTGCGCGTCAACACGCCTCCCCGGCGATGGTACTCACCGAGTAGCTCCTTGAAACGGAAGGCCTCAGAGAATGAACAGGACTCGATGACTGCGGACAGCGGACCCTCTGGACATCGGGATTTCGAAATATCTGGTGGGCCTCTGTATACCTCGGATCTTGCTCTCTCAGCTAGGCTCTGGTCGGGATACTTCGCACTTCTCACCGCCTCGTCTGGGTTGATCGCAGCCTCAGTCGCCCCCGCTTGACCGGAGGGAGCTTACAGGAAATCCTGCTGGTACGCGTTTATGGTCCGTCCAGCTGTGGCAGGAGACCGGGCCTGCAACGCACCGCCGGCGCGTGAGATGAGAAAGTGTCCCTGTTCGGGCGCCATTATGTGGTAAATAAAATCTTCTTTACCGGACTGAATTTCATACGGAATCTTAAAATAAAGTAAAAATAGCTCAAAATAACAAGAGGCAGAATCCGTGGTATAAGAGGTTTTCTAAATGGGCTTTATTCCATCAAAAATGGCCGACTCGAGTCGCGGCCTTCAGGTTCCGTCACCACGAGGGTTCAGGAAGTGAAGTACAATACTTTATTGACAGACATGCATTTTTATAATAAGTACATTACAATGAAACGAATGTAGAAGGCGTAACATTTGATAAGAAAAGTGACAAAACAGGTACGTAATCGAAACTAGGCGTAATAAGGAATAAAAGAAACATGATTGGTTAGGATTACCAAACATAGGTGGATCTATAAGATAATACTTGGCATAGATGCGCGCGCAGCAGCATGACGTGTGAGTGACGTGCAACTAGGGGGTGAAGGGACTTGACATTTAGCTCTACATGTGGAGACGAGAAGTCTGGGGGGTCAAGTCAACCTAATCCCAAATCATATCTAACATCCTATGTTTAAAGAACTATGTTATCCACAAGGAAGGACTCTCGGACAGAATCTATTCTATACTAACTGTGTGTGCGTGTACAAGCGCCTAAGTGTCTATATGAGATGCGAGAGGCAGAAAACTTTCCATGGCAACAGGGCTATGAATCATTTGCAGGAGGACGGAAAGGCTGAGTCCTTTGCTTGTGAGCTAAAGGAAATGTTTACCTAAATCACTAGACAGGAATGCATCGGCTGAAGAGCAAAATAGATAATTCGAAGGTGAAATACAGCTTCTTGGCAGGCAGGCGAAAACTGGCCGAGGCAGGCACCGTTAGCTGCACAGGGAGTAGGACAAAGTTCATGGATACAGATGCGAGCTCAAGCTGAAGCTGTCAAAAGACAGAGAGCAGGGAAAGGCTTTGAGGACAGAATCGGGCCTACTTGCCTGAACTGTAAAAATGTAGTAACTTAGCCATATAAAGTCGGTGGCCTTTCATACTTAGGAATCGAATATCCAGCCCATTGATGGCGGATCTGACAGAGAACATGTCGACGGTAGACACACATATGTTTGCGTCTTAGAAACTGGAACTGGAGGGAACATACATGTACTTGTAACATGCATATAGAACCGTTGGGGTCCAAGATAGGGGACATAACTGATCAGGAAAATCCACATTTCCACAATTTAAAGAAGCTAAAGGCATCTCCCCCCGGAGTGAGTATTAGGCCGTCAAGGCCACGCCGGTGGAGCCGGCCGAGTCCCTGGCCGCCACCCTCAAAGCGTCGGCCATGTCCGCCCTGATGGTAGGGGAATCAGGACGCCCTGCGCTGGCCGCTGATCGTCGCCTCGCCGACCTCCGCCGGCTCCGTCCCTCCGAGGCCCTCCACGACGGTGTAGCTCCTTCCTCCTCCGCCGCCGTAAGCCCCAAGACTCCACAAATGTCCTGCAAGGAGCGTAGCTGGTGTAGCACCCCGTTCCATCGAAAGATCAGGCGGAAGGGATGACCCCAAGAGTACGGCGTCTCGTGTTCGCGCAAAAAGTCAGTGGCAATCCTGAAGGACCTGCGTTTCTGCAGCGTGATGGCGGAGAGGTCCTGGTAAAGCGCCACCGGCCGTTCCCGGAAAGTCAGGGGCTGTTTCCTGCGGGCCTCAGTCATGATGCGTTCCTTCAGCGGGAAATCGGGCAGGAAGGCCAGAATGTACGGTGGAGGTGCCGATGATTGGCGCTGCCGGCCAACCCTATGTGCCCTATCAATGCTAATGGGGAAGTCCGCAGCTTCCCCCAGGATCTCTCGGAACAGGTCCCGCAGGTAGCTCCCCAGATCGGACCCCTCGTCTGCAGTCAGCACACCACGCACTCGAATGTTGTTCCTCCGTGATCTGTTCTCAAGGTCCTCAGAGTGGGCCTGGAGCTCAACACACTGCTCCCGGAGGCGGAGAACGTCCTGTTGAAGATGGACTATCTCCTCCTCCCGGCGTTGGGCCTCCGTCTCCACCGTTTCAACGCGCTCGCCAAGGCCCTCCACTTCCCTGCGCACTTCCCGGACCTCGCTGGCCACCTCCCGCTTCAGTGTCTGGAAGTCCTCTCTGAGGGAGCTAATAAAGGTCCTCGTGACGGGTGGCTCCCCCCCAGTCACGTCCGCCGAGGCCTGGGAGGTCCCCGGCGAAGGCTGTGTTCTGTCCCGCAGTTGCTGGGCCCTGCCAAGCATGTCCGGCAGGGTGCGGTCCCCCTTCTTCGAGCCTCCTCTTCCAGACATCGCAAGCACTACGGTCGGGCACTGGTCCAGCCGCCCCAGGGATGCCTAGCTGCTGGCAGGCACTCGACGTGGGTGTCCCCCCACAAGCAGGGTCGCTGCGTCACAGGTGACAAAATGGCGGTCCAGCCCGGTCACCGCCAGCCGCGGGTGCCCATCCGAGACAGGAATGGAGGCTACAGTGGGGGGTTCCTCATCAGCACATCCCCCAAAAAGTCAGCCCGGCAGCAGCGGCGGTCACATACATCCGCCAGCAAGGGCTCCGGCGAAGGCCAACACCACTGATCCCACGGGGACAAGATGGCGGCAGGGCGAGGCAGGGCAGAGCGACCAGGCCCGGCGACACCACCGGGGCCCCCAAAACGCACAGCAATCAAATAGGTTCCACCGCCGGTTTCAGTCTGTCACACGCAGGGGCCCAGATGGTCCGACCCCAACAGAGAGTCCGCCGTACTTCGGCCAAGGGACAGGGGCCTACACAGTGCGAAGTGTCGCCGACTAGGCCTGGGCAAAAATTTCGTTCCGTTCGCGGAAATTGCGATAATTTGACATTTTTGCGTTCCGCGGAGAGCGCGAAAATGTCAAAAATTCCGGTTTCCGCAGCTTGGCGATAATTTGTTTCTTGCTCGCGCTGTAAAATGATACATTCTCGCGCGCGCGCGATCGCCTTACCTGAATCCCTGCGTTCGCCGACAAGTTTTCTTGATCCGGTCGCGTTCTCCATGAGATGTTGTATTGTTTTTAGCCATTTGCGCTGTCTCGCGACAGTTCGCGCCCGCAGTGACGTCATGCTTCGCGCGATCACGTCTTTCTTCTCGCGATCATGCACCGCGAGAACAACTCAAAATAAGATGGCCGCGCCCGCAAGCAACCACATGGGTAAGTTGGCGACCCGCAACCATGCAGAAAATCTCGCGAACATGCCGGAAAAAAACTTCCGCATCTTTGCGATATTTCTGCTTGTTTGCGATAATTTTAAACATTCTCGCGATAATTTGCGAAGGTTAATTCCGCAAATTCCGCCCACCCCTATCGCCGACACAGGTCTGAGTGCCAAAGCACCCGTCCTAAGTCTTCCGCACCGTCGGGTCCCCTCCCGCAGGGCTCCTTCACCCTCCGTCGAGCGACGGGCCAGATTCCCTCCAGATCGCAACTTTCAGCACCAGGCCCAGCCGAGGCGCCCGGACAGCACTCCGATGCGCTCCGCCTCTCAGGCCCTCCTTCGCTCTTCGAGCTCGATCGGACTTTTTGGGGGCTTCCCCCGAGGCGATCAGAACCAAAACGGCAACAACGTGCGCACCAGGTGCTCCGCCACGCTCCTCTTCCACGCTGAGCCTCAGCGGGGGGAGAAAAGCATAAGAAAAGGGCTCAAGCTTGGCCGGGCCGGAGGAGCTACGGGAGGAAGCGTCCGCTCACCCCGCCATCTTGGCCACGCCCCCAGACTCAGAGTTTTAAAAGTTTTATCTAATCAATAATTTTGTGAGTCAAAGATCAAATACAATGTTAAAATCGAGTTCCATTCAGGAAAGAAATCAATTTTATTTCAATAATAAGTCTCAATAAAATATTGTGATGACAGTACCTGTAAAGGCAGGAAAAGAGAGAGCAGGTACAAAGACAGATTTCACAGAATTATATTTACCTGAGGAGATAGATGAACCCAAATCCTTGAAGGTGGGCAGATGGAATCCACCGACACAGGTGGAAGATAGAGGATCAGGATAGGTTCAGAACTGGGAAGGTGACCTCTTCTAAGTGCAACGCCAGCATCACAACCCTCTCTGGCACTACTCTCCTCGATCTTTTCTTCCCCGATTCCTTTCTAGATGATTGGATTATCGATCAGTATTTCAGTCTCTCGAGCAGGGTCTCTGGCATCTGCAGGGTCTGACTCAGCGTCTCGGACAGCATCTGTGACAGTATACGTGTCGGGTCAGATTCAGTCATCTAACTAATGGGCATATTATCAAGCCAGGCGATAAAATTATCGCCGCTTTTGCGGCAGAAAACTGCCGCTAAAACGGCGATAAGGGGCTTGATAATATGCTCTATGGAATTCCAATTGAAGCCCATGTTAGATGTGAAGGACATCTAACATGGGCTTCAATTGGAATTACATAGAGCATATTATCAAGCCCATTATCGACGTTTTAGAGGCAGTTTTTTGCCGCTAAAGCGGCGATAATTTTATCGCCTGGCTTGATAATATGCCCCTAACTAACCTACCTCAATTATACTTTTCTGTGTTCGTGTACCACCCCCAAATGTTTCAATATCGTGAAATCCCCTACTTCTGATTGGACAGGGCAAGGAGGCGAGTTCATCGCACCATATTAAATGTAATATTTTACTTTAGGCTCTTTGTTCTATGTTTCCTCCCCTTAATTTATTTTCCCAAAGCTTAATTCCCACCCACATTTCAAATTATGCTTAATACAATGTATGCAATTTGTAATATATGTTGCTCTTGTCCGGGTCGATGGGTTAAGTTCCCATGTGCTTCTTGCCAGCTTGACCTTGGCAGGGTTTCAATGGTGTCATCATAGTTCCGGGCAGGGTTTAGTGCGCGTGCGCACAGATCAGGTGGGGTAGGGATTTCAGTCACCCTCCGAGGCCCAAATACGAACTAATAACAAAGTCTGAGAAAGACATGTTAGAATACAGTAATAAATGAATTCACTGTATACCACTTATCACTACTCTAATCCCATTTCATTAAAATAATCTTTCGCATTAGCAATGAGTAGAACTTGCAAGGTTTAGTTTAAGCAAAAGCATGCATATTAACATGTGTGTTTCAAGCGGCCATTTTAAACACTATTGCGCAGCTGCAAAAGATTCCCTCCAAGCATAGAAAACGTCATACTACATAGATGCAGTAGACGCATGCGCAGTGAAATTCCTTCGTTTTGTTGGCCATTTTAATGACTCTGGTGTTACTGGTTAGTAATACACATAGGCAAGCGTCCCCTAGATACTGTATAATGTGTGTAATGCAATTATTAGTATTCAGAAACAGGTTGATTATAGTGTTATACGTTATTTGAGAGGATTGCATCCGAGAAAGTTTCTTCTTTACCAAAGCTTGCTCCATCAATCCCCTCTCTGATGGCATTTTATGCCATCACCAATTTTCTATTACTAATTCAGATGCCAACTTTAGCACTTTTCCATTTCTATTTCTTCTTCAACTCTATCATTTCTTCTGTTTTCCTTTTTTTGCTGTAAACCCCATATTCTTTTGTAAAAATATCCCTTTTATTTCTTTCAGTTGTATTTCTTTGTATTTTCTCTTCTTTCCCTTTTCGCTCACTCCATACTCCTTTCTTTTCTTGCAACATTTGTGCCAAAACATAATTGCTAAAACTAAAGCTATTCCCATTATTGGCATTTTTATTTGACCTAAGATTCCGTTACCTACATTGGAAAACCAACTACCTATAGTAGAAATGCTATTTGTCAATTTCTTCCATACACTGTCAACTTCCAGTGGTTTCAAATCTTCCTCTAATTTCGTAATATTCTTAATATATCCTCCAATTTCAACACTTTTAGCAGGAATGTAAGTGCAACAATGCTGCGTTTTGAACATTTTACAGACTCCGCCCTCTTTTGCCATTAATATATCAAGAGCAAGTCGATTTTGCAAAACCATAGATCTGATCGCAACCAATTCTGTATTGATAATTAAGAAATCTCCAGCAGTGTCAGTAGATAACCGATCCACTACTGTAGAAAGCGGACAAATTTTACGAGAATTCAGAATTACTCTCACTGAAGGTATCAATGCACTGAATATGTAACCTGCTATTTCAGAAAAACTAGCTCTTTTTATACGTGTTAGTTCCTTTGCGTCTTCATTGCTTCCAGTGATTCTTTTCACATGGTACACTTACGGAAATATTATTCCAAAATGGCAACTCCCGTACCAATGATCAGATAATCTGAAATAAGCTTTATTGCCACATATATAATACATTCCATGAAATACTGGATCTGTTCCACCTTTTAGTCCCCATCCCCAAATTACTAAGAAATTATGTTCGCATTCACTGGAACGAATAAACACATTGTTATATTCAGTCTTTAATCTATGGAGGCAGATCTTACCTTTCTTTTCAAAGTCCAAGGACATAGCAGCATGAGTATTGCCAGTTTTATAAATGTCATCTTTCACAGCCCACTGAGGTATCTGTGGTGTCAGTTCAGAAGCCCGTCCCTGTAAGTCCTGTCTCCTTTGTTCAACTAAGTTAAAAAATACCCTTTCTTCTTCGTGTAATTAACATGTTAAATAGTGTTTGTGTGCTTCATCTATATCTATTGTATTCATTGTCAGAAAATATTCTCCCATAAACTGTGAGTCTCTAGTACTAAGAACTGGATTCATGCTCTTTCGCATAGGAACTTCAGAAAATAATCACGTCTACATTAGAATAATAATATTGCAATTTTCCTGTTCTACAAAATAAACTTGCTAACACAGTACAAGAAATACCATATGTTAATGGAATATGATGATATGTCACACCTTCTGCTACTGATGCGGGTAAATTCATACACACATAACAATCACTAACTTCCACAGTGTCCACGTATTGCACTAGTAATTTGGTAAATACATTTAAAGCAGTGTCATTATCTGTCACAGTGTGTGATATGTCTAACTCATCTGGTGCTTCTAAATCTAATTTGTCTTGTCTTGTCTTATTCTCTTCTGGTGCATCTAAGGCTACCCTATTTCTTTTAGTTTTAGCTACTCTCTCATGTGTGTGCGTGTTATTCTTTTGTACTGTATCCATTATATAAGGAATGGCAACTGTTAGTGCTAACCAAATTATAAGTTCTAAAAATATGCTACATATACATATTCTACAACATTTCTTTACACAATTTTGTTTCGGTTTTCCAGCAGTTCTATTGTCAGCCATTTCCTTTTGAATTAGAAGATTTCTCTTCTTTACTTTAAAATTTTAATCTGTGATGGTATCTTTGGGTACTCAATCTCTTTTCAGGTTGGTCTCACTTCTACGTCAGTTTGCTCTGCATTTAATTCTTCATCATCTTCTTCCTTTATTTCCAAATTCTCGAAGTCTTCAATAATAACATATGTCCATTCAGGACCTTAGAATTTATTGTTCAGTATTTTCAATCTTGTGGTTCTTCGTTTGGAATTTTCATTTAATTGTTCAGTCTGACTGGATACCTCGTTTACTTGATCCAATTCCTCATTTATTGTTTTGAGGCGGTATCTCACTCTCTTGATAACACTAGGCCGATTTTTGCCTTTTCGTACTCTTTTGGTTTGCACTGCACTTTCACTTTCTTCAAGTGCTCTTTTATTTTCATTCGTTTGTGGCACAATTTGGTTATTTTCGTTTTCGGAATCTCTCTCTGTCGGACCTTGTCCAGGGCTTATTTCTTTGGATGCGTTCTTCTTCCTTAATCTGACCCTGTTCGGGTTTTATTTCAATTTGCCTTTCTTCTTCTTCCACCTGAACTTGTTTCTCTTTTCCTGTCTGGTCCTGATCAGGTCTTACTTTACTTTGACTTTCTGCCGCCTGAACATGTTCTTCTAAGCCTATCTGTCCCTCCTCAGACTCAGGAGCTGTGGTTTCAGTTTCTTCCGTCTGAGTAGATTGCTCTTTCCTTGACTGGATCTGCTCAGGTTCCCAAACTGTTGTATTTTCACTCTCCTGAGCGCGTTCTTCTGCTCCTATCTAGTCCTCACTCTTTTCCTGACTGACTAATCTGGTCTGGTTTCTCGTCCTTACAATTACTTCAGGTATTTCTACTATTGGGATCCAGTCATCCTGACTGGTGCTCAGTTGTTCTTGATCAGCTACTTCAGGATCTGTTACTCTGGATCCTTCAGCTGTACAACCTTCAGTGTTCCCAACTGTTTGGGTCAGTTGAGGTCCGTGTTCGTGAGGTGCTGGTACTCTTTTAGTATGGCTTGCATGAAACCAATTAGGCAAGCCCGCACATTTTACTGCTGTTGTTGAAACCAATATAACCTGATGAGGTTTTTCACACCATGGTGCTAGGCACAATTCTCGAGTGTGATTCTTCACAACTACCCAGCCGCCGGGGTTCAGATCATGTGCTTGGTTCGGCTGCCTGGCGACTGCGTCTTCTCCAACCTGGTGAGAGATAGAACGCACTTGGTCAGCCAACTCTTTGCAATACTCTAGCACCAAATCATCAGATATATTCAACAGCTTGTGTCCTGGTATGCATGCCTGCCTAATTGCTCTTCCCATGAGTATTTCATGGGGACCCAATCCGGTATTCTTGTCTGGAATACTTCTGAGTCCCATCAGAACAAGAGGTAAAGCATCAGGCCAGTCCAGTTGTGACTGGATACACACTTTTCCCAATCTTGACTTAATTGTGCCATTTCCTTGTTCGACCACCCCAGAAGCCACTGGGCGGTATGCGCAGTGCAGCTTTTGTTCAATTTTGAATGCTTTACAAATTAACCGAATTATTTCATTACTAAAATGAGACCTTCTATCTGATTCAATAGTTATTGGAAAACAGAATCGAGGAATGAATTCTCTCAATAGGAGTTTGGACACTGTCAGGCTGTCGTTTCTTCGGGTTGGGTATGCTTCCACCCATTTTGAAAATGAACAGACTATGACAAGTACATATTTAAACCCTCGACAAACTGGCGATTGAATGAAATCTAATTGCAGTCTTACAAAAGGACATTCTGCCTTTCCAATTCTCCCCATACTGACTATGGGTTTGTTGCCTGGATTTATTTGTTGACATGTTATGCATCTCTGGCAAAGACTCTCTGCAACAGTCATGAACTTTGCATTAACCCAATCTTGTCTGAAAAGCCTTATCATTACATCTCTGCCTAAGTGGGTGTCTCCGTGATACATCCTAGCCTTTGGTGCAAGCATACAGTCTGGCATCACTGGTCTGCCATCCAAATAGACCCATACACCATCTTCTGCCCTTCTCTGACAACCAAATTTCTCCCACTCCTCTCTTTCTCTTGTTTCCACCTCATCTTGTAGTTCTCTTACTTCTTTCCATGTTTCTAATCCTGAAAGTAACATATGTTGGCAGCTGAATCCCCATGTTTCAATTTACTTGTTAACTGCTATTTTAAATTTTGTGCAGTGTTGGGCAACCTGGTCAGCATATCGGTTACCTGCCGTCACATGTTCCTTTCCTGACTGATGTGCAGCACACTTGACCACTGCTACTTGTTTTGGCAATTGTATCGCCTCAAGTAATTCTTTCACAAGTATTCAATTTTTAAATGGGAGACACTGAAGAAGTCTTGCTGCATCCAAAGCTGGCCAAAGTCGTGCACAACCCTGTAACCATGTAGACTATCAGTGTAATAATCAATTTTAGAAATCCATGTATTATTGAGCACATTTTAGCGACAGAGTATGGAAAAAATAGGGGGTCTATTATCTTACTCCCTCTGGGATATTTTTACCCTCCGTTAAGGCCTCTCTACCAAAATCATTTGCCCCAGTGGAAAAGGAGAACGCCCCTTATAAAGATGGCTCCCCCCAATCCGGTTCAACTGTTTCATAACTATCCAATCTTTAATATCCCCACCAGTAATAGGTATAGTTCACTTGAAGGCGTAGATTGACATGGGGACCCAGACAATACTACCAAAGCGGGAACTGTTACGATTATATCTGACTTCGAGCTCCAGGATAGGATAAACGGGACGATGTCCAAGATTACGAAAGACCTAGTTGGAGTAAGCCGTATTAGCACCGGCAACACAAGTCTTTCTACTCCGTGTTGTGATCTTCCAGAATTCACAGAACATCCAAGTCACCCTGTTTGTAATCCCTTCGCTAGTATAGACCCATTAAATGCTTCGCTGCATCTTAAATTAGCGACGCCACCATGTGAGAACTCTTTTATAACTGAAATTACCAGGGTTTTATCTTGGAACTTAGCGGGATTGAATAGCAAACTCGATGATCCTGAGTGGGGTACTTTCATTGATGGATTTGAAATCTGCATGTTCCAAGAAATCTGGGCAAGAAAAGAGGTTCTTAAATTAGGATATGCCAGTTTCCATATCCTGGCATCCTCGAGGGGAAAAGGAAGACCCTCTGGAGGTCTTATTATTTGGGTACGCTTGCATTTGGGGTGTTCTGTATCCCAAATTGATACAGGCTCTAATGATATTTTATGTGTCAGGTTACAGTTTTTGTCTAGGCCCCCTGTTGTTTTAATAAATGTATATTCACGGCCGTCTCCAAAAGGTATTGAATCTATTACCTTGGAAGAATTAACCAACTTCCTCGGTACTATTGATACTAACCAGTTGATTATATTAGGTGGGGATTTTAATTGTCAATTTGAACCGTTGGAAGGTTTACCACTGGATGGTTTGTATGATGAGGACCAGTTTTTAAAAATCCCAGAGTCAGGATGCCCCAAAGTTAAAATGTGGTCCCCTTTGGCGATCCAGATGAGTTGTCTCACCATGAGGTACAGTCTTCGTGCCTGTAATGGGAGAGCATCATCTGCGACTTCGAATAGCCATACATTCTATTGTAAGAACAAGGGGTCCATATTAGATTATATTTTAATTAATTCAAATTTTTGGGACATGATGGTGGATTTTAAGATAATTCCTCGTATTGATAGCGATCATTCCGCCCTTATGGTGGAACTTAAAGCGTTGAATGTAGGGAGTCTGTCGGATACGAGTAACCCCCCTGACCCTAGGCTGGTGGTCTCTTATTGTAGGAAGAGAGTGAAATGGTCTAATTTTATTGAATCAGAAATGAAAATGGCCACTTTATATGATGCCTTGCTTCCGGTTTTTATAGATGCATCCAATCTGTCCAACTTGGCCAGTGAGAGCCTAGACCTTCAGCTGGCCCAATCAAATTTTGATGAATTGGGTAAAATTACCTATGATTTCTTTTTCCCAATTAAAAAACGGAAAAAAGATAAACAGCCCACCCATCCTTGGTATAATAGCTTGTGCCGTAAGGTAAAAAGGAACTGGTAACAGCTATTAAAAATCGAGACCGTTCTACAATAAGGATGGTAAGAGCTCAATATAAATCTGTTATAAATAAAACAAAACAAAGCTGGGAAGCTGAAAACTGGGCTACCATGAAAATTGCACTGGCTGATAGAGACATGAGGACTTTTTGGGGAATAGCTAATTCAGGTACAACTACTTTACGCAGTGTGGTCGAACCAAATTTAGATGAACAGACCTGGCGCACCCACTTCGAAACTCTGTACGCTAAGGAACCTGAAGTTGCCCCTATCCATGCCTGTGACCCATTAATTTCTGGTACAGTGATCAGCGAAGATTTAGATCCTTTATTTGAAGATGATCTGACATTAACCATCTCTATAAAGGAAATAAACATTGCACTAGCTAGTATCGCACCGGGCAAAGCCCCAGGGTTGGATAAGATACCTGGTGATTTATTTAAAAGTGAACCCGCTATTTGGGCTCCTTATCTTTGGATGCTTTTTAATGCAATTATGCAAGGCATGAAGATTCCTAAAAGTTGGTTAGGTGTGGAAATAATTCCGATTTTTAAAAAGGGTTCCCCACTTCTTCCGACCAATTACAGACCTATAAGTCTGATAGACATCCCCCAAAAATTTTTTGCGAGAGTTCTCCTCCTCAGACTACAGTCATGGATGGAGGAGAGGGATATTTTGTCTATACTACAGGCTGGTTTCAGAGAAAAATTATCAGCTCTGGACCAAGTCTTAAGACTGCAATTATTATACTGGAAAACTGTCTGTTTACAGGGGGGTAGTCTTTATTTAATATTTGTTGATCTTAGATCAGCATTTGACTTGGTCCCGAGAGAGAAACTATGGTCTGTTTTAGGAAGGATGGGGGTTCCTATTTATTTAATACATCTTTTTAAACGTTTACACGAATGCAATTACGCCCAAATTAGGTATGGAAAGGATGGTAATTTTACTGCTCCTATTCCAATTAATCGTGGAGTAAGACAGGGTTGCGTTCTCGCACCCACCCTGTTTAGTCTCTACATTAACGGCCTAATTGATACCCTGTCAGCAGCAAAAGATTTAGATGCCCCCAAGTTAGCCACTCGCAGAATTTCGGCTATGATGTTTGCCGACGACACCCTTTTGGTTGCTAAATCAGCCATGGGGATACAAAAGGTTTTGGATAAATTCGAAGAGTTTTGTAGGGATCGTGGCTTAGAAATAAATCTTCAGAAAACAAAATTTATGGCATTTAATTGCCCAAAAAGCACACGTCCCAATCCATGCCTAAATGGTAAACCGCTCGAAAGGGTGTCATCTTTTGTGTATCTGGGACTTACAATTACTGAGTCTATGGATTGGGGGGCACATCTTATAAAATCTACATTAAAACTAGCGCAAACCTCAGGAGGGATTATGAAGGTTTTTAACAATTCCAGCAAAAGAAATGTTAGCCCAGCTGTGGAAATCTATAGGGCCCAGGCAAGGGGTGGAGCATTGTATGGTGCAGAATTATGGGGCCACCTAAACACACCAAAACTATTACAGGTGGAGAACCAATATCTAAGACAATTATTTAGATTGCCCCGTAGTACCCCTTTGGTCCCGTTACGCCTAGACACAGGCATAATGCCAATAGATGAAGTTGTAGGACTTAAACCTATTATGTATTGGCGACGCCTGTGGACAACTCCCGAGCTTATACCTTATAGGGAGGAGCTCACAGAGGTACTAAGGTCTTGTGGTTCTTTGAAAATTCCATGGTTCAACCATATAAGACTTCTCCTAACTAGCCTGGGTCTTGGAGATTGTTGGCTCCATCCTGAGTCTGCTTGTTTATCAATATCAAAGGGTCAAATGAAGGCTCGTTATAGTGATCACAGATTAGCTCAACTTAATAATTCCTCTAGGATCGGGAAATGTACTAGTGCCTTTTTAGAAATCAAAGCATTTTTTTGCTTTGAACCGGCAATTGATCTCATTACTCCACCTGCAGCCAGGAAGCTCTTCTTACAATTTAGACACGGGGTACTCCCATTACGTTGTTTTACATCTAAATGGAGTAAACAAAATCCGATCCATTGTCCTATGTGTGATTACCCCGAGGAAACAGAGCTGCACGTTTTTTTTTGTTGTGCTGGATACCAGAAGGCAAGGAGTCGCTGGTTGGCTCAAATTTGCAGGAATCTTGGCACCAGGTCTTGTTCTGAAGCATTCAGGATACTGAAATCTGATACTGGTATCCCAATAGTTTATTCGGTTGCCGGTTTTTTATTTTCGGCATGGTGCACCAGAAGGGCTTATCTGAGATCCCAAAATGCAACTTGATTGTGCAATTCTATGCTGTAATTGTATTTCTTTTATTCATCATTCATGCATTAGTTTTAAACATAGGATTCCTTTTTTTTCCTATTTTTATTGAAAAATGCTTTTTAGTCTAATTTATATATTTATTGTCCATGAACTCTCTAACAAAAATCGTGTTACCTCTGTCCAAATTTTATGACTCAACGATTCGATGATTTTCTAAAGTTGAAACTGTATGTATATCTTTATTGTTTTTACTTATGTGTATGCACTTTCTAGGACAATAGTTGACTGACTGACTGATCAGTGTAAATGGGTACGCTCCAATTTTTCCCATTTTTGCACTCTTTAATTAAAGCTATCAATTTGGCTACTTGAGCAGACTTGACTCCTGGTAAATAGGATGCTTCGACTACTCCTGCCATTGTACACACAGCATAAGCAGCACTTAGTACACCTTCCTTATGGCGCATACACGAGCCATCTACAAAGAGCTCATGTTCAGCATTCTCCAAGGGTTCCTCCTGTATGTCAGGACGGGGTTTGGCACTGAGTTATATCACATCAAGACATTCATGTTCGACTTCATCCTTCACCTCTTCATTGTATGGATCTGGTAACAAGGTAGCTGGGTTAAGTATAGTATATCTGACTATGGTCACGTTTTCAGCCCCTAGGATAATTCTTTCGTACTTAGTCATTCTATTGGGGGAAGATACTGAGTTCGGGTTCTTGTTAAAAGAATTACAACTGCATGTGGGACGTACACTTTTACAGGGTGTCTCATCACAATGGACTCGCTCTGCTCCAAACTCATGCACATTACAGCCACAGCCTTTAGGCAACCAGGCAATGCAGATGCCACAGGGTCCAAGGTAGTAGAAAAATATGCCACCGGACGTCACATTAGACCATGTCTCTGTGTTAAGACTGAGAGTGCACAATAATCTCTCTCACAACAGAACAGTGCAAATTCTTTTGAATAGTCAGGTGATGGAGCAGAGTACAGAAGATTTTGTGTGTACCCCGTTCAGACCAATCACCCCCCCATAACAAAGTAATATATTAATTTTGTTTGCTGTGTATTAACCAAACACACACATTACATGTGGGAAATGCTCGGCATTAACAGGTTTGATTAACATATTAATTAATGGTGTAAAACGCACATTTAATCTATTTTGCGCATTTAAATAGTGTAATAGTGCATGTATATGTTGTAGTGTACATTGTGCATTGCATGCTGCTTTTGCTTCATTTTAATGGCTTGCAGAGTGATGCTTTTACGCTAGGTAACAGTTTTTAGGGGATAAATATTAGCCCTGGTGGGTGGGGGGGACAGAAAACACTTATTTTCTGTGTATTCACATCTCTTCTGGTGTGTTTATCATAGTTTGGCTGGTGGCCAGTTTCAAGATGGCTTCGTTTTTCCCGTTTCTGCGCAGTAGAGAATGCTTGCATCATCTGGCTGGAGGAACCTCGTGCATGCACTGTGCTCCACTGAACTTTGCAACTCCAGCTGACTATGTTCGAAGCCATGCCGGTATTGGCTGAGAGCCAGAATGATAGCATGAGAACAGCTGAATGCCTGTCAAAGAGAAATAGTTGAATGCCTGCCAAAGAATGACCACGTGGAAACAGCTGACTGCCTGACACTGAACAGTTGAATCCCTGCCAATGAACATTTGAATGCCTGCTAATGAACTGTGGACAGTCAAATTTGTATCTATCAGCTTGTCAAACATAGTTATTCACGGACATCCTGGGAGCTGAGAACTTCATTGTTATTCATGGACATCCTGGGAGCTGAGAACTACATTGTTATGAACGGACATCCTAAGAGCTGAGAACTGCATTGTCATGACCAATCAGAGCAAGGGAAATGACAAGAGTTGAAACATTTGAGGGTAGAGAGCCAGTAAACACAGAATAAATATCAGACCAAAATTGCGGTTTGGTGTCACAGAGAAGGCGGAGAAGAAAAACTACTTTGGAGAGATGCTGGGAGCTTGGAATTATGCCAGACTGTGCACTGATGACCCCTGTAGGTTCGAGATCATTGCCGGACACTAGCCTGGGTGAGAGAAGTTGTCGAGGAGGTCAAGGGTTAATTAAGTAAGTTGGGGTTTTAGTGCTGGGTAGGAAGGTTTTAGTGTAGGAAACTGTTGGACTTGGCCCTTTTTCCCTCATTTTTTTCGTTTTTGTAATGTTAAGGTGCAGGTGCTTACTTCTCCCAAGATGGCTGCCACAGACCCCTGCTACTGCAGGGTGGTCGTTTTTCATAGTAGCACCCTAGCTGCCAGGAGCTGGCTGGGACCCACAACAATGTTGCGATACCAGCCCGCCTTTTTGTCCCATAGTTAGAGTGGGGAAGCTCCTGGAAGAAGCTGGAACCTTCTAGAAGGGAGGTGGGGTTTTACTTTTGCCGCCTTGGCTAGAGGTCACCTGACCTAGGGCTACTTAAGAGTGGGAGGGAAGCTTTTGTGGTGAGTTGGCCATTGGGGTGAAGCAGAGCTGGAAGAATCCACCAGGAGTGTAGGCGGTAGGGCCTAGCCAGGGACTTATGCCTCTGAGAGTGACAGGATTTAGGTACTGCCTCTTAAGTGAGTGAGGTGCCCTGTGAATCCCACTGATCTTGCCCAGTAGTAGGAGGACCCAGAGACTCTCTGCCAGCCTGACTAGGAAGGACCTAGTCGCCCTCTCCATCCCTACCCCTGTAACAGGACCCCTTAAGGGCGCCAGATACATCTGCGCCAAAAGACTTCATCTGTCAACTGAGAACTGAAACCTAACTTTAAGAACTGAGACTGCATGACAAGAGCGAGCTGTAAGCCTTGAATGCCAGAGCTGAGACTGCGTGTCCAAGCTACCCTAGTGAACAAAATACTAAGCCGATTGCCAAGTCACCGGGGATCGACCAGGTACTAGCGCTGTGACCCCCGCGCTCCCTGCCCTGGTCTGGGACCCCCGGCAGCGTGCTCCGCTGAGCACCATATCCCCATCCTTAATTTGAGCCCCCCCCCTGCGACGACGAAGCCAGCGCGCTCACCGCCGCGGCCTGGAGGCCTGGGAGAGTGCTCTGCTGTGTCGCGAGGCCCAGGCGAAGTCCGGGGCCCCGTCGCTGCCGTCGCAGCCGTGTGAGGAGAAGCGCAAGGTCGGGGCCGAGTTCCCCCAACGTCGTGAGGACGGACGCCTGCTGACGCCGAGACGGAGGTAAGCCCGGAGGCCGAGATCCCCCCTGGTGCGCCCCCTGCTGGTCTGGAAACCACACCGCACTTGGCCCGGGTTGTCCCCTCCGTGGGAATCCCCTCCCCTGCCTGCGCGACGGAGAGACCCCGCCGAGGGATCCTGTCCGTGTCCCCCCTCCTGTGTTACTGAGCGCGGTGCTCTGTGAACTGAACTGGAGCATAGGGACTCGCTCCTCAATTCCAGTAATCTTCCCCGCTGGAAGCCGTTCAAAGTACTGACAGACATTACTCTCGTGTGGCGCTTCACGCCACCGACCCTGCTTCCTCAGCCGGAGGGACCGGGACGGCGAGTAACCCCATGTGGTATATGCTCTGCTCGAAAGTAACTATATGCCAAGGAATGCGAGTAGCGCATTGTGTTATATGCTCTGCTCGAAAGTAATTACATGCTAAGGATTGCGAGTAGCGCACTGTGTTACATGTTCTGCTCGTAAGTAATTACATGCCAAGGAATGCGAGTAGCGCACTGTGTTACATGTTCTGCTCGAAAGTAATTACATGCCAAGGAATGGGAGTAGCGCATTGTGTTATATGCTCTGCTCGAAAGTAGTTACCTGCCCAGGAATGCGAGTAGCGCACTGTGTTATATGCTCTGCTCAAAGGTAATGACATGCGACTGATTACGAGTCACGCGATGTATTAAATGTTCTACGCAAACGTATCCACATGCAACTGATTGCGCGTAGCGCTATGTTTATATGCCTTGCTTCACAGTACTAGGGGCCCTTGATCACGAGGAGCGCTCAGTTCTACAGGCGCCATGTTAAGTGAACCCAATGTGTCCCCTTTCAAGTATTACGCTTAGTTAGACGGCCGGTTCAGGGAAAGACTTTACGTAAGCGCGCACGGCGCTAGAACAAGGTTAGGCACTGCATAGATATCACCCAGAGTGTCGAATGTAATGTCACAATGGTATTATGATTCATGTATTACCTTGTTATTTCCTGAACTGCATCTGACCAGCTATACTTGGATAAACTTGAAGTATTTGCATAATTTAAACGGTGTGGCATCCCTTATTGTGTGTGACTCTAGTCCATGAGAAGCGTGTGGTGTATGGTTGCTTAACACATAGCCCTCTGGTTGCCCGACCGGCTCGCGCCACGCTACCGCCTATAGTGCCTGGTGACCCCAGGTTCCTACATTGCTGGCCAGCGGTGGGATCCTTGGGACTTGTGACCATACAGCACCCTTCCGTGA
The DNA here is from genome assembly GCF_964204655.1 of Triturus cristatus. Classification (NCBI taxonomy): domain Eukaryota; kingdom Metazoa; phylum Chordata; class Amphibia; order Caudata; family Salamandridae; genus Triturus; species Triturus cristatus. The sequence continues at coordinate 84,756,529 of NC_140594.1, forward strand.
GGCGAAGGGCGCCACAATTAAACGCCTATCCTACATTTTTTTTTGTTCCACAGCTCAGAAACCATTGTTGCTGGATCATTAGTTCCACTGTCCAGGTAGAGAGTGCAAGAAGCCTGGTTAGCTATTGACTGTTGCCTACACCCTAGGAATTTTCTCCTTAGTGTCTAGGTCCCCATCTGCCGGAATGGAATCCCGGTTAGCTGACCTCGAGGGGTACACAGCGAAGCAACTAAGGGAGTTCGCGCAGGAGTTGGGGGTGCCTGGGATGCGGAGGGCCAAAGGGCCGGAACTCCGTACCGCCATTAGGGCATGGGTAGAAGCCCACCCAGACGGGAGAGGGGATGAGGGACAGGAAGCGCCAGAGGCACCTCAGGGGGAGAGCGCCCAGGAAGTCCTAGACATCTTGAATGTAGACATGTCTGAGAATGTGCCCCCAGGAAAACGTTCTGGGGCCAGTAGTGGGACAGGGTCCAGGGGGAGCGCGTCTCCACAAGAGTACGAGGACAGGAGGGAAGAGAGGCAATTAAAATGGGAGCTGGCCAGATTGGAACAAGAAAGAGAAAATAGGAAATGGGCAATGGAGGAGAGGAGGATGGCGCACGAGCTTCGGATGAAGGAGTTGGAGCTGCGTGCCCTCCAGATGAGTGTGTCCAGTGAGGACACTGGTGGCAGCATACCGGAAGCTCCACAGGAGCTAGAAGTTTATTTACCCCAGGATGACATCCCCAGGGTGTCTGAGGAGGCATTGGGGTGTGAACCTGAAGGGGGTGGTGCAGGGATCTCCCAACCCAGCGAGGTGGGAGAAGTGGCAGGTAGCCCAGCTAGGTCCCAGGGAGAGAGGGTTGTAGGGCCTCACGACCTATCTGTAGGAAGGCGTGAGACGGGGAGGTGTCCCGAGGTGCCCCAACCGAAGTCTCAGGGCCTGGAGAGTTCCGCAAGGGAGCCCCAGGTTGGGAGCCTAGGCTGTCCCGATGTGCCATCCAGTGCAGGGGAGCCCCTAGTGTCAGGAGGACCCAGGGCGACTGTAACCAGCGCGCCTGAGGTTCTGGGGTTGGCCCAGTTTCAGGGTTTAGATCCTGTGCTGGGGTGCCAGGCTCAGGGGTTGCCTGACCTGGCGGGTGGGACATCTATCAGCAGTGTCCCCCCAGGATTGACTTCCAGGGGTACCTTTCCCGGTGGGAGGGTGCGGAACTCTGGGAGTGGGTGCAGAGGGAGGAAGGTCTCGCCTCGGGCACCGACTCAGCCTAAGGGTTTAGACCCTAGGTTGAGGAATCAGTTGAAGGGTCAAGGCCCTGTACTGAGGAGGAAGTGGTGGTCTGAGGGTGCCTCGCAGGGTAGGGTGAGGAACCCCAGAAGGAGAGTTAGGGGGAGGAGAGCCTCGCCCCTGAAGGCTGGTCAGCCTAAGGGTGTGAACCCCAGGAGGAAGGACCAGAGGCAGTTTAGGACTGCAAGGAGGAGGACCGGAGTGGTCAACAGGCACTACAGGCCTGGGGCTACTGCCCCCCACTCCGCGAGATCACCCAGGCCAGAGACATCTGGACGGCCCAGGGGCCGGTCCTGGCCACAACTAGCTAGGGAGCCCCAGTGGGGTGGTTTCGTTGGTCCAGGAAGGTTTGTTAGGGAACCATTGGGTTCCAGAGCGGCGGAGAACCTGCGGGTGCTCCTGCCGGTGCGGGCCTGCGTCCACCTTTTCTCGCCCCAAGCAGGGAAGACCATCAAGGCATTGATCGGTCTACCCTGGCTTTCGGCTGGAAGGGGGTTATGTTGGACTTGGCCCTTTTTCCCTCATTTTTTTCATTTTTGTAATGTTAAGGTGCAGGTGCTTACTTCTCCCAAGATGGCTGCCACAGACCCCTGCTACTGCAGGGTGGTCGTTTTTCATAGTAGCACCCTAGCTGCCAGGAGCTGGCTGGGACCCACAACAATGTTGCGATACCAGCCCGCCTTTTTGTCCCATAGTTAGAGTGGGGAAGCTCCTGGAAGAAGCTGGAACCTTCTAGAAGGGAGGTGGGGTTTTACTTTTGCCGCCTTGGCTAGAGGTCACCTGACCTAGGGCTACTTAAGAGTGGGAGGGAAGCTTTTGTGGTGAGTTGGCCATTGGGGTGAAGCAGAGCTGGAAGAATCCACCAGGAGTGTAGGCAGTAGGGCCTAGCCAGGGACTTATGCCTCTGAGAGTGACAGGATTTAGGTACTGCCTCTTAAGTGAGTGAGGTGCCCTGTGAATCCCACTGATCTTGCCCAGTAGTAGGAGGACCCAGAGACTCTCTGCCAGCCTGACTAGGAAGGACCTAGTCGCCCTCTCCATCCCTACCCCTGTAACAGGACCCCTTAAGGGCGCCAGATACATCTGCGCCAAAAGACTTCATCTGTCAACTGAGAACTGAAACCTAACTTTAAGAACTGAGACTGCATGACAAGAGCGAGCTGTAAGCCTTGAATGCCAGAGCTGAGACTGCGTGTCCAAGCTACCCTAGTGAACAAAATACTAAGCCGATTGCCAAGTCACCGGGGATCGACCATGTACTAGCGCTGTGACCCCCGCGCTCCCTGCCCTGGTCTGGGACCCCCGGCAGCGTGCTCCGCTGAGCACCATATCCCCGTCCTTAATTTGAGCCCCCCCCCTGCGACGACGAAGCCAGCGCGCTCACCGCCGCGGCCTGGAGGCCTGGGAGAGTGCTCTGCTGTGTCGCGAGGCCCAGGCGAAGTCCGGGGCCCCGTCGCTGCCGTCGCAGCCGTGTGAGGAGAAGCGCAAGGTCGGGGCCGAGTTCCCCCAACGTCGTGAGGACGGACGCCTGCTGACGCCGAGACGGAGGTAAGCCCGGAGGCCGAGATCCCCCCTGGTGCGCCCCCTGCTGGTCTGGAAACCACACCGCACTTGGCCCGGGTTGTCCCCTCCGTGGGAATCCCCTCCCCTGCCTGCGCGACGGAGAGACCCCGCCGAGGGATCCTGTCCGTGTCCCCCCTCCTGTGTTACTGAGCGCGGTGCTCTGTGAACTGCACCGGAGCATAGGGACTCGCTCCTCAAGTCCAGTAATCTTCCCCGCTGGAAGCCGTTCAAAGTACTGACAGACATTACTCTCGTGTGGCGCTTCACGCCACCGACTCTGCTTCCTCAGCCGGAGGGACCGGGACGGCGAGTAACCCCATGTGGTATATGCTCTGCTCGAAAGTAACTATATGCCAAGGAATGCGAGTAGCGCATTGTGTTATATGCTCTGCTCGAAAGTAATTACATGCCAAGGAATGCGAGTAGCGCATTGTGTTATAGGCTCTGCTCGAAAGTAATTACATGCTAAGGAATGCGAGTAGCGCACTGTGTTACATGTTCTGCTCGTAAGTAATTACATGCCAAGGAATGCGAGTAGCGCACTGTGTTACATGTTCTGCTCGAAAGTAATTACATGCCAAGGAATGGGAGTAGCGCATTGTGTTATATGCTCTGCTCGAAAGTAGTTACCTGCCCAGGAATGCGAGTAGCGCACTGTGTTATATGCTCTGCTCAAAGGTAATGACATGCGACTGATTACGAGTCACGCGATGTATTAAATGTTCTACGCAAACGTATCCACATGCAACTGATTGCACGTAGCGCTATGTTTATATGCCCTGCTTCACAGTACTAGGGGCCCTTGATCACGAGGAGCGCTCAGTTCTACAGGCGCCATGTTAAGTGAACCCAATGTGTCCCCTTTCAAGTATTACGCTTAGTTAGACGGCCGGTTCAGGGAAAGACTTTACGTAAGCGCGCACGGCGCTAGAACAAGGTTAGGCACTGCATAGATATCACCCAGAGTGTCGAATGTAATGTCACAATGGTATTATGATTCATGTATTACCTTGTTATTTCCTGAACTGCATCTGACCAGCTATACTTGGATAAACTTGAAGTATTTGCATAATTTAAACGGTGTGGCGTCCCTTATTGTGTGTGACTCTAGTCCATGAGAAGCGTGTGGTGTATGGTTGCTTAACACATAGCCCTCTGGTTGCCCGACCGGCTCGCGCCACGCTACCGCCTATAGGGCCTGGTGACCCCAGGTTCCTACAGAAACCTTTAGAATTAAATGCATGTTTTTAACTATGGTTCACTGATCCTTCATTTTGGAACCCTCTGTCAGTTACATGACCAAGGATTGATTTTTAACCATTTTGAGAATAATGAAATGAATGCAAACCTACATTTTCTCTTCATGCCTTTTATTAAACAGTTTCTTGATTTATGTCCTGAATAAATGACAATGCTCAAGTGAAAATTAATAGTGAGAGAATAAATGATAATTTCCTTTATGCAAATTAATTACATACAATCTTTTAAATGATTTCAGGTGTTTGTGATTCTTTTAGAGTCAATTAATTATGGAATTCAATATATTGTTGTAGTGAGGTTAACCTAGTCTTGAAAATCACCATCAAACAATCCAACTAATTGGTCCATCGACCAAGTGGGTGGAGTGCCTTGATGTTAAAGCTAGGATTCTACAGATGCAGATGTACATAATGTATTTAATGTAAATATTTTTCCTATAGGTAATAAGGTACCCCCCCACATGTCCAGCGCTTGAATTTCTCACCCCTCCTGTGTGTGCAGACTCAGTGAGAGAGAAGTGTGAGTGTTGGTGTTATGGGCCCCACCAATGACTGCATGTGTGAATGAGCTAGTGTGTCTTTAGGTCTGTGACGCAGGGAGGATATCGGTACGGTTCTCACTTTCCCCCGTTACCTGGGTGTTTTGCGCTCCATCACAGGCATACCTAAAGCAGGTGCTTCACACAAACTTTTTCGCAATTTTACAAAGTCTTCCATGCCTTGATCATCCCACTCCATTGGGTCCTTTGCTTGCATCTTTTTTCATTTGTATCAGGGGTTTTGCCAATAGGCAAAACTCTACAATCCATTGTCGGCAATATCCTACAACACCAAGAAACATAAGTCCGATTGGCCGCACTCTGCTCGTCATACCAGCGTGTTACCCCAAAGCATTGTGGTCCATGAAGTATCGTAGGCGAGTACGCCTATGCCAAAGTTTAAAGTGAAAATGAGTGTCGCGTTAGCAATCCCTGGACACGTGTTTCGAGGTAGTTGCCTCTCGTCAGCAGGGAGTAGGTATGTGTGTGGGGTTGCTGCGTAGGCTGCCATAAAAAGTATTCTCAGGTAAAGTACCACTCAAGGAGCGCAGGTGCGTAGCCATGGGCTCGTCAGCCCCAGCGGCTCAAGGGAGCCTGAATATAAACAAAAGTCCGATTGGCCGCACTCTGCTTGTCCTACCAGCGTGTTACCCCAAAGCATTGTGGTCCATGAAGTAGCGTCGGTGAGTACGCCTATGCCAAAGTTTAAAGTGAAAATGAGTGTCGCGTTAGCCATCCCTGGACACGTGTTTCGAGGTAGTTGCCTCTCGTCAGCAGGGAGTAGGTATGTGTGTGGGGTTGCTGCGTAGGCTGCCATAAAAAGTATTCTCAGGTAAAGTACCACTCAAGGCGCGCAGGTGCGTAGCCATGGGCTCGTTAGCCCCACCGGCTCAAGGGAGCCTGAATATAAACAAAAGTCCGATTGGCCGCACTCTGCTCGTCCTACCAGTGTGTTACCCCAAAGCATTGTGGTCCATGAAGTAGCGTCGGCGAGTACGCCTATGCCAAAGTTTAAAGTGAAAATTAGTTTCGCGTTAGCCATCCCTGGACACCTGTTTCGAGGTAGTTGCCTCTCGTCAGCAGGGAGTAGGTATGTGTGTGGGGTTGCTGCGTAGGCTGCCATAAAAAGTATTCTCAGGTAAAGTACCACTCAAGGCGCGCAGGTGCGTAGCCATGGGCTCGTCAGCCCCACCGGCTCAAGGGAGCCTCAATATAAACAAAAGTCCGATTGGCTGCACTCTGCTCGTCCTACAAGCGTGTTACCCCAAAGCATTGTGGTCCATGAAGTAGCATCGGCGAGTACGCCTATGCCAAAGTTTAAAGTGAAAATGAGTGTCGCGTTAGCCATCCCTGGACACCTGTTTCGAGGTAGTTGCCTCTCGTCAGCAGGGAGTAAGTATGTGTGTGGGGTTGCTGCGTAGGCTGCCATAAAAGTATTCTCAGGTAAAGTACCACTCAAGGCGCGCAGGTGCGTAGCCATGGGCTCGTCAGCCCCACCGGCTCAAGGGAGCCTGAATATAAACAAAAGTCCGATTGGCCGCACTCTGCTCGTCCTACCAGCGTGTTACCCCAAAGCATTGTGGTCCATGAAGTAGCGTCGGTGAGAACGCCTATGCCAAAGTTTAAAGTGAAAATGAGTGTCGCGTTAGCCGTCCCTGGACACGTGTTTCGAGGTAGTTGCCTCTCGTCAGCAGGGAGTAGGTATGTGTGTGGGGTTGCTGCGTAGGCTGCCATAAAAAGTATTCTCAGGTAAAGTACCACTCAAGGCGCGCAGGTGCGTAGCCATGGGCTCGTCAGCCCCACCGGCTCAAGGGAGCCTGAATATAAACAAAAGTCCAATTGGCCGCACTCTGCTCGTCCTACCAGCGTGTTACCCCAAAGCATTGTGGTCCATGAAGTAGCGTCGGCGAGTACGCCTATGCCAAAGTTTAAAGTGAAAATGAGTGTCGCGTTAGGGTTTGAGCTGGAAAAAAATCCTAAATCAACATTTTTAGGGTTTGTGCTTCACCTCTGGTAATACTGCACTGGTGCAAAATGTTGAAACATCTTGCCTAAGCCCGTAGGTGTAGTACTGTTGGGGCCTCAGCTAGTATGCATATGCTCAAAAACACATTTACATGTGCCAGCACCTCTAACACATCTGCCAGAAATGGAGTAAAATATACAGCAAAAACTGTCAATAAATCCAATCTGCAAAACATTTAGTGGAATATAGATTAGTCACAAAACTAGCTGTAGGTCATGTGTTATGCAGAAAATATGAAGCAACTTTTTTTTAAGCCAGCTGTAATGAAAAGAAAATCAATTGAATGTGTTTAATTGATTTTACTTTTGTATTTCCATGATCTAATAGCTTTCACTAGCAAAATAACCCATTGATCGCTGTAAATATCACCTAAAAAAGCCCATCCAAAATACTCGGCTGTGACAGATGCATTTAATTTTACACGTTGGGAACTGTCATACCGGTTTCGTCCTTGTTTCGCCTCATCAGTAATGTAGAGCTTTGATCCTGTGGTACAAATTGCACACAGGTCCTCGCCTGGCAGTTTGGAATGTACCCAGGAGGAACAGAATTAGTACTGATTTTCACATGGTGGGCCACAGTCTAGAGAGGCACAGTGGGTGAAAAACAATGGGTTGAAATGCTACCCATAGCGATTGGCAGCTGTTAAGATTTTCTGCAAGCATTCTTCCCATCACCTTTGTGGGTTATTTCATTTGATCACATCTCAAGTGATGTTGACATCCTTATTTCTTTTTGGGTTTGTGGCAATTTCATTTGACTTATTATTTTTATTCTCTCAGAGGTCACTTTTCTTAGTCCTCGCTGTATCTGATGTCCCAAATATTTAACTGTTGTTTGGCAAAACTGTAATTTCTCTGGGGACACTTTATGTCCACCTTTTGCCAGATGTTTCAATAAAGCAATGGAATCAGTAACACAGTCGTCCCTTGTTTTCGAATCGACCAACAGGTCATCAATATACTGTACCAGGACTAACTCCCTAGGCAACACTAATGTTTTGAGACACTTTTACATTATTTGGTTAAAAATCGACGGACTTTCAGTATACCCTTGAGGAACGCGATTCCAAACATAAATACGATACTCAAATTTGAAAGAAAATACTCTCAGGATGCAATGGAATGGAGAAAAAGGCATGGCACGAATCAATTACGGTAAACCATCCTGCTATCCATGGTATCAGGTACAAAATCACTGCAGGGTTAGGTACTATAGGGCAACATGGCACAACAATCTTGTTTATCTTTTGTAAATCTTGTACTACCCTATACTTCCCGTTAGGTTTCTTGATGCCAATTATAGGTGAATTGCAATGACTACTCATTATTTCTTTTAAAATGCCTTGTTCGACCATTTGATCAATTTCTGCGGCAACACCAGCTTTTATTTCAGGGCACATTTTGTATTGTCGTGTATTTGGATAAACTGCACCTTCTTTTACAGTCACTTTTACGGGATCTACATTTCTCATTAATCCCACCTCTTTTCCTGTAAAATCCCACACTTCAGGATTCACTGTTGTTTTGACCTCATTTGGTAAATCTTCTTTGGTCATTACAGAATATAATTCATATACTTCTGTTCCTTGTTTTGCTTGCATGATTTTGTACACTCCATCTTCATCTGGAGTCTAAATAGCAACACCATGCGGTGTGCAAAATATGGTGCAATTCATCTTGCACAATAGATCTCTGCCTAATAAGTTCACAGGACTGGAGTCACACACTACAAACGAATGCATCTCTTTGAATTTGCCAATACGTACCTCCATTGGTTTTGTAATTGGGGTCCTAATTTGTTTATTAGAGACGCCTACTACTTGGAACACTTCTCCTGAGAGGGGTAGGTTTGGGATGTCTGCTGTTCTCACAGTAGAATGGGTAGCACCTGTATCCCACAAGAAGGTAATGTAATTTCCTTCCACCTTACCATCGATATATGGACCTGACTGATCTACCGGTAAGGATGCGCTAAGTACGCACTCCTCTTCCTTCCCCCTCAGGCACCGTCATAAGGTTCTGTCATCAAAATAAGAATCCTGAAAAAGAAATTGCGATGTTACAAAACTTTTCTTACCACTTCCTTCTTGAAATCCCGTGTCCGTACTGTACTTGGCTTGACTCACACAATTTGGCATAGAGGCATGTGGCAATTGACTCTGTAGATTTACAACCTGCTGCGGTTGACTCATTATCACCTCTCTCTGCGTCTGTGGATTTAAATTTTGATTCGGGCCATTATTATTCTTTGCCTCTTCTCTGCTCAATCCCCCTTTTGGTTTACCCCCATTATTCTCACCATGACCTTGCCCCCTCTTGTATTTCTTGCCTGATTCTGTAGCTGGAGTTCTTGCTGTTCTGCTAATTTCACTTGAGTCCACATCACTTTCTCCTCTAAATTCTTTCGTCTATTGTAATTTCATCTCCACAATACTTTGCAAATTTTAGGATCTCATCTATGGGCTTCGCTTGCCAACACAAATTGTGCTGCTTAATCACTTGGGATATTTCTTGTCTTAACCCTGACACAAACCGATACACAAAATGAGTCATATCCTTATCTCCGATATTTTCAAATCCACTATACTGCTTCAATACCTGTAAAAGCCGTTCATAGTAAGCATGTACAGACTCATCCTTTTCTTGAGTTGTTCTATCTATCTTTATCCAATCTGTTTCCTTTGGGGGAATTTTCCCTCTTAAGAAAGTGATTACTTGATTATATTTCTTCATAACCTCCTCTGACGGAGCTCCTGCTTTCTCATCTCTCGGGTACTCATCACTAGGCCAATCAACTGTAATTTTACATTCGGTCCACAAATCAGCAGGCACCACTATGTCAAATAAACCATGCAAATCTTTCAACAAAACCTTTGAGACCTTCACAAACCTCTCAACTTGTCTGTACCATTCCACTGGCTTTTCTCTCAATTTAGGGAAATCATTAGTAAATGATAAAATATCCTGTTGGGTCCATGGGACATGTACATATCCCCCTCCTGGAACCTCTCTCATTGGGTACAATATTTCAGCCTTCTCTGTTTCTTTCATCAAATATTCAGACGTAGATCGATTTGTCTGTGCTTATTCCTTTTTCTTTGTCCATCTGACTTTCCATCTATCTAAATCTCCCCATTCTTTCAATATTGTCATCAACTCCTTTATCTACAATTTTCTTCCCGGCATATTCATATTTTCCAAATCCCTTTCAGAAAAGTCTGGTCTATAGGGTTTCTGCAACACCTTGGATCTCCCTATTTCAATTCCCATTTCAGAGGCCAAATTTGTCAATTTTTCATGAAATATTTTTGTATTTCTGGTGATGCTTCTGCAAATGAACAGTAATTCTTCTTCACTATAGGTGTTCAACCTATCCAGCCCTACATTTCCAGCTATAATTTCTTCTAATTCAACTTTTAATTTGAAAATGTCTAATATTTTGGGTGGTGGGTTTGGTTTTTCTATTTCTTGTGCCCATCTTTCTATTTCTTCTGGGGTTACTATAGTGGCACTCTTCATCCCTGTGGATATCTCTATTCATACTTCTTTCGAGCAACCTGGTGTAACTCTTCTGGTTGTGTCATTCATTTGCCCTCTTATCGGTAAGTCCATTAATGAAATCACTGACTCACATTCACTAGCTTGGTCATCAATTATAATTTTCTCTTTTCTCGGTTCAATGTTGGGTGTAGTCATGACGGATGTTTTAGGACAATTTGATTTATCCCCATACAATGGGACAACAGGACCTATGGTCACTGGTATAGTCAAAGCTTCAGGATGCGTGTTTAACTGCGTAATTTTCTGTATTAATCCACCTCTGTTCTTATTTACCGCTTCCCTTTCTCTTTCTTGTGATTCCCTCTCCATTGTTTTTTTATGTACTACCTGTGGAACTAAAGGTATATCTAGAATTGGGGTAGTTCTATTAGATAAGGCGGAGGAAAATATCTTCTAAATAATCATCTTCTAAGTCTCCACTACCTGCCATTGTTAAGTGCTTTGTTTTCTCGGTGCATTTTCCTCCTGTCTGTTCCTCAGCCATCATTACAGGATATAATCCTTCTGTCACCATGGCTTGCCTCCACTGTTTCATCTGCCTATCTCGGGTTTCGAGTGGAAATTTGGGATAAAATCTGCTCAAGTTTCTTTCACTTCTTGATCTATCGCGCTCAAATGCTTCAGTCTCCCATTCTTCTAATGCCTCATACTGTGTTAATCTGGGTCTGGGTTCTAATTCGTTCATTCTAGTACGCAAGTTTCTTTTTTTTAAAACCATTTATTTGTATTGTTTTTCCATCAATATAAAACAATGACAATAAGAAAGGGATATTCTCAATGACATTCAACAGACATGATAAGTAAGAATACATTCAATGGCATTGTCATGAAGAATGTAGTTATGCTATACAGTACAGCATCCGTGAACAGGAGACCATGACCCACGCAGGCATATTCAGTACTGTCCATAATTGCAGCAAGATGTCCATGGAGCATGAGAAACCTTAGACCTCATGCCATATGCAGGGTAGCATCTGGGAAAACAACGTCAGCATGAAAATCTTAACATAAGCGCTAGGGGGCATAGAAGCGCCATACACAGTTCATAAAGCGTCTGCGGGACAACATGATACGTACTATAAAGTTAGGTCTGCCAGAGTGTCCCATGCGTGACATGTGCCTGATGTGTAGAAGTCGTTACTGTTCTGATATCTCCAAACCATCAGGCAAGGATTTGGAAGATCGTGCAAGAAGGTAGCTCTGTAGGGGACCCCATATGTTTTGTGGTTTCGAGGCTCGGGGCAACGTTTCAGCATACAGAATCAATTGATCTTGACAATATACTAAATCGTCCAGCCATTCCTTGAACTTTGGTGACCGCCCTCTGCCCCAGCGGCAGGCTACTCTACGCTTAGCTAATAACAATGCAATGGCAAGGAATTTGCGATAGGACTTTGGGATAAATTTAGTATAGCCTGACAGCGCTATTAATGGTGTGCACTCTAGGGTGATGGGAGCCATCTGACGATGGGCTTCAAATATTTGGGCCCAGTATTCACCAACTCTGGGACACTCCCAGGCCAAGTGTAAGCAGCCAGTCCCTGGGCTGCCACACCTGTCACACCTATCTGTGGTTCTCAAATTGAAACGAAACATTTTAGCCGAGTTGTAGTATAGACGTTGCAGAAATTTGTAATGTGTGACATGAAGTCTAGAACTGGTAGAGATCTGCACCGTTTGGAGGCAGCAGTATAACCATTGATCATCAGTAATCTCATGTCCCAACTCCTGACACCACTTAGTGCGAGAAGAACTGGGGACGCCGCCTGCTGCATGCGTATATTGTGGTAAAGCATGGATACCAGGTGTCCCGGGGATGTGGCGCACACCAGCATATGCAGGGGAGAAATGTTGGGGGTTCCTGCGGAAATTCTGGTGTGATAAATTGCACACCCTGGCGTAGTCTGACATAGAGAAAGATATCCAGTGAAGTTGGCTGCAGCCCTTGAAATATGCTGTCAGTGGTGCAAAATGTCCCATTTTGGTAGAGGTCTCCCCATGTGGTGATGTTAGCGCCCTCACAGAGTTTAAGGAACCCTGTTTCTTGTAGCAGTGGCATACGTGGTTGATAGGAGAGGGGGAGAAGTGCTGAGTACAACATCTGACCTTGAAGGAGAGACAGAATGTGATGCCTAGCGTCTGCTGTGTATGTGATCGTGGTAGGCTCAATGTCGCGTGTACGGAGAGGCGCATTTAGCATGCCATTTAAGGGGATAGGATCCGCCAACCAGTGTTCAGCTGCGATTTGGGGCATGTACCTCGGGGGATGGAACCAATGGAACGCATAGTGAGCCTGTGCACATACATAATAAAGCTCGAAATCTGGCAGATCGAATCCTCCCTGAGCATATGGCTGGATGAGCACCTTCCATTTCAACCGAGGTTGCTCGCCCCCCCATATCAGCCTTGTCATTTCGGACTGGAGTGTTTGAAAGAAGAATCGTCCAGGATGGTATGGAATATTTAAAACAAGGTATAGTATTTGTGGCAAAACCACCATTTTAATCATTGCCACTCGTCCTGCGAGGGTCAAAGGTAGGGAGATCCATCGGGTAGCACTTTCCGCGATCCGATGTATCGCCGTCCCGTAATTGAGGCACATCAACTCGTGTCTGTCTCTAGTTATTACTACCCCAAGATAGTGTAGGTCCGAATCACATCACTCTAGAGGATAGTCCAAGGGGAAGCACGAGAACGCTGAGGTCAAGGGCAAAACCTGAGACGTCTCCCAAATTGATGTGTATCCCAGACAACCTACCAAACACTATGAATTCTATCAGTAGCAGGTTTAAGTTATCCTGCGAATGCCTCACATACAGCGTTATATCATCCGCATATAATGATATGAGTATTTGTCGCAGATTACATCTCAGAGCCCTGTCTTGGTGATGCTGCCTCAATTTTGATGCCAATGGTTCGATGGCTAGCGCGAAGAGGAGGGGCGAGAGGGGGCACCCCAGCCTCGTGCCCCCGGTTATAGGAAACGTGTCGGAAAGATGACCATTAATTATCACTCTCGCCGTTGGCAGCTGACATAACAGTCGTATCCAGGACAGGAATAGGGCAGGAAACCCCATGCGCTGCAGTATCCCATAGAGATAGTCCCATTCGACAGAGTTGAATGCTTTAGTGGCATCCAGGAAGACTGCCGCCAGCGGCAGCTCCAGTGCCACATTCTGTAAGATAGAGAAGAGGGTACGGAGGTTATGTGTGGTCGCCCTGCCAGGCACGAATCCTGTCTGATCTGGGAGCATTAACTTCTCTATTAACAAGACCAGCCTATTCGCAATAACCTTTACCAATTTCTTAGCGTCGCAATTGATCAAAGATAGCGGCCTGTAAGAATCACACCGTATTGGCGACTTACCGGGTTTGAGTAACAACGTGATTAACGCCTCCCTCATAGATGGGGGTTGTTGGCCAACTTCTAACGATTCCTCATATAGTTCCTTTAATATCAGTGCCATTAGATCAATGTAAGTTTCATAAAACTCGGCCGGCAGCCCATCGAGGCCGTGAGCCTTCCCAGATTGCAACTGCATTATGGCCTCTCGTATTTCGTCTAGTTCAAAAGGAGCACAAAGGAATTCTCTTTGCGAATCGCCGAGCCAGCCAAGGGCCACATCACCAAGGAAGCTATATAATTCAAAATGATCCCTACGTTGCGAAGTGTAAAGCGCGGAGTAGTGCGCGGTAAATGTAGCTAAGATGTCAGGAGTATCACGTTGCAGGACCTCCCCCGGCCCGATATCACCAACACGCAATTGGAGAAGCGTGGCCGTTGTATGGTTTCAGCTAGTGTCTTTCCAGGCCGCTCAACCACCCCATATCTCCGCGCCACCCAGTATTTCCCTTGAAACTTCATTTCCCGATCAGCGGCTTCGGTGTATTCAGTGAGTTTCTCCCGAAACGCAACCGAACATCCTTATCCCCGCCCAGCCTCAATTGTGCCTAGAGATCTTTTAGCTCTGTGTGTAGTCGTCTGATCGTATTCTGTATATCCCTCAACACCCCTGAACCCTTGGAGATACAAAACCCCCGTACTGTCACTTTAAAGGCTTCCCAAATTGTTTCTACGGCATCTACAGAGCCCTTATTCCTACGAAAAAAATCTTGGATCTCATCCCCCAATTCGCTGTGAAATACCGTATCTAGGAGCATTAAGGGCTGCAGTCTCCAGGCACGACGAGGTTTGTGATATCCTGGCGGGGTAATTGTAAGCTTGACCGGAGAGTGGTCCGAGTATGTTCTGGCTAGATGTGTGACATCTTTTATAAGGGGGGCCAATCCTCGAGACACTAGATAGTAATCTAATCGCGCCTATGAGGCGGTGTGCACTGTAAAGTGGGTGCCCTCCCTCTTAGTGGGATGAGCGTGTCGCCAGGATTCTAACAATCCCATCTCTGTCATAATGCCCTGTAAACATGGTATGATCTGTTGTAATGATGTGTTGCGGGGTTTGATCTGTCTTCCTTTGGGTTGAGAACTGCATTAAAATCCCCACCCCATATGATATGCGCGGATACAATGTCCAGTATTTTCCCTCAGAGCACAGCAAAAAATTCCGGAATGTCTACATTTGGGCCTTAACAACTCACCAGAGTGACTGAATCCATACCTAACCACCCCCACACTATGGTGTATCTCCCATTATGATCCAACAATGTACCTGCTAAGGCGAATGGCGTCTGTTTTTTAATAATTATCGCCGTGCCTCTAGCATAGGAGGAGTATGAGGAGAATAGTTGATGATCGGCCCATTTCGTAGCAAATGTAGAGGGGTGTGATGGATGAACATGTGTTTCCTGGATTAGCGCAATATGTATGTGGGGCCTATATAGGTATGCCAAAAGTTGTTGGCGCTAACGCGGATCCCTGAGTCCCCTTACATTCCATGTGAGTATCTGCAGACTCTGATTAGCCTTGAAATCAGCCATGGGTACTGGCAGTGCACAATAGGTGGTAACATGTCTCCTGTACTCTGTGCGCCATTATCATAAAAATACCATGTACTCGTCTGTCATAGTGGAGTATAGTGATGAACAATAAACATATCCAAAAACCCTCCCCTTGCCCGCCCCCTACCTTCCCACAACAGCACCCCAATTGTGCCGGAATGACAATTCCCTCCCAAACCCCAACATTTTCCCAACTGGTCAATGCGGTCAACCCAAACCCGTGTGA
This sequence comes from Triturus cristatus, assembly GCF_964204655.1. NCBI lineage: Eukaryota > Metazoa > Chordata > Amphibia > Caudata > Salamandridae > Triturus > Triturus cristatus. Next base: position 84,771,927 of record NC_140594.1, read on the forward strand.
ACTAAAGGTGTGTGGGGGGTCACCCATAGTGGGTGAACCACCGGTGCGTCTCAGTTACCTCCCCACTCCCAACGTGCACACCCGACCACGGTAGCGGCAGGCGAGGCCTCGGAAGTGGTAGCGGGAGGGTGCTCGCCTCTATGCCGTCGAGAAAAGGAACCATTGTCCAAGTCTTACTGGTAACCCATTACATGGCCGATATACTCCACAGGAGTGTTAGATATACTTATCTGGTGTCTCTCGGCTGTCCATGAGTCCAGTCTCCTGACGATATGGAGCGTCACCCCTCTGCATTGTTGGGTAGTCGAAGGAGGGTCTGTAGAGAGATAGCCTCACTCACATTAGACTATCAGCACCAAAAAGCAACGACCTTTTCACCCCCCTCTAATAATGAGCCGTCCCCCAACTCCGGAGAGCGGGACAGAGAGCAGCGATCATCAGAATTCCGTTGAGGTGAATGTCTGTTAAAATTTTTGAGGAACTCTTCGACTTGGTGGGGACTCACAAATATCTTCTGTTTAACTTGGTGTGTGATCCTGAGGTGCGCTGGGTATAGGAGTGCAAAGTCTATTTGTGCCTTGCGGAGCTGCTGTTTCACATGAAGAAATTTGCAGCGCGCTTCCTGTACAGCAACTTTGAAGTCAGGATACAAGGTGAAGTTTATACCTTCATAGGACAGTGTCTTCCTTTCACGTGCCAGGCGGACTGCAGTGTCCCGGTCACAATAATTAAGGATCCGGGCAATGATAGGGCGCGGGCGGGCGATACCCAAGAGACAGATGAACTCTCTCTACTGTCAGATGCGGGGAGAAGGCAGCATCTCCGAAGGTATCTCGCAAGAGGCGCTCTATATAATCCTCCATGCGACCAGTATTGGTAGTTTCCGAAATATCAAGAATTCAAATGTTGTTTCTACGGCTTCTAGCTTCAAGGTCCTCATTTTTAGAGGCTATTACCTTCAGAATTTTGTCCATTTGCGCCATCTGTTTTTGCATTTGGGCCGCAGCATCTTCCGAGTCAGAAATACGCCGTTCCGCTTCCTTGATTTGTTCATCGTGCTTGTCCACTTTCAGCACCAGGAAGTCCAGGCAACTATTAATAGTGTCCATTTTGCCTGACAATGAGGAGAGACTCTGTTGCATCGGCAGGAGTAACGTTTTGACCTTGTCATCTTGAGTAGGAGATTGTGCTTGAGATGGACCTTCCAGACTTTGCGCTCGCTCTTCAGTGCTTGAGCGAGTGACTGTCCTTTTCGCATCAAACACAAGTTTAGACTGCCGCCCCTCTGGCTTCCCCATCATAGAGCTCCGAGATGAAAGGCTCACCATGTCTGGATACGTTGTTTAGATGTCGCCCGGGGTGTGACGTGCAATGGCCGGCAGCAGGTACAGCAAGGTGTGGGCTAGTGAAGGCGCCTCCACAGTTCAGTAGTCCGCCCGAGTAATGAAAGATAGTCTAACTGGCGCCTTGGGTCACCACAAGAGAAATTTGCATTCACGGCAACTCAGCGCTGCACCGTGATCTGGGGCAGAGTTCCAGGAACACGAAGAATGGTTAGTAGGGGCCTTGTCAAGAATGGAGGTGCAGTTTGGGAACCTGGCGCCGGCCACCACAACTGCCTGCGTGGCAACGTGGAAGATGAGTCCTCTGTCAGTTTATGCAGCCTTCCCTCTTGTCGTGGCGGTGCCCAATGTCTTGCCGCATATAATATGTAGCATCTCCGCGGCGTACTCTCTTCGGGAACCCAGTGCGTGATTAAGTGGGATGATGGTAAGTATCTAGCGCTGCAGTTTTCAACTCCCGGGACCACCGCTGCAGTTCCCCTTCGGCCTATGCAAAACCCCCTTTTGAGAGGCAGGCTATGTTGTAGTCTCTCAATCCTGCACCATATGGCTGAGAGCTGCGCTTCTAGTCCTGCGGGCACTGCAATGGAGGCTAGTTCTTGGGGCCGAGATGCAGTCTCTTCATCTAGTCACTGCAGCTATCTACAGCGTGCAGCCGTGTCCCTCCAAGCAACATTCGTATGAGCGGCGAGTGGTGAGCAGAGGCCCTGTCGGTAGGAAGACAACTGGAGGCCTTGACGCTAGGCAGTTCCGTGATCTACGTTGCATCAAACAGTTCAGTATATGCAGCCTTTTCATGCCAACAAAGTGCAACACTCCACCATGTATGTTGCGTGTCTACTCCATGGCACGCCGTTGCAGAAACCCAAGATAAGGCTGGATGTAGAGGCAGCGAGAGTCCAGCGCTGTGGAACCCCCTCAAGCCCCCGGGATAAGCGCTGCCCACTGTCTCAAGCCCATGCAGTTGACAACTGGAGTGTATATGGGACTATGATCCCCCAGTCTTGCGTCCAGCAGCAAGGAACAGAGCTGTTGATCCTCGGTTCCCCTGTAGGGCATTCACCAGGTGTGTGTTCGCGTCTGTCTGTCGCACCACGTGTCTGCCGGTGTATGATGGCATCGCTCTAATGAATGACCCCCTGATGTAGTATTGATATGCTCCTAGTCGTGGGTGATTGCAGACACTTATGATAAGTAGATATGTGGCCTTATGTCTCAATTGGGGCTGGGGACTGGCGGGTCTCTAGAGGTCTCAATCAGCCCCCCGCTGCGCCCAGTATGCGAAATGGTGGTGTGCGTGCAATGTTCTGGCCCCGCAATAGTGGCAAGCTAACAGAGGTTCTCCATCTTTCGGTCGGGATCGTGGCCGCAGGACCTGTGCTCTGTAGCCGAGCAGCGGCAGACCTGTGCGTATGGGAGGCGTGCTGTAAGTGATATTGCCTGTGCTATGTGTGGGTAGAGTCTTCTTCTCCTCCCTCCGCCGATGCGCTCACCCACCTTTGCTGTAGTATTTAGTTGCCGCAGCCCAGCATATCTGCTGTCATTTCATGTAGGGATCGGCGTGGGCAGGCATCAGTCAGTTTACGGCCCCGTTAGGGCCCGCAGAGTTTTGGCGCCAGGTCTCTCCCCAAAAACTTGAGGCCCAGTACCTCGTGTGAAGCTGGGAGCTCGTGTCGTGTCCCCGGCCGTGCTCAGCGCTGTCCAACCTTCCACTGGTCCCCCGCTGCGATGTCCACAGTGCTCTGTGAAGGGTTCCCAGGCTGCAAACGAGCTGAAACTTGCACCGGAGTACTTGGGTACCTTATTGCACAGCTACTGCGTTTTTGGGGCACTTTCTAGCATGGAAAATAGGACAAATTCAGGATCTTGAAGCCGAGCTACCGGAGCCTCACAGAGGAGCGGCCATTCTAGTTGTGCGCCACCTAGCGTCCCCATTCTAGTACGTAAGTTATGTAGGATTCTTCCATTAAAGGTTCCAAACTCTGGAAAAGCTAGTAGTCCATCATCCTTTGTATATTCTATCCAATTTTCTAACCATACAGAGGTATGATAGCCTCTCTCTATCATCATGTAGGATGCAGGCGTTTTCGGGGGAGGGATAAGAATCCCTTCTCTAGTTTTAATAGGTTTATCTTTTAAAATAATTTTTAATTTTCTGCATAAATGACATTTTCCTTTTCTCTTCGTATATTTTTCGAGAACTTCCTTTTATGTACTGTTCATGGGAAAATCCTAACTACCTTCTATCTGGACGATTCCCTATCAAAGTAGGATTG